>NC_142873.1:10832105-11145921 GCF_051225735.1 Oryctolagus cuniculus | reverse complement strand
GGAATTTTTCAACTCTACAAAGGGACAAAAGCAGCAGACATTCAGTAGAGGCTGCACTGTGAGTTCTGATCGCTTCCCTGGCTGGCAGTGTGGCGCGATCCTCTCGCAACGCTGAGCAGCCACAGCGGGGAAACTCGGCTCTCACGAGGGTAAACGACAGATACCTTACAGTGGACTGTGGTGCTAAGCTATAGGTTCTGTATGTGTATTAAATGCACTGTGACTTAGCACATTTTCAAGTTACTATTGGTTCATCAGGACATACTCCCCCATGAGGGAACTTAAAAAAGCTCACGGGAAAATGAAATTAAAATATGTTAATTTTGGAGCAAATTTTTTTTTTGAAATCCATGCAGTTTTCTGATGTGTATTTTCTTTTTATTTATTTATTTTTTTTTATTTTATTTTTGACAGGCAGAGTGGACAGTGAGAGAGAGACAGAGAGAAAGGTCTTCCTTTGCCGTTTGTTGGTTCACCCTCCAATGGCTGCCACGGCCGGCGCACCGCGCTGATCCGAAGGCAGGAGCCAGGTACTTATCCTGGTCTCCCATGGGGTGCAGGGCCCAAGCACTTGGACCATCCTCCACTGCACTCCCTGGCCACAGCAGAGAGCTGGCCTGGAAGAGGGGCAACCGGGACAGAATCCGGCGCCCCGACCGGGACTAGAACCCGGGGTGCCAGCGCCACAAGGCGGAGGATTAGCCTAGTGAGCCGCGGCGCCGGCCGTGATGTGTATTTTCTGTGAACTTTGTGAAAACGCCTATTTGAATGCATCTACAAAAACATCCTACTGGCTCTTCTGGGAAATGCTAACAGAGCATGCAGGACCAAAACTTTTGAGAAATTACTGCTTCATGAAAACTAAATTACTGTTTGTCCTAAATATGTATCATTTCTTTTTTTTTCCCCAAAGATCTCAGCCATCATTGCCAGGTTCCTTCCATTTATTTGTTTATTTATTTGAGAGGCAGAGGTACAGATGGAGAGAGGGAGAGAGAGAGAGAGAGAGGTCTTCCACCTGCTGGTTCACTCCTCAAATGGCCACAACAGCCGAAGCTGGGCCAATCTGAAGCCAGGAACCAGGAGTTTCTTCCAGGTCTCCCATGCAGGTGCAGGGGCCCAAGGACTTGGACCATTTTCTACTGCTTTCCCAGGCCATAGCAGAGAGCTGGATCAGAAGAGGAGCAAATGGGACACGAACCGGCACCCATATGGGATGCTGGTGCTGCAGGTGGAGACTTAGCCCACTATGCCATAGCGCCAGCCCCAGTTGGTACCATTTCAATCCATTCGCTTTACCGAATAAGAAACAAGCCTAGAGCAGTTGTGAAGGCAGGCCAAAGTGAGCCCGACAGCTGTAATAGGAAACAAACTCTCCACACAGGCACTGCCCATCTGCCCTGAGCTACTTCCAATGGCTGGCTTTCATAAACGTGGTGAGGTGCCGGGGCCTGCCCACAGGAGAAGGGCTGAGTTGCAGACTTCCCTCTCGTGCACTGTAGCACCAACAAACGGCTCGGCAGTACGTCGGTTCTCTTCAGCCTCAAGTTCAGAGAACAGAAAGGCTGAGGTTACGAGCCCGGGCTTCAACCTGGCGGATGCCAACCTACACCTGCCTTGGGCAGGAAGACGTGGTCCCGAGCACCAGCTCTGCCAGCCACGCCGTTGCATCCCCGGCTTTGCCATCACACAGACACCATTAGAGTGCTTCGTCAGGCTGCAATTTAAAGTAGATCCAAGGAGCTTTTAACAAGCCAAAGGGTCCCTGGTAGACAGGAAGCCGCTATGTGTAAGTCAAAGAGCACCATGTTCTCTCTATAAAAAATGTGCCGTAGTTCCAGGGAAAACCATTCATTCCAGTTCTGGCTCAAAAATTCCTTTTCTCACCACTTTGCATGAACGAGCACACGGGATTTGGTAACAGAATACAGCTTTGCCACCACCGCCTCAGCCACTTCGTGCTGGGAAGTGCCGGCTGACATTCCACACAAACACAGCTGACGTTCCACACAGACACAGCTGGGGGCGGAAGGCAGAGGCAGTCCTGGGTGTTGACGTCATCTCAGACATGTGGGCGGGAGGAGGCGCACACCACTCACTCTCCTACCCTGCCTGAAATGTCAGCTACACAGGAACCCCACATGTGTTTATGAGACGACCCCACGCTTTGCATCACTGTAGCTCAATCCCATTTTACAAGCAGCAGCAAAGCTGAGCTGGTTCTTACCCACGTCGGTGGAGTGGAGAGCCGAATGACGGATGCTGGCTGTCAGCTTGGTTGAGGCTTTCAGGAAACCCAGGCATTAACCAAGTGTCTTCTAGAGCACACAGCAGATATAAGTCACCTAAAATCTAAGAACCTGAGGATATTTCCCTTTGGGGAAAAAAAAAATCCCATGATACAGTTACAGAACGTATTTATTTTGCCTTACCACTTTCAGTTTTACCATCACGCGTGACACTACAGAATTAGCTAAATCCATTCTTCAGGGCTGGATTCTCTACAGAAAAACTCTCTTCCGGGAAGAAGCTTGTGTGGAAGTATATTACGGAATCAAATTAGCGAAGGGTACGTGTGATGCTATCCAACAAGGTAGCAAAGATATCTTTGCCGTGTTGTGGAATCTCGAAAGGATACACGCACGTAATAAAATCTCCAGTTTAAATTGTGCCGTTTTATCTACAATACACACATGTCCAACTGTGAAATCCTCTCACGTTACTCTCATTCCTGACTGAGGGAACACCATCATCGCAGGGACTCTCACACAACAGGCTTCTTGCCAACAGTGGGGCCCCTGACATCCCAAGGTATCCATGCACTGGACAGCGAGAACCTTCTCAGGACGCAGCTAACTGGGCGAAGCCACCCCACCGCATCCTCCAAACTTACTTGTCCCATTCCCAGTTAGAAGAACACAGCTTGGAAAGCGTATACTCAAGTCACAGGGTCTGGGACTGATCTCTGTCAACTGCCATGGAACTGATTCGAGTAAGCTGGTTCAGCCCTCCAAGTAGGGGCAAGAAATGGAGCCGCTGCCTCCCCAGCCCTGCCCCATTCAAACTGGGGTGTTCACACCAGAACTGCTCTTCCCTCTAAGTTCTGAAGTGGGCTGTGGAGTCACTGGACGTGTTCTTCCCTCCTGAATCACGAACATGGATGGAGTTTGTGTTGGCTTTCAGCACAGAAAAAAAGTCCCTTCAGATTCAGATTAAAGATAAATATATAGACACTTCCCTCTATACCTGAATACAGACACTTACCTCTGTTATCCCAAAAGCCCGGTGAGACGGGAACGAAGTAATTTTCTTTAAAGGCATAGGGTACCTGTATTTTAAAAGGTGAGAGTCAGAAAGAAGAGTTTCTGTGTTCATATACCTACAGATAGCCAATTCCTAAGCTGGCAGTGGGGACAGCGATTTGTACCACAAAGACAAGCACCTGATCTCTCGCGCCAAGTCCCCCAAGGACAAGACTTGGCAGCGCCAGCTACTCTGCACATGGCAGTGAAGTTGGGGAGAAAAATCAGTGAGTCTGTTTAAGAAGCGGTTTGACTCGCTCATAATGAAATGCAAATTGAGACAATACTCGGATGCCACGTCTCACCTATTGGACTGGCAGAAATCCAGCATTTCGATGATATATTCTGTTGGCAAAGCTGAGGGGAAACGGGCACTCGAAGATTGCTGATGGGGAGGCAGAATGCTGCAACCTCTCGAGACAGGAATTAGGCAATTAAGCAAAATCACAAACCCATTTACGCCTTCATCACAATCTCTCTTTTAGGAATCTATCCTAATTACATACCAGCAAGAGCATAAAAAGAAATATGCACAGGACTGTTTAGCACAGTACTGCTGTAAAGGCAAAACTGAACACAGCCTTAGCAAGGGGCTGGCAGGGCATATGCACGAGGGAGCCCTAGCCACTGTGGGAGAGGGGGAACGAGGAGCTCCGCTCTGTTTTTAGAAGTGGCTTCTGGAATACATTGAGCTAAAAACAAAAGAAAAAAGGTCAAGGGTGTCTAGTACGTAGCCATTAACCTAAGAAAAGGGAAATTAATGTGACACATCGTTTCCTTCTTTTTCAATAGAATAAGCCTACAGAATTTTCAATAGAATTTTTTAAGTTATTACTTATTTTGGAAATGAGGAATTATGTATTTTTTGAACATATATTTCTTTAAAATTCAATTTTGGCACTATATAAATATAATTCCCGGGCCGGCGCTATGGCGCAGCGGGTTAATGCTCTGGCCTGAAGCACCAGCATGTGCTCCACTTCCAATCCAGCTCCCTGCTATGGCCTGGGAAAGCAGTAGAAGATGGAGAAGATGGCCCAGGTGCTTGGGCCCCTGCACCCACGTGGGAGACCCAGAAGAAGCTCCTGGCTCCTGGCTTTGGATCGGCACAGCTCCGGCCATTGTGGCCATCTGGGGAGTGGATGAAAGACCAATCTCTCTGTCTCTACCTCTCTCTGTGTAACTCTGACTTTCAAATAAATAATTCCAGAAATACAGAGATTTTAAAAACAATGCCTACTCATCAGTGCTAAAATTAAACAAATGTATCTGATTATGTGTCCAATTAGGGGAAACGTATTCATAGAGAGAGAACTTTGTACTCCTCTAATAGAATACAAAAGGTCACAAGAACTACAACAAAATCCTAAGCTGTTTTCAAGGATCACATTGACGGTGGTACTTCTTGAAATGTGGATCTAAGAGCACTGTGACCCTACTGTTGGTTGAAGCAAATGAGTGCCCACAATGGAGTCGCTGAGAACTCAGACTTTTGGCTTGGTTCCAAGGATATACAGACACAAGACCAATGAGCTGAAGCCCAAATCCTGAAGTCCTGCATCTGAATCGGAATGAGCAGTATGAACTCATGCTTGCCCTTTACAAAAATACATCGCTATATAAAACAATGATCAGTGACCAAACTCATCAGCAGTGACACCCCTAGGAGCCAGACTCTGCTCTCCAAACTACCGTTCTTCACTCCAACAAAACCTGAGTCCTTGGGAAAATGGCTGATTGCAGAGGAAGTGCAGGAACCACCTAACACGTCAGCGAGCCAGGGAGTTAGCCGAGCACCGCAGTCAGGCAGCACCCAGGACGCGGCTGGACCCGCCCAGCAGCCAGGCAGTGTGGCACCAGTACGGAGCATCACCACATCAGGCTGAAACACATCACAGGGCACTATTTTCATAAACTCTGATTAGCTGTTTTTAGAAGATGGTCGTTATTTTGAGGACTGGTACACAACAAGGGAAATCTGGTAATTTTTCCCCCTTTCTTATTCAATCTATGTAACAAAATAATAAAATAAAATAATCTAGCTGATAAAAGAGAAAGGAATTTAAGAATTAAAAGCATTACTTGTACAAACCCTTTATGAATGTAGGTAAGTACCATCCATAGCTAATGACATCTCAAAAAGAGAGGCAATCAGACAGCACATGTATCCTGAGGGGAGCAGCCGTGCCCTCTATAAGGAACCTTGTTAAACACAGATAAACCTGAATTGAATCACATCCTAACAGAAACATCCTATGAAAAGAGCCAGCTACAACGACAGGGAAACCAGCAACAGCAGTGCGACAGCTGTGGCGTCAGCACTCCTGCCACTCCACAGGACAGACAGAGCAGTGCACAAAACACTCACAAGATGGCGGGCGACCCATGAGACAGGACACTTAACACAGGCCTCCTGCAGATCCAGCCCGGGCAGGCCAAGGGTAAGGACGTGCTTTATCTATATATCTATCTATCGTTTTATTTTTATATAAATATATATTTTGTATATGTTTTACATATATATATAAAACCTGAGATACACGTTACTGCACCATTTTCATCATAATTCCCTATTAATAAAATTAAACATCTCATCCACAGAACTGTTTTAGGTGCAATGATGATTATCACGTGATATCCGCACCTTGCTTCAAAATAACCCAGGGGATGGGATTGGATATGGAGAAGTTTTTTAAAAAATCTGACATGCAATTAGTGAATACTCACCCACAATAAAAATCCAAAAGGAAGTAAGAAGCAGACAGAGCCTGGGATCCCCATGCACACTCTGGTAGACAACTGTTATGTTCAGGGGTATATGAGCTGGGGCTCCCTGAAAACACAGTAAACAGTGACACTGTTGAGTGCAAAGCTCACATCTTTTTTCTTCAAGTTTCTTAAGAGAAGACAGTAAAACAACACCATCATAAATGAGATGAGAAATTATTTACAAACTAGATTCTATCCCCAAATTAGCAAGCAAGTATGGTAATAGTTTTCCAACACTAAAGATATCCCCAAATCAACTCTGCATGCAACCTTGATATAAAATTTGTGGTGTCCATCATCTATCCAAAAATATATTCAAGGGGCTGGCATTGTAGCATAGCCGCTTAAGCCACTGCCCATGATGCCAGCATTCCATATGGGCACCAGTTCATGTCCCAGCTTCTTTATTTCTGATCCAGCTCCCTGCTAATACGCCTGGGAAAGCAAAAGATGGGTCAAGTGTTTGGGCCCCTGTGCCCACTTGGGAGACCTGGATGATGCTCCTGACTTCAGCCTGGCCCAGCCCTGGCCACTGCAGCCATTTGGGGAGTGAACAAATGGAAGATATCTCTCTCCAACTCTGCCTTTCAAATAAACAATTTTTAAAAATCTAATCAAATTTTTAAAATAATGACGATATTACTAGGACGACAGAAGAAAATATGACCACTAGCCAGCAGAAAACACAAAATAGTAGGGGGGGGAATGGAGAATTGAAGAAGCAACAAGAAAATATCAAGGGGCCGGCACTGTGGTATAGCAAGTAAAGCCACTGCCTATAGCGCTGGCATCCCATATGGGTGCTGGTACAAGTCCTGGCTGCTCCACTTCCGACCCAGCTCTCTGCTGTGACCTGGGAAAGCAGCAGAAGATGGCCCAGGTCCTTGGGCCTCTGCATCCACGTGGGAGACCTGGAGGAAGCCCCAGGTTCCTGGCCTCAGATCAGTGCAGCTCTGGCTGTTGCAGCAATTTGGGGAGTGAACCAGCAGATAGAAGACCTCTCTCTCTCTCTCTCACTCTCTCTCTCTCTCTCTCTGCCCCTCTTCTCTCTGTGTAACTCTGACTTTCAAATACATAAATAAATCTTTAAAAAGAAAAAAAAGAAAATATCAAGCAGGCTAATGTGTACTTGGAGAGAAGTAGGGAACAGGAAATTATTGAAGAAATAATGGCTGAAATTTCTTCAAATCTGAATAAAACCAAAAAGCACCACGTTTAAGAATTCCAGTGAAACTCAAGCAGAACATGAACAAAACCACACCCAAACGCACCCAATGAAATTGCTGAAAACTAATGACAAAGGGGTCGTGAAAGCAGCCAGACATATCAAAACAGGAATGACCAGAGTCAAAATAAACAAACGTAAAATCCTAAAGGAAAAATACCAACCTAGAATTCCACGTCTAGAAAAAAAAAATCATTCAAAAATGAAGGCAAATTATTCTTTCAGATAATAAAAAACTCTGAGAAAATTCCCAAACAGCAGATAAAGAGCTCTTTAGGAAAAAGGAAAATTATGACACAGAAATTTGAACCAAAAAAAAAAAAAAAAAAAAAAAACCTACAAGAAATTGAAAATTTTCCAGGACAGGCATTTGGCATAGTAGTTAAAAGATGCTGTTTGGATACTTGCAACCATACTGGAGTGCCTATCTGTCTACCTGCCTTTCAAATAAATAAAATAAAATTTTAAAAGAGAAAAAAGAGGCCTTGCCTGGGCCTTTTCCCTTAAGACACAATTTCCCCTCATTTTTAAATCCTTCAAAATGTTAACTAACAGTTTAAAACAACAACAAAGAGTACAAGTTAGTGGTGGGGTTAAACATAAGTACAGGTAAAATGTTTACCACAATGGAGGAGAAATGGAGTCATTTCATGAATGGAGCTATTCATAAATGGTTCCGATACTTCTTGAAGGTAGATGATACATTAGTTAATAAATGTATAAAAAACACTTGACAAAATTTAACACCTATTCATCTTTTAGAAAAATAGGTTTACAATGAGACTTCCTCATCCTAAAAGGTATCTACAATCTACAGTTAGAACTACAATCATTGTGAAAACCTGAATGTTTGCTATTTAGATCAGGAGCAAAGCAAGAGTGTCTGTTCTTAGCATTTGCAGTCTGTGTTCTACTGGAAGTCCCAGCCAGCACAACAGAGCGCAACAAGCAACAAAGGCATCCAGATGGGAAACAAAGTAAAAGGGTGCTTATTTCTAGACAATCCAAAGGAAAAAATGCCAGACCAGCTACCACAACTCTCAAATAAGTTCAAAAAGGTAGGATACAAAGTCCAGACAGAGCAAGAAAGTTTCTGTGTTCTAGGAAGAACAGGTAGAAATGAAGCCTTTAAAATTCTACAATCTACAACTGTTTCACAAAATATAACATGTGTAGGCATAAATTTAATAAAACATATGGGAGGCCTATTATGAAAATGACAAAATATCAAGAGAAATTTGTATGAACAAATAGAACATGGTCATGGATCAGAAAACTCAATACTGTTAAGGTATCAAGTTCTCTCCAAATTGATCTGTATATTCAATCCCATCCCAATCAAAACTGAACATTTTTTGTTTCTGTAGAAATTGACAAATTGATTCTATAATGTATATGAAAATGGAAAAGGAGCTAGACTAGCCAAAAGATTTTTAAAAGAACAAAGTCGAGGACCTGCAATTCATGATTTCAAGACAAAACAAACAGCTATAATGAGAAGACATGTGGAGGGGTGAGGGGGACAATGAGTGCTGTGGTACAGCAATTTAAGCTGCTGCTTAAACACCCACACCCCCACATGGAGAGCTGCCTTGATTCCTGGTTCTTCCACCTTTTTCCCCTCCAAAGATGGATGGATAATTAATCTATTTGATGAAAGGAAGAGCAACAGAGAAAGGCAGAGAGAGAGCGAGCAAGCGAGCGAGCGAGCGAGACATCTGCTTGTGCAGGCCAAAGTTAGAAGCCCGGAATTCCATCCTGGTCTCCCACATGAGTGGCAAGTGCCAAACCACTTGGGCCATCATCCACTGTCTTCCCAGGCACATTAGCAGGAAGCTGGATTGGAAGTGGAACGCTCAGAACTCAAAACTACCAGTCCAACATGGGATGCAACAGTTCTAAGCAGTGGCTTAACCTATGGTGTTAACCTATCTGCTACCGTGTCTGAAAAGGCAGCAATGATGGTCCCAGCACCTAGGTTCCTGTTATCCACACAGGAGACCCAGACAGAGTTCCTGGCTCCTGGCTTTGGCCTGCCCAAGCCCAGGGTGTTGTGGACACTTGTGGAGCGCACAAGATGGACAATCTGTTTCTCCCTGTCACCTTGCCTTTCAAATAAATAATCTTTAAAAAGAAGAGTACCCAAAAAAAAAAAAAAAAAAAAAACCAAACAAACACAGCCCGTCTGAATGTACTGGTGGTGGACAAACATCAGTGGCACAGACTCCAGAAACAAGACCACATCTGAAGAACAGCATTCTGACAAAAGTGCAAGATAAACCCAGGACAAAGGGGAGTTTTCACTACATAGTGGGATAATCATGTTGGCGGGAGAGGGGAAAGGATGGACAAAAATAGCGTGAATTCTCATTTCCTATCCCTCCATATCCAAAATTCAGTTGAAATGGGTCATTCACCTGATCACAAGAGCTAAAGCGGCCAAAGCCATGACATTTCTGTAACAGGGCTTCTCACCAGGCCACGGATATTGGGGCTGGAATACTTTGCTGCAGCAGGCTGCTCGACGCATTGTAAAGATGGTACCCAACAACCCAAGTCTTCACAACAATGACAGCTATGACACTGCCAAACTAAGGGGCAGAGCTGTTCCCAGTCGCCTGCTGGTCTACACGAGGGAGCAGAGCCAGGACTGTGTCAGGTAGCTCATTAATAAAACTATAAGCATCTTGGTCTAATGGTACAAGGATTCTTGTAAATATGTAAGACAAAATAAAACATGTACTTACACAGAACAGAACACGAGCATGTTTTTTTTACACGCTTTTTATAGGACACAGAAAGCACAAACTATGAAAGTATAAATCGGGGGTTGGGCATTTGCTTGGGATGCACACATCCCACATTGGAGTGCCTAGCTTCCAAGACTCCGTTCCACTCCTAATTCCAGCCTCCTGCTAGTGCATACCCTGGGAGGCAGCAGATGATGGCTCAAGTTAATTGGGTCCCTGCCACCCACATAGGAGGCCCAGAGTTGAGTTACCGATTCTTAGCTCCTGGCTTTGGCCCTGCCCAGCCCCAACTGTTACAGGCATTTGGGGAGTGAACTAGCAGATGAGAAATCTTTCGAATAAATTAAATAAATAAAATTTAAGTATAAACAGATAACTAGGGCTTCTGCTAAAATCTGCTCTTTGAAAGACCATTCACTAGGCTAATCCTCCGCCTTTGGTGCTGGCACCCAGGGTTCTAGTCCCGGTTGCTCCTCTTCCAGTCCAGCTCTATGCTGTGGCCCAGAAAGGCAGTGGAGGATGGCCCAAGTGCTTGGGCCCTGCACCCGCATGGGAGACCAGGAAGAAGCACCTGGCTCCTGGTTTCAAATCAGTGCAGCGCCAGCCATAGCAGCCATTTGGGTAGTGAACCAACGGAAGGAAGACCTTTCTCTCTGTCTCTCTCACTGTCTAACACTGCCTGTCCAAAAAAAAAAAAAAAAAAAAAGGCCATTTAAAACAAGGCAAGCCACAACCATACTGTAACACCTAAACATAAAAAAAGTACTTGAGTTGAGAACATACAAACCACTTAGAACTCAGTAAGACAAACAGGGCAATAGTACAGTAAAAATCAGAGGAGAGGCCAAAGCTGTTTTTTCACCAATGTAGATATACAAACAGTCAAGTGTCAGGGCAATGCAAACTAAAGCCAATGAGTTACCAAGAGAACATACACTACCTGAAACACTAGAAACAGCTATTTGGGGGAGCATATGAAGGAGTGCAGGGGGATATACAATGGTTTGAGAGCTGGTTAAGTGTGCAGGTGACATATCACCCAGCAGTTCCTCTCCAAGAAACTGACCTGATGAAACATGGCCACACAGACTTGTACAACTTTATTTCTAACAGCCCAACAAGCATCAACAAGTGAACAAGAATCCGACTTGTGCTGAGTGAGTCCGGGGAAGGGGCCCAGCAGCATCAAGTTCTAGCAATCCTCAGGTAATTCTGAAGTCGTCTACTTGAGAACCACTGATCTGGACAAACAGGATAATTTAAATTATCATTATTAAATTTCCTTTGGCTGAGCAGAATCGGAGTATCTTTCTGTTCAGCGGCTCTCTCCACTTTAAGTCTCGGTGAGTGACAAAGGATATCTTTCATTGCAGAAAATCTGCAAAATGTTGGATATTTGCCCTCCCAGCTACACAACCTGGGTTCTGCCAGGCACTCTGAGGAGTTCACAGGCAGCTCGCATCTCTCCCTCAGTACGGGGGGTCAGTGACTCTGGTGTGCGGAGTGGGGATGCTGCAGGCAAGTCTCGGGGACACGTATGCTAGAGTATCAAGTGCCTGCAGGCCACCACAGGCTAGTCATCTGCAGACCAGCTGTGATGTATGGCTTTGAACTCAGTTTCAAGCTCAGTTTGCTAGTTCTCTCGAAGCTACTAGGGTTTTAAACAATATAGGACTATAGCAAGCTCCACCATTCTCACAACATGGCAGCAGAAACACCGTCCATCCCAATCTCATTCCAGGCAGAACGAGGACAAAAGTCACGTTATGAGGAAGTCCTAGGATACTTTCACTGTCACCTTCCGGGAAGGATACCCGGCACACAGCTTCAAGCCTGGCTGGGCTTTGGTGGGCAAGTACCCGCTCACAAAATCAGATATCTCTATGGAAAAGGAGCATGAGTAATGGCAGGCGGGGGACGCAGATCACCAGCAATCTTACCCTCACTCAACTGTCACTCTTAAATTAGCAAAATCCTTTGCAACAAATGATTCTGATTTACCATTACTGATCTAATTATTTTCAGTGTCCATGTCATTCACCAAAATAAAACATGATTCAGTCAGCAATGATACCTATGAAGTTGTATTTCCAAAATTAGGTGGATTAACCCATAGCATGAATCCAACCCTACCTCCCATTTCTCAGATTCCCTGGAAAACCTTACCGTAAATGCTCGTAACTGTGGTGAGTTTTGCACCTTTTCAGATGAATATAGGTACTGAAACACCGGCACTTCTTTGGGCTCCAAACAGAATAAGCTGAAATCTAAGCAGCACTGGTTTCCAATTTGCTACAAGGTGTTCTGCCAGGGCCACGAGGGGACCCTCCAGGGATCAGCACTATGAGCACGGGGCTCTGAGACAACTGGCATCCACGGAGCAGGCAAGGCAAGGCCGGGACAACAGCAGCACCTCTGGTCCCATGCCAGCTCCCAGAAAGAAGAGATGGAATAAAGGCAGTCCACTTCCAGGCTGATTTCTACAGAACGTGGTGTCTCTGTGTTTGCACACACCTGGGGACCTTGCCTGAGGGCCAGGTAAACCTAATGGCAGGGTCACCCAGACATCAGCCTTGCTCCCAAGGGACAGCTTGTATCAGCAGTAATTCTGAATAAAGTACACAAATATGTCTTGTCTTGTCACTGCTTTATTACTCAAAGATTACACGCAATATGACATATATAAAAGTCATCTTTAAAACAACCATGTTTGCTACAAAACTGGTTTTGTTTTCCTTTGCACCATGGATTCTGTACCACGGATAACCCGGAAACCTTTATATTAAATAGATTATTTATGTAGGCACTGGGCAAAAATTTAAGAACTTCTGAGTTTTCAACTCACCCCTACCCCCAAGAAGTCTCACCCTTATTAACATTAAAAACACTAAGAAAATACACATGTATTCAATTTTCTGTGAGTCTTTTCTCCCGGTTTTTACATATCCAAAGATGCTGGCTTAGTTATGAATTCAAAAGTTCTCCCAAAGTTCTAGTGGACGATTCATAGAGAAATCTGAAACACAAAGAAAGTACTCAGTTAGCTATGGAAGAAGTGATCAAATTATCTAAGGGTACATTTTAAAAAATTCAATTTAAAAAACGGCTTGAAACCAGATCCACTTAAAAATGCAGTGTTCACTAGTTGTGAGAACCCCACCGTGACGCAGCACACGCACAGTGAGCCCCCAAAACGGCCCCATCCAAGCACTACCACTTGACTGCGTGTGCCCTCTTGGCTGTGGGGGGTGCTGCCGAATGCTTTCATTAATCAAAACTACCCTCAGTAATGAGGACCCAAATCACTGACCAGGTCTACAGCAGCCTAAGAAACTCTTCAGTATACCAGAAAACAAGGTAAATGACCCTTCCCTCCCACCAAATGCTGTTGAGACGTTCACCTGTCAACAACAACCTCAGACCTTTAGAAGCTCTCGCTCTCCCGCCCCCTCCCCCTGTGCCCCAACATCACTTCCCCAGGTTGAGACTCTTGGGCCCTCCCACTGCTGCTCTGCCCACCCAGGACAAAGGCAGGTGAGATCACTTAGTACTTTTCTTCCTGGAGCATTACTCTCGCTTCCTTTGCAGTTTGTCTATTGCATGTCAAAAGTCACTACTGGACAGTATTAAACACACTCACGTAGCATATCACTGTTCTTGTAGACCTAAATATACACATATTACAAAGTGCATATATCACTATCGTTTTTTGTTTTATGTCTATAAACTCCTAGATGGTTCCAACATATGCTTGTTTGGAGTCTATTCCCAAGCACTGTCCTCAGAGGTATGTGGAGAAGCTAATCTGTGAATTCCTCCTCAACATGAATATCTTTTCATCCTAAATGATATCTTAGCTAGATTTAAAAACCCATACAGATGGGGCTGGCACTGTGGCACAACAGGTAAACAGTAGCCTGCAGTGCTGGCATCCCATATGGGCACTGGTTCGAGTCCTGGATGCTGTACTTCTGATCCAGCTCTCTGCTATGGCCTGGGAAAATAGAAGATGGACCAAGTCCTTGGGACCCTGCACCGGCATGGGAGACCTGGAGGAAGCTCTAGCCATTGTGGCCATTTGGGGAGTGAACCAGAGGATGGAAGATCTCTCTGCTTCTACCTCTCTGTAACTCTGCCTTTCAACTGAATAAATAAATCTTATTTAAAAAAAAAAAAAAAAAAAAAACACACACACACACACAGTCTCAAAATCTGGGTGGGGAACCTTTTTTTCTGCCAAGGGCCATTTGGATATCTATAACAGCATTCACGGGCCGACAAAATTATCAACTTAAAAATTAGCCTGCTACAGACCTATTGAACTTTGAGTCCTTCCTGTGTTTGCTTTGACAGGGCCACACCAAATTACTTTTCTGGCCGCATACAGCCTGTGGACCAGACGTTCCCCACCTCTGCTCTAGATGCTCTTTTATTATCTCCCTGTGTCCAGTGCTGCAAACGAGAAGACTCAGTTCAACCTCACCTTGCACTTTGGAAACTGAGCTCTGCCCCACCTAACATCAATGCAGCTCATGTATGCCATTCAGAACTCTCTAGTAGTCACATTAACAGATAAAAATGAACAGGTAAATTCACCTTAATATACTTTATTTAACCCAGTACATCCAAAATAAGTCAAGTAATAATTAATATAAAAATTGTATTGACATATATTCAGTTCACTCAGTGGACACTGCACTGGTCCACAACAATCTAGAAAAATTTTAAGATTTTTCAACTATCTCTGGAACTCAGAATTTTTAAAAGAGATTTATTTATTTGAAAGGCAGAGTTACAGGGTGTTGGGGAGGCAGTGAGATGCAGAGAGAGAGAGATGCCAAAGCCAGGAGTTTCATCCAGGACCCCCAGGTAGGTGGCAGGGGCCGAAGTTTTTAGGCCATCTTTAGCTGCTTTTCACAGGCTGTTAGCAGAGAGCCGGATTGAAGTAGAACAGCCAGGATAAAGACTGGTGCTCACAGCTTATTACACTGCCACAACCACAGCTCCAGGAACTCGGCAAGTTTACCCAAAATTATTTAGGTTTTTTTTCCCTCCCTTCACCAATTCCACACACAATTTAGTGACAGAAAAACAGTTACTTATTTGTTGAATTACAGCTTCCTTCTGACCCATGATTTCTCATGATTTGTCTTCAGCAATGTTAGTTCCGTGTTCTGAGAAATCCCCCAACTTGTCCTTGTGGACATGTGGCATCTGATTCCCAGCAGAGACCATCTCTCAGTGCGTCTGTCACAGCTTCAGCTCTGACAGTCCTTCTGGGGCTGCCCTGGACTCTCGTGCAAGGACTCTGCTAACTCCTAGCCGCCCGCGTGCCCAATAACACTGTTCTTGGATTCCTCTCCAACTGCTGGCTAGCCTGCATGTGGTGACGTGGGTCCACACAGGCCAGATGTGAAGAGGACAGGGTGGCAGCACAGGGTGTGAAGCCCCTCAGCAGGCGGCACCTCACCTTCCAGAGAGGCCAGGGCCAGCCCTACAGTCCTTTCAGCTCTCCTAAGCTCAGCAACAGAAGAAAATATACATGTCGATCCCTCCCCTCACTGGGGAGGCCAAATCCTTCAGGAGAGCCAATCTCTCTGATTCCCTGGACCTACTGCCTCAGGGTTTCACGCCTGGTCCCAGAGCCCACAAGGGAGGAGAGCACTCTGTCCACAACCCAGGCTGTGCCCATCTGTCAGTCCAGTAACTGGCTTGGCAACCACAGCTGAGACACAGAGACAGCAGGACACTAAATCACCAACCCTCTAGAATCTAAAATTAATTCCTAACTACTTAAAAAAAATTCCCTCTTTAAGTGAGCATGAATTCAAAAGGGGCTGGCACTGTAGCACCAGTTTGAGTCCTGGCTGCTCCACTTCTGATCCAGCTAACTGCTAATGTGCCTGGGAAAGCAGTAGCAGATGGCCCAAGTGCTTGGGCCCCTGCCCCCACATGACACTCAGAAGAAGCTCCTGGCTCCATATTGGCTCAGCTCTGGCCATTGCGGGCACCTGGGGAGCAAACCAGCAGATGGAAGATCTCTCTTTCTCTGCCTCTGCCTCTCTGTAACTCTGCCTTTCAAATAAATAAGATTTATTTTATTTTTTTTTTTTTAAGTTACAGAGAGAGGTAGATACAGAGAGGGACAGAAGGGTCTTCCATCTGATGGTTCACTCTTCAAATGGCTGCAACGGCCAGAGCTGAGCCTAAACAAAGCAAGGAGCCTGGAGCTTCCTCCAAATCTCCTACGTGGGTGCAGGGGCCCAACGACTTGGACCATCTTTCACTGCTTTCTCAGGCACATTAGCAGAGAGCTGGATTGGAAGTGGAGCAGCCAGGACTTGAACAGGTGCCCATATGGGATGCCAGCAATGTAGGCAGTGGCTTTACCGGCTATGCCACAGCACCAGCCCCAGTAAAATAAAATAAATCAAAAAAAAAAAAAAAGACTTAAGAAAGAAATGTTAGGTTATCTTGGCAAGAATATACATTAAGTAGATATAAACTGTTGACCTGCGTCTAGACCAGCAACAGCAGTAACTAGCATGCTTCTCCTTTGCTGGAGAAGCTAACAAGGAAGGGTGGTGCAGCACTTGCCAACCCTCAGACTCGAGGGCGGGCAGATTACACCCAGACCGCTCCAGGTCTCCGGACGATGCCAACGCCAGAAAAGCACTCTGCTTTCCCTCAAACTCATTCTGCTACAACCCAAAGAGAGGGGTGCATACACTGTGTAAATCAGAGAAATAAGGACTGAAGTCAAAATGAACAAAACATAGAATCTGAGAAGGAAGGGATGGGAGCAAAACCTTAGGCAAAAAAACAAAACACAACACAAAATCCTCCCTGGGCCAAGGTTTTCCTCATACAGTAAGCAGACCTTTCCCTCATAGCTCTAACGTGTGTAAGCACACGGAAACATGACGGCACCTGGCTGCCTCAGTCTAGAGCCTAGAAATCCACAAAAACACAGAGGAGAAACCTCCTCCATCTTCTCTCCCACTGTCTGATTATGGCAACAGCTGGACAGGGTCCAGTGGGACCACAACCATAAGAAAGGAAGAGAACACCAAGGTTCTGAGAAAAACAGTGATACAAAATGTAGATACTCATTCCAGTTTAATTTACTCAGTTTTTAAATATCAACACCAAGTTGATTATAAAACCATGCTATTAAATAAGCTATAAAAGGCATCCAACTCCAAATTCATTTAAAAATACTATTAAAATTAGAAAAAAGCCGAATAAAATAAGGTGATATTCATTTATCAATATGAGACAAAAAAAGAGGCCAGCCACGTCCTCAGGGAGCACTCCTTTTGTTCAAAGTCTCATATCAATGTTGATGATTGCCTTATAAAACTGAAAGTTGGCTGTATATAGGTATAATCAATAGTGGCAAGTAATTTGCTAATATGATTACAGTTTATTTATTCAGTGGAGAAAATTCATAAGGTAATACAAATCTTAAAATAAATGGATAATGGGCTGGTGCTGTGGCTCACTTGGCTAATCCTCCGCCTGCGGCGCCGGAATCCCATATGGGCCCCGGATTCTGTCCCGTTTGCCCCTCTTCCAGTCCAGATCTCTGCTATGGCTCGGGAAGGCAGTGGAGGATGGCCCAAGTGCTTGGGCACCTGCACCCGCATGGGAGACCAGGAAGAAGCACCTGGCTCCTGGCTTCAGATCGGCATAGCTCCGGCCGTAGTGGCCATTTGGGGAGTGAACCAGCAGAAGGAAGACCTTTCTCTCTGTCTCTCCCTCTCACTATCTGTAACTCTACCTGTCAAATAAATACATTAAAAAAATAAATAAATAAATAAATGGATACTTCCGTAACATCAATTACAAATGTACTGCTATCACCATACTACTTATGAAAGTATTAAGTATAACATACTTGACACCGAAACGCACTGGTGCACTGGCAAATTTGTGTCTCTCCTGAGAAAATATGTCCAATTTGCAATTTGCAATACAAGGTGAGGTAATTAAAGAGCAAAGAGAAGCAATTTTCATCCAGTACCCACCAGATCAGTCAACAAAATACTATTCCTACTGGAGAGAAACCTAGATTAGTTAAGAAAATGTTTGCTTCTAAATTAAGGCCCCACTGCCTCAAATATAATTGGAGCAAGAGGTTTCCCAGTCCTAAAAGTTGTTTACTTGCCTTAGTATCTCTAGTCCAACATGAAATCAATAATATTTAAAAATACAGTCTTAAATCTTAATTGTTTATCTTCCATTAGATTGATTTTCTTTTGTTTCATCAATTTTTCAGATTGATTTTTTTGTGGACACTGGTTTCTCAGCAGATTACTTCTTGCATATTTAAGTAAGAGGTCAGTATTGCACAGTCCCTGACTATTTCCTAAGATGTCATCTTCTTATAGGAAAGAACCTTTGCTTCCATCTGTGTATCAGCTTGGTGGAAAAGATGGCATAGAGCTACGGACCACAGGGAAACAACATTACATCTCCTGTTTTTAAATCACTTTAGTGTCCTTTTTGTTTCCACAGACTGAGGTTTTACTTTCTCAGGCCTTTCTTCTCTCAGTGTAACAAACACAACTCAAGTATTTAACGTGAAACTATGTACAAGCGTAAATGAAGGACATTCCTAATAGGCAGTAAAATGGTCCTCTTCCCGTGCATCTTCAAACAGTACACACCATGCTTTACTAAAAAGAGCCATCCTTGCCAATGGTGCTTCTAACAAAGAAACACTATAATATGTTTGCACTTATGTTTCTGTGAAAATAATTTGACATTTGCATAGTTTGTAATTCTGATCACTTTTAAAATTTTTACACCTGGTACACCCATTTACATTGCCCTGCATTTTCTGAAACGCACAAATACCCCTCTGCCATCTCCAAATCAGATCACTGACCCAGAAACAAGTTTATTAAACTGATTATGAACCCAATTTCAACCCTTGGTTTAGTGCCTAAGGTCCTGCTGGTGGAGTTTTGCAGGGACACTGGAGGAGGAGACCCTAACAGCACCCCGGTCTAAACCCCATCAGCCCCTGACCTGACTCCAGCAAGAGAGATGCCCAGTAAGTCCCAGAGGCCCTTGGAGATGCCTCCATCTAGGGAACCAGGTCTCGGTCACAGCCCTGGGAGGACTCTTTCCTGGAGCGCCTGACCTCACGCAGGGTGGGGGCTGCTCTATCTGCCACTCTGCATTCCTTAAGGTCCTCCCCTACCGCTAGCCACTAATTTAATCATCCAATCTCTGGTTAAGAATTCTTCACATTGAACTTTCCCTGTCCAAATCACTATGTAGTGCCTGCCTCAAACACACTCACCAAAAGAAAGCTGGTACAATTAATTCACTCATACCTGATAAATGGACTTTACAGTCACTTAAAACAAAGAGCAGCTATATTACTTTATTTTACAGAAAGACAACAATCCTCAATATGTATGCGGCTAACAACAGAGGACTCAACTATATGAGGCAAGAAATGATAGAACGGTAAGGAGAATTAGACAAATATACCATCATACTGTAAGCATCAACACCCTCTATCAGAAACGGAGAGATCCGGCTGCAGAAAATCAGGAAGGATGTAGCTAAACTCAATAATATTACCAGTCAACCGCTGAAAACCGGACACCTAGAGGCTGCATTATTCAGCAATTAGAGAATATACAGATTCTTTAAAGCTCACAAAGAATATTTATCAAAATAAACCAAATTCTGGATTATAAAAGTTTAAAAGAACAGAAATCATACAATGTCTGCTCTCAGACCATAAAATTAGACTAAAAATTAAATAGAGTAGATGGAAAAATCTCTAAATACTTGGAGAGATCAAACAGCACTTCTAAATGACTCAAATAAAAGAAATATTAAAAAGTTGGAACAACATGAAAATGACTGGACAGCTTACTAAAAATTTGTGGGGGCCGGTGGTGTGGCATAGCGGGTAAAGCCACTGCCTGCAGTGCTGGCATCCCATGGGGTGCCGGTTTGAGTCCTGGCTACTCC
Organism: Oryctolagus cuniculus; assembly: GCF_051225735.1. NCBI lineage: Eukaryota > Metazoa > Chordata > Mammalia > Lagomorpha > Leporidae > Oryctolagus > Oryctolagus cuniculus. Next base: position 11,125,876 of record NC_142873.1, on the reverse strand, counting down.
ACTTCCGCTCCAGCTCTCTGCTATGGCCTGGGAAAGCAGAAAATGGCCCAAGTCCTTGGGCCCTTGCACCCTTGTTGGATACCCAGAAAAACTCCTGGCTCCTGGCTTTGGATCAGTGCAGCTCCAGCCATTGCAGCCATCTGGAGAGTGAACCAGTGGATGGAAGCCCTCTCTCTCTCTCCCCCACCTCTGCCTCTCTGTAACTCTACCTTGCAAATAAGGAGACAAATCTTAAAAAAAAAAAAGGGGGGGGGGGGATGAAGTGAAAGCAATGCTTAGAAACTCACAGCATTGAATGCATATACTAGAGAAGAAAAAGATGTAAAAATAAATCAACTAAACTTCTAACTTAGTAAATAAGAAGTGCAAATTAAATCCAAAATAGAAGAGAAATAATAAAAATTCTGGCAGAAATTAAAACAGTTGAAAACAGGAACTCAATAGAAAAAAATTTAACAAAATTAAAAGCTTTTTTTGGAAGATATCAATAACATCAATAAGCTTCCATTCAGGCTAATTAAGAAAAAGAGAGACAGAATTACTAGTCAGAAATAAAGGTGGGAGTTGGGGGGAGTGGGTGTTTGGCTGGCAACTAAGAAGCCAGTTAGGATACCATGACCTGGTTTTGATGCTCAACTGTGGTTCCCCGTTCCAGCTTTCTGATAATGTGGACCCAACCCTGGGAAGGCAGTGGTGATAATGGCTCAAGTAACTGGGTCCCAGATACCCACGTGGGCGACGGGAAGATCTGGATTGAGTTCCCAGCTCCTGGCTTTGGCCCAGCTCAGCTCCATCTGATGCAACCACTTGGGAAGTGAACCACTGAACCAGTGGATAGCATCTCTCTCTCCCCCATATATATGTTTCTGCCTCTCAACTTTTTTTTAAAAAAGAAAGAGAGGACATCACTACAGATATTAAACATTTTTAAATGCTTATTTATTTCTTTGTTTCCATCTACTTGAAAGGCAGAGCTACAGAGAGAGAGAGAAACTCCCCAAATATTCACAGAAACCACTGTTGGACTGGGCTGAAGCCAGGAGCCCAGAACTTCATCTGGTTCTCCACATGGGTAGCAGGAACCCAATTACTGGGTCACAATCCACTGCCTCCCAGGATACATTAGCAGGAAGCCAGATAAGAAGTGGAGCAGCGGCTAGTGCCACGGCTCAATAGGCTAATCCTCCGCCTGCAGCGCTGGCACACTGGGTTCTAGTCCCGGTTGGGGCGCCAGATTCTGTCCTGGTTGCCCCTCTTCCAGGCCAGCTCTCTGCTGTGGCCCCAGAAGGCAGTGGAGGATGGCCCAAGTGCTTGGGCTCTGCACCCCATGGGAGACCAGGAGGGGCACCTGGCTCCTGCCTTCGGATCAGCGCAGTGCACCGGCCACAGCAGCCACTGGGGGGTGAACCAACGGAAAAGGAAGACCTTTCTCTCTGTCTCTCTCTCACTGTCCACTCTGCCTGTCAAAAAAAAAAAAGAAAAAAAAAAACAGAGAGAGAAAAGAAAAAAAGTGAAAAAAGTGGAGCAGCAGGGCTAGCAGTATGCTGAAGCCAGTTAAGCCACTGACCGCACCAGCGCCCCACCACAGAGTACCAATTCAAGTCCTAGCTGCTCCACTTTCAAATCAGCTTCCTGCTAATATGCCTGGGAAGGCAACAGAAGATGGCCCAAGTATTTGGGCTTCTGCCATTCACATGAGAGACCTGGATGGAGTTCTAGGCCCTGGCTTCTGCCAGTTGCAGATATTTTGGAAGTCATCCTCGGTATGGAAGATCATTTTCTCTGTCTCTCCCTCTGTTGCTCTGCCTTCCAAATAAATAAACAAATATATATATATACTTATATATATATATTTCATTTCAATATATATATGTTTATTTATATATATATATTATACATTATATATATATCAAACACACACACACACTGAACTGGCACTCTGACATGGAATTGGGTATCCCAAGCATCAACTTAACTCACAGCATCACAGCACCTGCTCAAAACAAAACAATCAAAAATACACACACATATACACACAAACAAATTTCTTTTTTTTTTTTTTCAAGTTTCCATACTTTATTTCACGGTGATTCACAAAGACATATATGGGGGTGTTAGTAACATGACACCATGCGGCCCCCACCACCCCTGCCCCGCCCCCCTTCTCCCACCTTGCTCCCAAGACCACTGGACTGGGGATCTAGGGCAGGGGCAGGGGACGGGACTCTGCAGCCAGTGCTGCCACCTTGCCACAGCCCCTGGTAATCCTGCCACAAGGACAACCGTCCCTCAGCTGCTCCAGGTGTCAATCAAAACCAACCCACAGCCACCACGGCTGGTGGTCAGGCCGAGGTCCCTCAAAGGATGCTAGCCGGCCCGGGGTTCTCATCCCCACTCCCTTCAGGGCTCCCGAGTGTGTGGGGGGCATGGACATATCCAGTGGCTGGGCTAGGGCTCGGCTGTCCAGCAGGCGGAGTGCGACCCCGACAGGAATGCTGTTTCCAGGTCACAGTATTGGCACAGGAGCCAGGGAAGAGCCAGGCCCTGGGGTCTAGGCTTGCCCGGGGCCGAGGCAAAACTTAACATATGAAGGAACAGACAATCTGATTATGCACATAACTATTAACAAAGTTCAATCAATAACTAATAACCTTCAAAAACAGACAAGACCAGGTCCATATGGATTCATTGGTAAAGTCTACCAAACATTTCAAGAAAAAATTATACTGATTCCCAATGATTTCTTTCAGAGGATAGAAATAGAGAGAATGAGTCCTAACTCAATCTATAAAGCCAAAGCCAAAACCTAATACCAGAACCAAAATTCCTCAAGAAAATATCACCAAGTTGTATCCAATAATGAGAAAAAAATTATACACCCAGAAACAAGTGGAATTTATGGGTATATAAGGCTAGTTAAACACTTAAAAACAATTATTATAACCCATCACATTAACAAGCTGAAAAAGAAAAACCACATGATCACATGAATCCATGCAGAAAAAGCACTTGGTAAAATCCAATACTCATTCACGATAAAGATGGTCAGTGAACTAGAAGAACTTCCTCAATAAGAAACACAATGACTACAAGATAGATACAGCTAACATCATACTTAACCTAAGAACCAGGGATGGGCATTTGGCACATCAGAGTAAAACACCACGGAAGACACTTTTATCCCATACTGGAGTCCTTGGGTTCAAGTCCGGGCTCCTGCTCTCTATTCCAGCTTCCAGGTAATGTGTACCCTAAGAGGCAGCAAGTGATGGATCAAGTCCTTGGTTCCCTGCCACCCACATGGGAGACCCACAGTTCTAATCTCTTGTCTTCAGCCTGACCTGTCCCTGGCTGTAGGAGGCATTTAAGAAAGGAATCAGCAGATGAAAGCTCTCTCTCTACATTTTGATACATAAACAAAACTGGAAAATAATTTTTTAAAGAATTATTTATTTGAAAGGCAAAGTTAGAGAGGGGTTAAGGGGAAAGACAGGAAGAAAGAGATCTTCCATCTGCTGATTCACTCCCCAAATGACCACAATGGCTAAAAGTTTCTTCCTGGTCTCCCAGATGGTACATCCTCCATTGCTTCCCAAGCACATTACCTGGGAGCTGGATCGCAAGTGGAGCAGCTGGAACTCAAATGGGAGCTTTACCTGCTATACCACAAAGCTGGCCCCTTAAAAATAACTTTTCATCATAAGAAACACAGTTTTCCACTAAAACCAGGTATAAGGCAAGATGGCCCCCTTATAATTCCTACTGAACATTGTACTGAAGTCCTAAGTAATGCAATAAGACAAGAAAAGGAGGGGCTGGCACCATGGCACAGTAGGTTAATCCTCTGCCTTCGGCGCCGGCATCCCATATGGGTGCCGGTTCTAGTCCCAGCTTCTCTTCCAATACAGCTCTCTGCTGTGGCCTGGGAAAGCAGTAAAAGATGGGACATGGGAAACTGGGAAGAAGCACCTGGCTCCTGGCTTCAGATCGGTGCAGCTCCAGCTGTTGTGGTCATTTGGGGAGTGAACTAATAGACAGAAGGCCTTTCTCTCTGTCTCTCCCTCTCACTGTCTATAACTCTACCTCTCAAATAAATAAATAAAATCTTAAAAAAAAAAAAGGAAATAAAAGGTATACTGATTGGGAAGGAGAAATAAAAGTGCCTTTGCTCAAAGAAAACATGATCGTGTAAAAAACCCAAAAGAATCAACAAGAAAACTCCCAGAGTGAGCAATTATACTAGGGTTGCTGGATACAATGTTAATACAAAAGTCAATCGCTAGCCCATATACCCGAAATGAACGGAATTAAAACACAATACAATGTACATTAGCACCCCACCAAAAAATAGAAATACGTATTAACAGGGGCCAGCTCTGTGGCATAGCGAGTAAAGCTGTCGCCAGCAGTGCCAGCATCCCATATGGGTGGCCAGTTCGAGTCCCAGCTGCTCTACCTCTAATGTGGCTCTCTGCTAGGGCCTGGGAAAGCAGTAAAAGATGGCCCAAGGACTTGGGCCCCTGCACCTGCGTGGGAGATCCAAAGGAAGCTCCTGGTTTCAGATTGGCCCAGCTCTAGCCATTTCAATCATTTGGGGAGTGAGCCAGCAGATGGAAGACCTGTCTCTCTCTCTCTCTGTCTCTCCTCTCTCTCTGTGTACCTCTGACTTTCAAATAAATAAATAAACCTTTAAAAAAAAAGCTGCATGGATTTCAAAAAAAATTTTATGTCAAAATAAACATTTTACTTCCATCCATGAACCCTCATATACTATCAAAAACTACTGATTAACCCCCCCCCCCCCAACAATTGGGAAAAGACTTAACAAATGTGGGGTTTTTTTGTCGTTTTAATTTGAAGGCAGTATGTGTGTGCAAGGGTGGTTCATTCCCACAATACCCCAACAGCTAGGGCCAGGTCAGTCCCCATTCTGAATCTTCCATGTATGTGGCAGTCCCAAGCCCTTGAGTCATCACCTGCTACCTTGCAGGGTGGACATCAGCAGAAAGCTGGATCAGAAGCAGAACCAGGACTCAAACTTAGGGACTCTGGGATGCAGGTGTCCTGGGTAATGTCTAAACTGTTATGCCAAATGGCCACCTCTAAACAAATGTCTTAAAACCTGGAAGTTTTGCTGTTTTATTTTTATTAAGGGATCCCAATTAAGCCAAACATTCTCGTGTCATTTATAAAGATGGTCAAAATTGATTTTTCATTTAACTATACTATCTGAATTCCCAAATTTATTTGTAAACCTTTTCTAGTAAAGTCAGCATTAAGTATATTTGGGTCAATAGAACAAATCGAAACAGTCTAAAAAAGGCCTCGCTTTGGGGGCTGCCACTACTGTAGCACGAAAGATTAAGCCACCACCTGTGATGCTAGCAGGCATCCCATATGCCTGCTGGTTGCTCCACTTCCAATACAGCTTCCTGCTGATGTGCCTGGACCCAGTCATTGCAGCCATCTGGGGAGTGCACCACTACAGGGAAGATCTTTCTCTCTGACTCTGCCTTTCAAATAAATAAATCTTTAAAACAAACACAAAAAACCCTCACTTAGGAAGCTTATTCATAAACTAGCAATTTAGAATTTAGGATTTTGAAACCGTTCTCTAAGAGAGGAGGTAGCTCTGGAGATTTATTTTCCAAGCACAAGTAAAACTAGGATTACCTAATGCAGAATTCTGTGACACTTAACCTACTAAGCTCATAAAACTCTGTGTGTGTGTGTGTGTGTGTGTGTGTGTGTGGCTAATCTCAAAATCAAACAGAACTCATAGTCTACAGGAACACGCAACCATGCAAGAAACACAAAACAGCAGCAAGAACATCGTGAGTGAAAAAGGAGTCCAAAGGACACATGGCAGCTAGCAGTATGTGCAGCAACGGGCACCAAAAGGGAAGAAACAGCGCACATCTCGTCAGAGCCTCTGGAGGCCAGTCCCATCCCGTGTGGATGTTCGTGGCCGAGTACTAATTCTTGGGAAATGCCTCTGATTTCAAAATCACAGCAACCTATAGTAATGTCTAGCTTTCAAAACCACCTAAGTGTGTATACCCTTATTTTTCTACAGAACTTTGCCAATGACAGTTTTGCTTTTGAAGACAGAATTAGTAAGCAAATTAAACATAAGATCAAAGGACTTTACCAACAGAAATGTTTCTATTTTGACAATCTTTTTTTTTCCGAACTACCTGGCTTTAAGCAGCAGAAATGAAAATGCAATCTTAAATACGCCCGGTTTTCAGATAATCACATCTAGAGTACATCTCGCACCTTACCTTTCAATGCTGTCTTCTTCCAAAGTAATTTCCATGAATGTCTTCAGCTTCCTGTGAACAGTGGCTGCAACTTCCTTCACTTTTGAACTTCTATGTTTACCTTTGGGAAGGTTACAATAAAAACAGAGAAAAGATCTTCACATTACCGCACAAAGCAAATGTGCTCTGCTATCCACATGGGTACAGTTTCCGTAAGCTGGAGCCTCCTCAGTGCAGGAACTCAATGACCTGCGCCATCACCACTGCCTCCCAGGGTGTGCATTAATGGGAAGCTGGAGTCAGGAGCCAGAGTCGGGCACTGGACCCAGGTAGTCTGCTTGAGACGGGGTCATCTGAACCTCTAAGTCACACACACGCCCTAACTACAATCATATTTCAGTTATCCACCTGTTTAAATATGATAAGTATTTAATATTTATTAAGTGCCAGGCACTCAGAATTTTTGGTGATTGACATGAAGCTGAAAAAAACTCCAGATTTAGAAACATTTTGGATTTTGAACCAAAAATGCTTGGCCAATTTATGAAAATATTCCAAAATCTGAAAATCTTCAAAAACACTTCCTGTTTCAAGTGCGTGGTATCAGTGAAACTCAAATCTTCAAATATGCACCAGAATTATGGAAAGAGCTTGTTGCAGAAGCAGCTCTCTATCTATATTAACTTTGAAAATTATTTCAAAATTAATAATTCTGACTAAACAATTAAAAAGTCAAATGTAGCCCCTGTAGGGATGTCAATGTTTTTCACATGGCTACAGCATACAAATTATTTTTCCAATACTATTTCAATTGGTTAGGAAATTCAAAATAGCCAAGTTTAAGGTTTAAGAGAAATAGTAGCTAAATTAAATATTAACACAAAAGCATCCATTATTAACAAAATAAATTCAAGTTTTTTAAAATAGGAAATATATGCCAAATCAACAGAAAATTTGCTTACTGTGGTCTGAATATGATCTGGCCCCCAAACTTACTCAGCAGTTTAAACCCAAAAGTCTTAGTTAATGCCACTAAGGCAATGGAAACTAAATCGAATTGTGGCATTTAGAGTGGTGCCTCTGGGAAGTAATTAGATTGGAGCAGATTGAATCCTGGTTAGCTCTGCAAGGAAAGGAACATAGATACACACTCCCTTTCTCTTGCCATGTGATGCCCTGCGCCACCCCGGACTCTAAGCAAGAACACTATCACCAGAGGCCAAACCAAGGGGTTCACTCAATTTTGGAAAATGAACCTCCAGAAATCATGACCAAAATAAACCCTTTTTTAATTAGCTGCTTTTCTTTATAAAGCAGTCTGCCTCGAGTATTTCATTATAGTAATGAAAAGCTAAGACAGAGGCATACAGAGATACTGAAATGGGTCCAACAGTGAAAGCCGAAGAGGAAATGTATTAAAGTAAAGTGCACGTGCTCAAATAAACACAGGTCCAAGTGTGCTAAGGAGAAGAAGCCCAAGTGGACAGAACGATGTTCCACCTCATATGGGCAGGACAGCTGAGATGCCTCGCCTGGCAAATACCCCGTAACAGTGTGTGTGACGTAGATCCAGATCAAAGAGAGGAAATGTAACCAACCTTTATTAATAACCAAAATAATGTGCAGAATAGCTGTGAGGCACACAATGCCTTCAACGTCATCAGAAATCACACAGGCCTTTAGCTCATCTAAAAACGACCTGTAAAAATTAGCAAACAGCTAAAGTTACTCTACAGCACACAGGCTAATATTTTATAGAGAAACAAATATAGTCAACATTCATCAACAACCAAACTCCACTTTTCAAGTAACATGGGAAGCTAACTGAACCTACTCCATATTTTTAAGTATGCAAACCACAAAAGACTTTAAAATCAAGCTGTTGCTAGAAAAGAGGAAAGGCTGTAGTCAGTTAAAGGCTACTCTCATGTCTCAACGCACACAACAAAGATTCAACATGTTGTTGGAAGACTATTCAGTTTAAACACAGTGCTTTAAGGCACTTTCTTGAAAATACCTGCTGCTAAAGTTCCAAGGTATCAGATGCCCGCACAGCTATCCCCTCTGTAATCTGTCAGTCCTGTGTATGCCACAACACCCTAGAATCTGAGTCAACTGACATATGGAGTAGAGAAATGAGTAACAACAGCTCTTGTATTGAGTGAAAATTAAACTGATCTTTAACCAATAAAATGTTCTGGAAATACACACAGTAAGAAGTATTTCACAGTACAATAACATTTCTCCATTTTAGCTGAATTTTAATTATGATAAACCGATCCAGAGACTATTTCAATGAATATACTATATAGGAACTCAGATATTTTTTCTGGATACATTTAATGTAAACATTTTCAATTACTGATAAAACCCAGAAAATTCTATGGCATATTTTTCTCAAAGAAAAAAACGCATCCTTGGAAATTATCAAAGTTGCTGAGAGTACTTAAGAGCCCTGAGAGGAGTTTCAAGAGAGTAAAGGAATGATTACCTGACGACATTTGGAGACTTTATTATTATCCCTATTAAACACCTTGAAAATGGTGGAAGGTCAGACAGATGCTCTGGTGGGCTAAGCTCTTCTAGATCAGAAACCTAAAAAGAAAGAGCTTCAAATGAGAAAGTTCTAAATTCAGTCTGGACTAATTACTTCTTATAAACCGCTCTGGGTTTTTTTTTTAACAACTGAGAAAAGATTTCCAGAAATTCAAAAGAACCACTTTTACTAACTGCTGAAATATCTACAATAATTATGAACTTCTGCAGGGAGACTGTGATGAGTTAAACATGCATAATGAAATATGTAGAGAAACTTTAAAAATTACAAAAAAGAAAATGCAAGGTCAACAGAGAAGATGAAATAGTAAAAACATGATTCATGAAAAAGTGGCAAGAAAGGAAGGAAAGCAGATATGACTATGGAAAACACACACCAGAATGATGGTTTTAAAGTCAAAGATCAGTAATTTCACTAAACTAAAATGGACTAAAAACAAAAAAGCCACAAATGGACAATAAGCACCCCAAATAAAAGGCAGAGACTGACTGGATTTTCAAAACACCCACCAATGTGGTGTTTTAGAAAGCACGCATAAAGAAAGGTAGGTTAAAAGGCTAAAAAACCAACAAAAGTGGTTTGGCTGTCAAAATATCAAGGCACACTTCATGAGGAAAATCAACTCATCAAAAACGCTCCAAGACACATGAAAGGAAAATTGACAGAACCAATAAAAAGAGACACATCAACAATCATAGAACAAGTAGAGAAAATCAACAGGGAAATAGAAGAGGTCAGCAAACTTTTCTGTAAGGCAGCAAAATATTAAATATTTACAAAAAAACAGTAAATATGTTGTACGTTGTGGGAAGAACCATGATAGCCTATGGCTGTGCTCCAATAAAACTTTATTTACAAAAACAAGTGGTGGGACCGGTGCTGTGGCACAGTGGGTAAAGCCACTGCCTGCAGTGCCGGCATCTCATTTGGGCGCTGGTTCAAGTCCCGGCTGCTCCACATCCAATCCAGCTCTCTGCTATGGCCTGGGAAAGCAGTGGAAGATTGCCCAAGTCCTTGGGTCCCTGTACCCATGTGGGAAGACCTGGAGGAAGCTCCTGGCTTCAGATTGGCACAGCTCCAGCCACTGCGGCCAATTAGGGGAGTGGACCAGCAAGTGGAAGACCCCTCTCTGTCTCTGCCTCTCTTTCTCTCTCTATGTAACTCTTTCAAATTAAATAAATAAATCTTTAAAAAAAAAAACAACTGGTGTACCAGGATAGCTACTAGGCCATTAATTATAACTGTCAGCTGTATAGTTTGCTGAAATAAATTCATCCCAGTTTTTATCTTTTATATATATACTCTAAAGCCAAAATGATCTCCCATCAAGTTTTAAGGAGGGTCTTAAATTCTATTTAATGTTTTAGAATTTAGTTAATATCTTTTCTTTTTTTTTTTTTTTTTTTTTACAGGCAGAGTGGACAGGGAGAGAGAGAGAGAGAGATAGAGAGAAAGGTCTTCCTTTTGCCGTTGGTTCACCCTCCAATGGCCGCCATGGCGGGCACGCTGCAGCCAGTGCACCGCGCTGATCCGAAGGCAGGAGCCAGGTGCTTCCTCCTGGTCTCCCATGGGGTGCAGGGCCCAAGCACTTGGGCCATGCTCCACTGCACTCCCTGGCCATAGCAGAGAGCTGGCCTGGAAGAGGGGCAACCGGGACAGAATCCAGAGCCCCGACCGGGACTAGAACCCGGTGTGCTGGCGCCGCAAGGTGGAGGATTAGCCTATTGAGCCACGGCGCCGGCCAGAATTTAGTTAATATCTTTTTATGAATCATGATTTTATGTTATAAAAATAATGTTTGTATGAGAGGATTTTTAAAGTTTGTGGAAAATACTATTATGACAGAAATTATTTGTATAATTCAACTTTTTTGCACCAAAATAAACTTAATTAATAATAATCATCTTCCCTTATCTACAGCTACTACTAAAAAATAAGACAAGTAGCAATGAATGAATTTGTTTAAACTGACGTCAGAAGTTTGAATTTCCTATGCTTAGAAATGGGAGTTGAGGGGGAAGGCTAATACAGCAGGCAAACAAAAATATATAAACTAGTCTTCAAAATACAGCCCAGGAGTGGACTTGCATTCTGCTCACCACTGCTTTCATGTACCCAGGACAGAAGACGATTTAAATGTATTAGGCCATTTAAATCTCTGACAGACAGCAAAGAGCTACGTTCCCAATGCAGGGAAGAGTCAGGCTGAGTCATATCACCCGTGGTATATTTTTCACAACAGTAATAAGACTCTAGAATTACTGGAGCTGGCGTTGTAGCACAATGGGTTAGGTGCTACCTGTGAACCCAACAGCCTATACGAGCGCTGGTTCAAGCCCCAACTGTTCCACTCCTGATCCACCTCCTTGCTAGTGTGCTGGGAAGGCAGCACATGATGACTCAAGAGCGTGGGCTCCGTCGCCCTAGAGAGAAACCTAGATAGAATGCCAGGCTCCTGGCTCCTGCCTGGCTCAGCCCCAGCTGTTGCAGCCATTTGAGGGAGTGCTCAGTAATTCTGCCTTTCAAATAAATAAATTTTCAGAAAATAAAATAAAAGTCTAACCATTTAGCTTTTAGACTCTAAGATAAAGCTGCTAGGAAACATACAATTCAGCTTGAGATCTCTGAAGAACATTAAGCATGTGCTGCCGGTGCAAACAGAGTCTTACAGAGCTCAGAGACAAAGCAGTGTCAGGATCCACACGCCTCACCTTCCGGAGCTGGTGACTTATCTCCACCACAGGCGCAGCAATCAGAGTCGAGAGCACGGCCCGGTGAACGGGAGTATCGGCGTGCCAGGACTGAACGGTGGTTATGAAGTCATGAAGAGGGGTCTGAACAGAGTACAGGAGCTACAAGAAAACACATCATTTGCTTACAGTGGCGCTAAAAATCATGTTTTTAAAAAACTATATTATATACATATTTTAAGAAGGGTATTCCTAGTGTTCTCCCCTAGGAGATTACTATCGTTTTTTTGTTTTTTTGTTTTTTTTTAAAGATTTATTTATTTACTTGAAAGTCAGATTTACGGGGCCAGCTCCATGGCGCCGAAGGTTAATCCTCCACATGAGGTGCTGGCATCCCAAATGGGTGCCAGTTCTAGTCCCAGCTGCTCGTCTTCCACTCCAGTTCTCTGCTACAGCCTGGGAAAGCAGCAGAGGATGGCCCAAGTGCTTGGGCCCCTGCACCCGCATGGGAGACTGAGAAAAAGCACCTGGCTCCTGGCTTCAGATCGGCCCAGCTCCAGCCAGTTGCGGCCATCTGGGGAGTGAACCAACAGAAGGAAGACCTTTCTCTCTGTCTCTCCCTCTCACTGTCTATAACTCTACCTCTCAAATAAATAAATAAAAATCTTAAAAAAAAAAAAAAAAAAAAGTCAGACTTACACAGAGAGGAGAGGCAGAGAGAGAGAGAGAGAGAGAAAGAGAGGGAGGGAGGGAGGGAGGGAGGGAGGGAGGGAGGGAGGTCTTCCATCCACTGGTTCACTCCCCAGTGGCCGGAGCTGTGTCGATCCAGAGACAAAAGCTTCCTACAGATCTCAAACGCGGGTGCAGGGGCCCAAAGACTCGGGCCATCTTCCGGTGCTTTCCCAGGCCATGGCAGAGAGCCGGATCAGAAGTGGAGCAGCTGGACTCAAACCGGCGCCCATATGGGATGTCAGCAATCCAGGCGGCAGCTTTACCCACTACGCCACAGCGCCAGCCCCTGAATATTATCTTTTAATTATGGTAACTAGAAAAGGACACACAGACCGAAGTCCACTGAAGTCACCATTTCACATTCCTTCTCCCAAAGCAAAGAAAAACTCTCAAGAAGAAAACCATCAGTAACAGGAAGAAAGGGAAAAAAAAAGGTAGAAGGACATCAGGTCAATGGACAATCAGTCAATGAAAGTAAGAAACCAACTATGAGGGTTGTTGCTATGGCACAGCGGTAAGGCCACCATCTGCAGGGCGGGCATCCCATATGGGCGCCAGTTCGAGTCCTGGTTGTACCACTTCTGATCCGGCTCTCTGCTATGGCATAGCAAAGCAGTGGAAGATGGCCCAGGTCCTTGGGCCCCTGCACCCACATGGAGACCTGGAGAAAGCTCCTGGTTTTGGATCAACAGATCTCTGGCCGTTGCAGCCATCTGGGGAGTGAACCAGTGGAGGGAAGACCTCTCTCTCTCTCTCTCTCTCTCTCTCTCTCTCTCTCTGCCTCCCCTGCTCTCTCTGTGTAACTCTGCTGACTTTCAAATGAATAAATAAATCTTAAAAAGAAATCAACTGGCCAGCGCCGCAGCTCACTAGGCTAATCCTCCGCCTTGCGGCACCAGCACACCGGGTTCTAGTCCCAGTCGGGGCACCGGATTCTGTCCTGGTTGCCCCTCTTCCAGGCCAGCTCTCTGCTGTGGCCCGGGAGTGCAGTGGAGGATGGCCCAAGTGCTTGGGCCCTGCACCCCATGGGAGACCAGGATAAGTACCTGGCTCCTGCCATCAGATCAGCACGGTGCGCCAGCCGCAGCAGCCATTGGAGGGTGAACCAACGGCAAAGGAAGACCTTTCTCTCTGTATCTCTCTCTCTCACTATCCACTCTGCCTGTCAAAAAAAAAGAAAAAAAAAGAAATCAACTGTGAAGCAAAGGCTCCCAATAAAGCTTCAGGGCCAGCAATAAAAGATCTGTTGGACAAAAAAAAGGTTTTGGCACAAATTACATTACAGAAACAGATCACAGACGCTTGAAACAACTCATCAAAACCTGCTGAGGCAGGTGTTTATCCTAGTGGTGAAGAGGCTGCTTGGGATGCCTACATCCCATATTAGTGTCAGGGTTCAAGCCTTGGGCCCAGTCCTGCTCCAACTGCCTGTTACTATGCACTCTGGGAGGCAGCAGAAAATGGCCCTCGTTGTTGGGCCTCTCCCATTCAAATGGCAGTCCTGAACCAGCCCCTGGCCAGTCCAGCCACTGTGGGCATTTGGGGAGATAACCAAAGATGGCGGTTTATTCTGTTTGTCTCTTTCTCTCTCTGCCTCTCAAATATAACAATTTTTTAAAAACCAGAAGCATTTCAAATTAATTCAAGTTTGAAATAGGCTAGGAAAAATATGGCCAATTGCCTTCAATTACCTCTATCAGGTAAGGACAGAATAAAAATCAAACTCTTCAAGACAGCCTCCCATTTTTTACCATATTTTTAAAAAGGGGCAGCATGTGGCGGAGCAGGTTAAGCCACAGATTGCGATGCTGGCATCCCATATCCAAGTGCTGGTTCAGGTCCTGGCTGCTCTGCTTACGATCCAGCTTCCTCTAATGCACCCAGGAAGGCAGCAGAAAATGTCCCAAGTACCTGAATCCCTGCCACTCACATGGGAGACCTGGATGGAGTCCTGACTCCTGGTTCTGGCCTGGCCCAGCCGTGGCTGTCACAGCGATTTGGGAAGTGAACCAATGGATGGAAGATCTCTTTCTCTCTGTCTCTCTGTCATTTACCCTTTCAAATAAATAAATCTTAAAAAAATAAAAACCATAGCTTGTTGATATAAAAGATAACAGCTCTCTGAAACAATGATTTTGTTCAGAAATTGGCATTACATTATTTCTAGGAGTTAAGCAAATCTGGAATATTGGTCTTTATATGTACTGGTTAATCTCACTTCCCAACAGTTTTTCACCAGCAAAGGGAAACCAAAGCCCATCTTTAAGGTTTGAGATTCTCACAATCTGGGGAAGGTTAACATGATGAAAAGGTGACCCATGATGTAGAAATCAGTATTTAATCTGAACAAGTACTCTGCTCTACAAACAACTAAAATTAGCATCTTCAAAAACATTATTTTTGGAAGCTGGTGCTGTAGCACAGTAGGTTAAGCTGCCAAGTGGGAAGCTGGCATCCCACATGGGCAATGGTTCAAGTCCCAGCTGTTCCACTTCCACTCCAGCTTCCTGCTGATGTCCCTGGGAAAGCGGCTGAAGATGGCCCAAGTGCTTGGGACCCTGAAACCCACATGGGAGACCTGGAAGAAGCTCCTGGCTCCTAGCTCCTGGCTTCAGCCTGGCCCATCCCTATCCTGTTGTGGCCATTTGGGGAGTGAACCAGAAGATGAAAGATCTCTCTCTGCCTCTCCCTTTTTCTGTAATTCTGACTTACAAGTTGAAAAGTAAATAAATAAATCTTAAATTAAATAACATTTTTTTGGAAAATTCTATGAATGTTACTTAATAAGTTTAATTCCAGAATTAAAATTTTTTGAATTTAACAACAATTGAGCACACAGCAGCTTTGGCAATCAGTTCTCTGCTTTGTGTCCAGTCAGCTCGTCGACCTGAACTCTTGTTCCCAGACTTACAGGCACAATCAAGAACCCAAGGCCTTTGGCGCCTCTTATCCAGCCCCGTGAGCAGAGATGACGATTTTTCTCAATAAAGAAGTGTGGCAACTCTTGTGAAGGCTACCATCTATCAATGGTTTCCTATACCCAGTGCAAACAGCACAGCAAGGGTGGGTGAGTCTGCCTGGTTGCAGCTGCCTTCCCCATGCGCCCGGGCCCTGAGGCCCACTGAGTGAACCCAGGGAGGACGTGAGTACCCGCAGGCCTTCCTCTGGCTGCTTCCTGAAGCTCCGCGCAATACATTCCAACAGTTTCTGAAATACTTTCTGGACTGTGTCAAACAGCGTTGTAACTTCTTCCTCTGAATCCATCTTCTGAATACAGGAATTCCCAGTTATCTCTTTCAGGATGTCAAGAAGTAATGAAACATAAAAAAATCCTTTCACTAGAAATAAAATGGGGAAAATCACATAAAGTCACTTAACACACATATTACGATGACGACTTAGCACTAACAAGGTTGATTAGATGAACCTAAATTCTAATCGAGATAAATAAGACTTTTGTTCCATTTAAGTAAAAACCAATACCTTCAATAACATTAACAATATGACTCAGTCACCACACTAAACACTGTATCCACTGCCTATGTAAACACAGAGCAAGCCAGCAGTGTGTCTCCTTGGACACCTTACCTAGAGAACATGAATTACTCCTCATGTATCACAAAACCAAAAGCCAGCTGCAGTGAGAAACACGGCAGGGCGGGCCTCACACCTTCCAGATTACAACCTGAGAAGCTCACAGGCTGGCTGCTAAATTCCTAACATCTGGTGGCAGCTTATTAACTGTCTTTCTCCTCAAATCATCTCCTTTAGTGGATTACATTAATTTGGTAAGATTTACTCTGCATATCCATCCTTGAGATCCTGAATTTTCATTTTGCGTCTAACCAATCTTACTGGTGAATGCAGGTATAAAAACAGAGCTGGTAAGCCTGGTAAGCTGGGTGGGCTTGTCTTTGCACTCTCATCCCATTCGAACCACACCGCCCGAATGCCAGTCAATTCTCAGGTGTCCATGCATGGGTGCCACCCTGTTTATAGGCAGCAAACCCCTCTCAGCAGGAACGATGTTGCATGGTGCTTTCTTAGAATCTACTACACACTTAAACTAAAATTTGTTATAATAAAATAAATTATATTCCATTTCCAATCTCCAGAAATCCTAGACTACCCAGCAAAAGGCCAATGGCTCCACTAGGATCAATAAAAACTCTCTAAAATCTTTCAGATCATAACAGAAGCTTTCAAGGAACCATTCTCTTTTATTTAAAAGAAAGCAAAAGGAAATGCAACTTCCACACATGTAAGTCTTTTGCAAAACTACCCATCAGTGGAACAAATGATACGGGAATCCCGAGCCCTTTACAGACAAAGCATGGACAACTCAGGAGAGGCTAATGTTCTGAAGCCTACAGATCCCGACAAGAGGGTTGGTCCCCTCCTTAAGGGAGGTATGGATGGGGAACCAAAAAAGTATTATCTATAATTATTGACAAAATCCATGAAGTTACATAATTGAAAGTTACTCCATTAAGTTCAAGCAGTATGTACATTACAAAGCAAATATACGATGGACACTGGTTAATACAATAAATTACTAAAGGTATGTCGGGATTCACAAGTACTGTCAGTTCTGCTTCTGATGAAAATCAGCTCATCAGTCATTGGTAAATAGGGGAGGGATGTCAGCCTGCCACTGAGGAAATGCTGGCTTCTATGGCTCTTGTCAGCAAGCTACTATTCTAGGTTCCCAAGTATCTGCAAAGGAACAAGCAACTCACTCGCTAACAGCCCAGAGCAGCAAGCCATGGAGAAGCAGTTCAGTGCTTACAAGCCAGGGTACCTTCTACCCCTTCCTGACATGTGCTGTGAGAACCTGGCCTTTAGGACCCAGATGGCCCCAGTGGCTGCCCTCTCACTCCCTCACCAAACACATTAGATTTAGTACCCAGCAGGCAGCAAACATAGTGCAGTGTTATTCGTTACTGCAGGTTGCCCTATGTTACTCTTTCCTGAAAATGCCAACACACAACCCACGTACAGGAGCACTCAGCAGTCAAGGGCTCTTCTATGAAGTTTCCTACACAAATACCAGGAAACAGCTCCATCCCACGGGGAAAGCTATTGGCAAAGCAGACCGCGGGAAGCAGCACAATCTCAGACCTCATCAGAAGCTCTGGATGTGTCCAGTGCCAGGAACCCACTTCAACTTCCTGGCTGTGACAGCCAAGAAATACCTATCTGGGTATAAGCTAGTTTGCATTACATATAAATCACTTAAAAGTGACAGTCTTGATCTACGAAAGGAGGGAGCAGAGCACGAAGGACCATTTTTGAGTACCAGTGGCTCTAAACCAGTCTTTTAATGGATGAGGTATGCTGTACCTGTCTGCATGATGCCAACAGTCCGCTGTAAAAGCTGTATTTGAAACTTCAGGTCCCCAAGGCCGACCATGACGACATCTTTACATACAGTCAGATAGGTCTGTAAGAGACAGGTGGGATTTCCCAAAGGCCGTGAGGAAAGGGGAAGAAGTACAGCCCGATAAACCTCCCATGATGTTCTGGTCAGCCATCTCCAAAGCACACGTTTACGTAAGTGTATAAAAGGATGTTCATAAAGATACTTTCATTTTTGTTGCCATAAGAAATCTAGAAACACATGTTATGTAATGCCACAAACACAACTGAATACCTATCGTATGTAATTTGTAAAATTCTATCAAAATTGCATGATTCTGCTTTGTGATACTTAACTGCTACTCTAATCATTTAGAAAGAGCAACACTAATGGTTAAAATCACTACGTTAAAGCAGAAAAGCAATCTGAAACACACAAGACAGACTTCTTTCTTAAAATTTCTAACCTGGATAATCTGCTGATAAACAATTCTGTGAAGCTTCAGGTACTCTTCTTCTTGATCTTGAATCAAAGATAAAACTTTGCTTTCTAACCAAAATCCAGTATCTTCCAAAACGGACAGGTAAACTTTCCCTTCTGAGCAGAACTGTCCAACATCAAAAAGACAGATCAGTAAGGAGCTCTGCGACGCGCTCCTCATCTCCCCTCGGCACAGGGCCCCGGACGCAGCGCACCTTGTGCTGAAGGTGAATGCTCAGCCGGCAGTGCAGACTGAAGGCTCGCAGAGCAGTGGCTTCGTTCACGCCAGGCTTCCCGCCAGGTGACTGCAGAAGCGCCTCCAGATCCGCCTGTAACGTGCAAATCCGCAGGGCCACCACCTCAGTCCAGCTGGAAATGCCTGTCTGCAGGTGCGCCAGAAAGGCACCAGCTCTCGGGTAGTTCAGCCTGAACTGAAGCCCCGACTGGGCTTGAGAAGCACAGCAGGCAAGCAGGCCTCCTGTCTCCCACAGCCACGACACACAGAGACTTCAAGCACCACACCACCTTGTCCACTTCCGCCCTAACGTCAGGCCACCTCATCCTGCAGCCCTCGGGACGTCCCTGCCCACCCCAGCTATGCTGAGCCACTGTCAGCAGCAGTGACAAGAGGCTGTTCAGAGGCTGGCTCCTGCAGATGTCCAGGGCCAGAGGGATGGGAAGGACTCCACAGAGCACTGACAGGACATCCATGTACTCTCTAGGATTCCCAGAAAACAACTGGCAAGAACTCTGAAGGGAGCCAGGAATCTCACACTGATGGACAGATGCAGAGCAGAAGAGAACTTGTGTGTGAACCGGCTTCCCACAGGTGGTGTGTTCTGAGAGACAGAACTGCACCTGCTCCTGGCACTCTAAGAAACTTGCAGAAACACGGTTCTGAACACTGCTCTTGTGAAGGCCAGGGCCAGGAAACAGACTCTACTCCCAACCTCAACCCAGGGGTCTCGTCTACGAACTGAGGAAGGTGCACTAGACCCCTCTCAATTCCTCTTCTGTTTGAAAAAGTTTACAGTACTGTAAAAAGAAAAATTAACAATTATAAAGAATCACCCAGGAATCAAATTACTTTTGAGGCTTCAAGTGCTTTTAAAAGATGGTTAAGTTTCTTCTGGGGAGCAGACAGCAAGCACTCTCGGTTCTTGGGATGGGTCAGCAAATACTCTAAGTACAGCAGCGCTAATTCAGGCTTCACGGGGCGTGCATCTTGGATTTGCACTTTACGTTTAGATGCTGAATTACTCTGAAAGAGAGCAGGAACTGATTGTTAAAGCATGCTCCTAGAAAAGCAGATAATTTTTAATATACAGTTATGCATATTCATCAAATTTTAAATAAAGCCAATGAAAATATACCTTGGTCTGCAGCTGCTCCCCTGGCAGCCAGTCATCAAGAAGTTCTAGAATATGTCCCACCTGTCCCCAGGAACAGAGGCAATCCAACAAGGTGTAGTAGCTCTTCTCTACACTGCTCTCCTCCTGGCTTCTCAGTGTGGAAATCACACTACAACTGAAAATACCAAATTTGTAAAATCAGATTAACATGGCGACAACTGTCCCATTCCCCAAGAGGTGAAGAAAAAGCAGCTAAACACTAAGGATGCACAATCCCTTGCTACAATAACAACACTTCACCACTCTCCAATGCAGGGGGAATACATAGTTTCCCCAATCACTGCATGGGACGAGTCCTACCCTGAAACACTCAATGGGACAGCGGCTTTGGTAAATGTTAATGGTCAGGGCCACACCAGCCACACTATCCCTTTTTCCTTTTGTTTCTGTGGCATCTCTGTGGAGTCTAGAGAAAGAGTTGTTAATTTCAGGGAACAATATTTGTTTCTCCTCAAAACATTCATTTTTTATCCATAAATTTGAATATAATTAATTTCATGAAATAACCACACTTGAGCTTTACTGTACAATAAAAACTATGCAAGTCATCAAATGAAATCATATAGGTAATTTTAACTTTTCTAGTACCCACATACAGAAAGGTAAAAATAAAGAGGTGAAGAAAATGTAATACACCTTTTAATCTCATCTATCCAGTATATACTTTTGATAGGCAGCCAACACTTCACATTCCTCTTTTCACAGCAAGGCTTCAACTCCACATGTATTTTGTACTCACAGCACAACTCAACCCAGATGGCCACACTGCAAGTACTCAAAGCCACATGTGGCCAGCAGCAGCAAGAAGCCCTACAGTGTCATCACACCAGGTGTTAAAAATCCTCCCAAATGGGGCTGGCGCCATGGCTCACTTGGTTAATCCTCCACCTGTGGTGCCAGCATCCCATTTGGGCACCAGGTTCTAGTCCAGGTTGCTCCTCTTCCAGGCCAGTTCTCTGCTGTGGCCCGGGAAGGCAGTGGAAGATGGCCCAAGTGCTTGGGCCCTGCACCCGCATGGGAGACCGGGAGGAAGCACCTGGCTCCTGGCTTTGGATCAGCGCAGGGCGTTGGCCATAGCAGCCATTTGGGGGGTGAACCAACAGAAGGAAGACCTTTCTCTCTCTCTCTCTCTCACTGTCTAACTCTGCCTGTCCAAAAAAAAAAAAAAAAAATCTTAAAAAAAATCCCCCAAGGCCAGCGCCGCGGCTCACTAGGCTAATCCTCAGCCTTGGGGCGCCAGCACACCAGGTTCTAGTCCCAGTCGGGGCGCCGGATTCTGTCCCAGTTGCCCCTCTTCCAGGCCAGCTCTCTGCTGTGGCCAGGGAGTGCAGTGGAGGATGGCCATGGGGTGCTTGGGCCCTGCACCCCATGGGAGACCAGGATAAGCACCTGGCTCCTGGCTTCAGATCAGCGCGGTGCGCCGGCCGCGGCGGCCATTGGAGGGTGAACCAACGGCAAAGGAAGACCTTTCTCTCTGTCTCTCTCACTGTCCACTCTGCCTATCAAAAAAAAAAAAAAAAAAAAAAAAAGCTAAATGCAAGGGTCCTCTGAGTACAAGGATGGTCAAGATTCCTGCCTTTCCGTTGTACTGAAAAGCAGCAAATACCTGAATGGAGGGACGGCAGATGCTGGCAGAAACGACATCAGCATGAACAATGGGATCTTGCAGCGATCATCCTGAAAGCACACAAAGGAAAAAAATCAAACAGAATATTCAAACACTAAGAAACTGTCTAAGTCTTTCCACATAAATGCTTAATAACCAATGTTCAAAGTTGCTCGGTAAGAGTTACAGTAGGGGCCGGCACTGTGGCATAGCAGGTAAAGCTGCCTCCTGCAGTGCCAGCATCCCATATGGGCGCCGGTTCGAGACCTGGCTGCTCCACTTCCTATCCAGCTCTCTGCTATGTCCTGGGAAAGCAGTAGAAGATGGCCCAAGCCCTTGGGTCCCTGCACCCGTGTGGGAGACCCGGAAGAAGCTCCTGGCTCCTGGCTTTGGACCAATACAGCTCCCACCATTGCAGCCAGTTCAGAAGTGAAACAGGATGGAAAATATCTCTCTCTCTCTGCCTCTCCTCCTCTCAGTGAGTAACTCTTTCAAATAAATAAACAAATCTTAAGAAAGAAATTATTCAGCGGGGTGTGACGCTGTGCTGCAGTGGGTAAAACCAAGGCCTGCAACACCAGTATCCCATATGGGCATTGGTTCATGTCTTGGCTGCTCCTCTTCTGCTCCAGCTACCTGTTAATGGCTTGAGAAAACCAGAGGAAGATGACCCAAGTGCTTGGGCCTCTGCTACTCAGACCTGGAAGAAGCTCCTGGCTCCTGAATTAGCCTGGCTCAGCCAGATGTTGCAGCCATCTGGAGTGGAAGATTCTCTCTCTCTGTCTCTCCCTCTCTGACTCTCAAATAACTAAACAGATCTTTAAAAAAAAAAAAATTTTTTTTTATTTTTATTTTTATTTTTTTCAGAAAAAAATGAATGAGTCAGAATATCTTTGGGAAGGCAGTGTAGTTTAACAGGAAACGTACAGTCTATGGAGCTTTCTGCCCAAATCTAAATCTGATCTGACTCTACAACCCTATCAGCTGATACAGCACAAGGGAAAAGAGCTGAATTAATAGTTTGCTCCTCTATGAAACTGACATGGGACTGTTAGGACAGCTGAATAAACCAAACATACAAAACCCTGGTGCAGCAGCATGCATTCATTACTTAATAAATTGTAGCTATATTATTATTATAATGATACGGTAAATGGGGTGCAGAGTCCACCAAGAACATTCAATAAGAAACATTCTTCGCTGGTGGATCCTAAAGAAAAAAATTTTCCTATGGTCAGCATTGTGGTATGGAGGGTGAGGATGCCACCTGCGGGGCCAGCATCCCATATGGGCAGCAGTTACTGTCCCGGCTACTTCACTTCTGATCCAACTCTCTGCTTATGGCCTGGGAAAGCAGTAGAAGATGGCCCAAGTGCTTGGGCTCCTGTTACCCATATGGGAGACCCAGAAGAAGCTCCTGGCTCCTCCTGGCTTCACCTGGGAAGTGAACCAGCAGACGGAGGATCTTTCTTTCTGTCTCTCCCTTTCTCTCTGGGCTAATGCAGATCCTGGGAGGCAAAAGTAGTGGCTCAAGTGATTGGGTTCCTCTCATCTACATGAGAGACATGGGCTGAGTTTCTGGCTCCAAGGTTTGGCACATCACTGTAAGTATTTGGAGAGTGAACCAGCAGATGGGAGCTTTTTTTCAAACACATACACATACACATTAAACACACACACACACACACACACACGGTTCTGTACGCACCAATAACACAGACACAACTCAAATACTTCAAGAACATATTTTCTTATTGTGTGCCTTCAATATCTAAGTAAAACTGCCATAAAACAGGTGCTACTCATCTTCATGTTCATAAAATCCTCTAAAACTGCAAATCAGATTATGTTCTAAAACAGCATCACAGACTACTAGAGCAGAAGAATTAAGGGCCTGGGGCCGGTGCTGTGGCTCAGTAGGTTAACGCTCCGCCTGCGTTGCCAGAATCCCATATGGGTGCCAGTTTGAGTCCCAGTTGCTCCTCTTCTGATCTAGCTCTCTGCTATGGCCTGGCAAAGCAGTAGAAGACAGCCCAACCACTTGGGCCCTGCATCCACATGGGAGACCTGGAGGAAGCTCCCAGCTCCTGGCTTTGGATCAGCCCAGCTCTGGCTGTTGCAGCCATTTGAGGAGCGAACCAGTGGATGGAAGATCTCTCTCTCTGTCTCTCTCTCACTGTCTTTAACTTTACCCCTCAAATAAATAAAATCTTAAAAAAAGAAAGTTAAGGGCCTACCACAGACATTTTCAGCATACCGAGGACATGAAGCAGACATGTGGCTTCTACCCTCAACCAGGATGAGAAAGACTAATTATACTGCGAGGTATACTGCTGTTGAACCTTCTTGTTTTACAGAGAAAGCAGACAAACACGTAAGTAACTTTTACTAAATTCTAAATAAACAAAACATAAACAAATGCAATTCTAATACTTAATTCTTTCCGAGTACAGTTCAAGACTTACCTTGAATACTTTCAGATACTCTGGAAGCACAGAGGCAAACTTGTTAACAGTATAAACCTTGGCCTCTTTGTTATTTTCCATACTTCCATGAATACTCTTCCAGAGAATCACAATGACTTCTAATAAGCCTGCCATGGATGCAGCATCGTTTACAGACAATGTTTTATCCAGAACCTAAGATACAAACAATTTTATTGTGAAAAAATATAATCACACCAGCTATTAAGACAAAACAGCACTGGCGTAGGTATTTGGCACAGCAGTTAAGATGCCACCGGGGACACCCACATCCCCTATCAGAGTGCCGGAGATGGAGTCCCAATTCCACTTCCAATTCCAATCACCTGCTAATATGGAAACTGGGAGGCAGCAGGTGATGGCTCAAATTCTTGGGTCCTTGTCCCCACACGAGCGACCTAGATTTGAGTTCCAGACTCCTGGTATCAGGCTGTCTGGGAAGTAAACCAACAGATAGAATATCTCTGACTGCTGTCTCTCTTTGTCTGTATCTGCCTTTCAAATAAATAAAAGACTTCACAAAAAAAGAAGAAAAGAAACAAAAAGGACAACAGTACATCTTTAAAAGCCCAGGGGCCAGGGCTGTGGGTGTAGCAGGTAAAGCTGCCACCTACAGTGCCAGCATCCCATATGGGCACTGGTTTGAGTCTCAGCTGCTCCACTTCCCATCCAGCTCTCTGCTATTGCCTGGAAAGCAGTAGAAGATGGCCCAAGTGCTTGGGCCCCTCACTTATGTGGGAGACCTGGAAGAAGCTCCTAGATCCTGGCTTCAGATTGGCGCAGCTCAGCTACTGTGGCCATTTGGGGAGTGAACCAGCAGATGGAAAATCTCTCTCTGTCTCTGCTTCTGCCTCTCTGTAACTCTGTGCCTTTCAAATAAATAAATAAATCTTAAATCTTAAAGAAAAAAGATGATGCATTTTGCTGGGTGTCTTCCCACTGAATGGAACCCTTTCTCAAACTAGGAACTCTACCAAGAAAGCTTTTCCTTGTTCTTAAAAATCTTTGAGGGAGCAGCACTATAGCATAGTGGGCTAAGCCTCCATGTGCAGCATCAGCATCCCATATGGGCACCGCCTCTAGTCCCAACTGCTCCTCTACTGATCCAGCTCTCTGCTATGGCCTGGGAAAACAGCGGAAGATGGCCTAAGTGCTTGGGCCCCTGCACCCGCAGGGAGACCCAGAAGAAGCTCCTGGTTCCTGGCTTCAGATTGGCTCAGCTCCAGTTGTTGCGGCCTTTTGGGGAGTAAACCAGCGGATGGAAGACCACTCTCAGTCTGCAAGTCTACCTCTAAAATCTTTGAATTCTGAAAAAATAGCTGCTACTGAGTACCTTCTCTAAATTACACTTTTAAAAAGATAAATCTAGGGGTCAGCGCTGTGGCACAGCAGGTTAACACCCTGGCCTGAAGCACTGGCATCCCATATGGGCGCCGGTTCAAGACCCGGCTGCTCCACTTCTGACCCAGCTCTCTGCTATAGCCTGGAAAAGCAGTGGAAGATGGCTCAAGTCCTTGGGCCCCTGCACCTGCGTGGGAGACCTGGAGGAGGCTCCTGGCTTCAGATCAGCACAGCTCCGTCCATTGCGGCCAATTGGGGAGTGAACCATCAGGTGGAAGAGCCCCCCCTAACCGCCCTCTCTCTCTCTCTCTGCCTCTCCTCTGTGTAACTCTGACTTTCAAATAAATAAATAAATCTTTAAAAAAATAATAAAAAATAAAAAGATAATTCTAAAAACGTCTCATTCCCAAAACTTTAGCTTCAAGGTGTTTTTAGTAGAAACTTGGGCAGTGGCTCTAAATGACACCATCACACACTTAACTATAAACTACAGGAATGTCCAGAACCCACCCAGTTATACCATACCTAGGTAGAGTAGAAATATACAAAGAAGCTCAAGGCAAAGAAAATCTGGGGTAGGGTGTTACTAACAAGAATTTTTCTTCTAAATTAAATCCAATCCCAACTCTAAAGCAATTCTTTCAAGAACAATTGACATGATGTTCCAAAATAATTTGAATATCAATACTAAAGGGATAAATGTAAAATCAAAATATTCTTACCCTAAGAGTCCATGGAAATGATATAATGAGGTTAATGGTTCTGCCTGGGGGGGGGGGGGGGGGGGGGGTTACGGGCAGCTCATGTCTGGCTGGGTGCAGTGCTGTTCCACTTACGCTCTCGTTCTCCTTCTCCCGCTCCTCGTCATCCTCCTGACACTCTCTCATTGCCCTCTGGATGCAGGCATTTAAGCAATGGCGAATAACATGGATCAGCTTTGCTAGAGTGTTTAAGATTATCAATAATTAATTTACATGTTTCTTTGGTAAAATCAACTTTTCTAATAGTAAAATTATAATCCCAAATAGTTAAAAGTATTACTTTAGGAGAAACCATTAAGAAATGTGTTAAAGCACCAAGCCCAGTAAACTGACAAACACTGACTGTGTGTAACGGCCTTACACTTAGGGGAGAAACAACGTAAGAACTGAGAAGCAGCAGTGGTCCACACCTATGTTAGTGCAGGCGGTGTGCTCGTGTGCATACTGGTAGAACCTTCTGGCAGCTGCATGATTCATCTGGATCAGAGTGACACAACGCTCACACCAGACCTCCTCTGGCTGGTTCACAGGCAGGAAAGAATTAAAGATGAGGCTCACCAGGCGTCGAGACACAGGTCGAGAATCATTTTCCAGACGAACCAAAATATGCTCCATGGGGCATATTTTCCAAAACTGCATATAAAGCACACATGCAGAAGGAAATGATCAACTGTTCCTATAATCCTGAGGACAGCTTTAGCAAGGTGTCCAGAACACAACCCAAAAGGAACTAATTTTTATATTTAAAAGAATCATTTTTAATAACATACCAGATTCTGTGATTTTTCTGCAGAGAAATGAGAACAAAGTTACATTTTAAAAAGTACCAATGTGTAAGGTACTCAGGTATAAAACCACAGGGTTTGTCAAAATTATTTAATACTATTATTCATATATAGCAAATTCTCAAATACTAATTATGCTTACCAAACACCATAACTGCTGGCCTGCTAAAGTGAAAGTAAATAAGTAGCTAACAGTTGTGACATGGACAAACCACATCTCCTGTTTTAGAGGTATGGGAATTAGTCCTGAACACCCAGGGCTGCCTGTCCGTCCCCACCTCTCCTGCACCAGGTGCCTGGGGGGTCAGATCCTCACAGCTAGGTCTCTGCCTCCTGCCACCCCACCTCACATGCCACTACCGACAGCCTGCCAAGATCAGAACTTAACAAATTGTTTCTCCACTCAAAAGCTCTCAAAGTTGCCTACAGAAAACACCAACATTCTGGTCAAGACAAGAAACAGTATAATAAAGCAGAATAACAGACTCTAGATTCCAAAGGCAGAATGACAAACCCTGCCTCACTCTCCTCCAAGGTCCTCCAGTACCTAGATGTAAGCAGTGCCTTGGACCTGGCCTACTCTCAGGACCTGTGCTAAGGAGCACTTTCTCTTTCAGCTGTATTCAGTGCGATGCTTCTCATTAGCAGTCAAACATTCTGATGCCATCCCAACCCTCAAAACAACCACACCTAGAGAAGCTCCATCTGCGTCTGTATCCTGGGTTGCCCTCCCTTTCCCTGTCTACATCTGTTGTAAGAACAGTGGAGGTAAAGGTGAGGGCGCAGTGTTCCAGGGATGCTTCCACAAGACACTTCTTGCATTTCGGAAAAAGTTAAAGGGTTTGAAGACAGTAACTAACCCCAATCCCACGATGACGCGGCCCTAGTAAGGAGAGAGTAGCTGCTGTCTAAGGCTCCAAGTAGCACAGGAAAGAGACTGCAGCAACAGCCTCCAGCTTTAGCAGATGGGACTGTTCTGCCAACCAATGCCCCAAACATGACTGAAAGAGGCTTGAAAATGATGGCTCCAGAGACTCTTACGCATGAGTTAGATCTGGTTCCTTCCAGGTGCCAATAAAAAAATAAGAGCAAGATACACACCAAGACTCCTTCTAACCATCTTAGCATCCTTACATCTTTTTCCTCTCCCCAACCAGTTCCCTTTCTGCCTCTCCTAACACACAGACACCCCTTGGCCTCGTGCATGATTCCTAACAGGTTATTTTTAACTCTGAACTCACAAGCAGCCCTAAGGTGCCAATACTGCCAGTAACTCCAGGCATTGAACAAGTACCTCTGTCACTATTTATTGTGATTTCACAACAATCCTAAACATAGATGTCCTTACTTTATAAAGAAACTGAGGCTTAGCACGATTAAGCACAAGAATACATGGCTTGGAAATGCTCTACAGTGCTGTCTTTCAACATCATAAAAGAGCCCATCTGAGAAGTTCATAGGCACACACTGACACAGACAAATTGAAGGAGAGATATAGCTTGGCCCACTAAACTCAGCATATTGGCCCAGACCTACTATGGCTGACAACAAAAAGAACCGTAACCCTCATTCATTCTACATATTCTACAGGCAGGAAACCTTCAGCCTGGCCAGCATGTCCACTACAATGTGTGCATGACTAGGGTGTGACAGTCTAGTCACACTGCCCAGGCTGCTCCTTCCTTGTGGACAACGCGCCTGCAGTCAGCTCTCATTGGCCTGGCTCTCCGTATCTGGGCCAATCTTAGCTTGTATGCCCACACAAAGCTTTTCAGAACCAATGACCAACCATTGTGGCCATTTGGGAGTGAACCAGCAGATGGAAGACCTCTCCCCCACCCCCTCCTCCATAGCTCTGCCTTTCAAATAAAATAAATCTTAAAAAAAATTTTCAAAAGGCAAAAAGCAATATACATCACATTAGGTAAGTCTCCCTGTTATCCCTGCCCTTGGAAATCCAACCCAACCCACATGATGCAATGATCACTAGTTTCTTGTTTTCCTCTTACAGTATGTTATTTAATCATATCTGAACAAATACATATATATATAAGTAAGTAAGTTCCCCATTTTATATAGCTGGTAGCACCCTAAAAACATTTCTACACTTCACTGTTATACTTCTGCATCTTAAGAAATATTTCCATGTACATCCCACAGCAATTTCTCTCTACACCTTTAACAGCCCCACAGCATCACTTCTTGTCTGAACACACAAGCCTGTAGCTGATCCCACACTGATGACATATCAGCTCGTTTCTAAAACTTGCGTGGACTGTGTAACTCTGACTTTCAAATAAATAAATCTTTTTAAAAATTACATCAAATATTTCAACTAAAAAAATCACACTGGGGCCAGTGTTGTGGCATGGTGGGTAAGGCTACCACCTGTGATGCCAGCACGCAATACAGGCAACAGTTTGAGACCCAGCTGCTCCATTTCCAATCCAGCTCCCTGCTAATGTGCCTGGGAAAGCAGCGAAGGATAGCACCCCCATGGGACATTTAAAACAAGCTCCTGGCTTCAGTCTGGCCCAGCAGCCCCAGCCACTGCAGCCATTTGAAGAGTGAACCAGCTCTCTCTCTCTCTCTCTGTCTCTTCCTCCCACTCTATGTTTTTCAAATAAATCAATCTTTAAAAAACCATGTCACACTGGGTAAAAATATAAAAATTTACATTAAGGTCTTTCAAAAGCAAAACATACATTGGTATTTCTAGAACTTCAATGAAAAACATAAAACAAAAATTTATCATACAATTGGTCAAATATGTTAGCAATTTGTTTAAAATGTGATTACCAATACTCTTGGAATTAAAACTCTTTGTCTTTCTGTTTGATGAAAACAGATGTATCTACTTCATACATTAAATATAATAACCTCCGTTACCTACCTTAGCAGCCCTCACAGCTTTGATTTTCAGAAGCATATCCACAAAAGCCACTCTTACTTTCTCTGAATTGTCGTGCAGACAGTATTTGAGTGGTGGCAAAAGCTGTTCTAATAATGGGTGACTTAGTTTATTATCCAAAATTATTGGCAGGCACTGCAACAAAAGAGAAAGACAAACGGTTCAAAATCAGCATATCAACAAAAAGTTCAAGTAAGAGAGAACTTAAGAAAACATTCAGCTTCATATCTACCAAAACTACTAATTAAATAAACATACCTAAGGAAAATAGGTATGTTTATCTTTTTAAATGTTTCCTATGAAAAGTATACTTTTAGTGCATATAGTCTCAACAACTGATAATCAGCCCAACCACTATTTTGTTCAAACAAGATTAAAGCAGTTATGAAACAAATTTTCAAAGCTACTTGCTAAAATGCAAGGGTTTTTGAGTCAAAACATGCAGAGGGAGACAGCACTGCGGTACAGCAGGTTAAGCTGCCACTTGCAATGCTGATATCCCATCAGAGTGCCAGTTTGAGTTCTGGCTGCTCTGCTTCCAATCCAGCGCCCTGCTAATGCACCTGGGAAAGCAGCTGAAGAGGGCCCAAGTGCTTGGGCACCTGCCACCCATAGGGGAGACCCAGATAAGTTCAAGGCTGACCCAGACCTGGCTTCAAGGGCCATCTAGGGAATAAACCAGCCGACGGAAGATTGACCTCACCCTTCCTCCCTCTCTGCTTTATCCTCTCTCTGCAAGTTTCCTTTCCAGAAAAAAAAGAAACAGAGTACTTTCTATAGACAAGAGCATAAGCTGGAATACAAGAATTCATTCATTTTAAAGAGTCCATAAACTAGGCCAGCGCCGCGGCTCACTAGGCTAATCCTCCGCCTACGGCGCCGGCACACTGGGTTCTAGTCCCGGTCAGGGCGCCAGATTCTGTCCCGGTTGTCCCTCTTCCAGGCCAGCTCTCTGCTGTGACCAGGGAGTGCAGTGGAGGATGGCCCAAGTGCTTGGGCCCTGCACCCCATGGGAGACCAGGATAAGCACCTGGCTCCTGGCTTCAGATCAGCGCGGTGCGCCGGCCGCGGCGGCCATTGGAGGGTGAACCAATGGCAAAAAGGAAGACCTTTCTCTCTGTCTCTCTCTCTCACTGTCCACTCTGCCTGTCAAAAAAAAAAAAAAAAAAAAGAGAGTCCTTAAACTCTCTGTATTTCCTGCTTGATAATCACATTATTGTTTTAACTAGTACACCCACAACTGAACCCCTCTGGTGCTCAGAGAAGGGCAAGGACCCTTCTCGGGACAAGAGGCTAGGTAAGATGCTCAGACTCAGATGAGGCACCAAATTAAAACTACAGATTAGCTCCTGCACGCTTTCAACTCTACAGCTTTCTCTCCTAGTGTTAGGAGAAAGGATGTTTTTGCAGAGTCTCATTTTAAGAGGATCTACAGGAATTCCAAATACATACAGTTCATATCATGACATGCTGTGCCCAAGGCAGACTCATCTGCCCACACAGGCAGTCTCCAGGTCTCTGCTGCACTTGTTCAGGCCACAGCATTCTGCAGCTCGGCCCTATCCCCACCCTGCCCTTTGCTCACTCTCCTTCCTCTCTACAACACACCGATCTGCCTCACGGGAGAGCCATCAGGCGGGGACATTTCGGTGTGACTCTGCGAGGGGTCCTCAGACTGCAGCTGGAAGGATAACACGGAAGGAGACTGGGCTGGGGAGATACAGCTGCTGGAATTAGAGCAGCAGGAAGAAGCTGAACCTCAAAGGACACCAGGGTGTGACAAAGAGGAACAGCTCTCAGGTAAGCAATCTAGTAGATGGTACTACAGGCTGAACATCCCTCATCCAAAATGCTTAGGACCAGAAGTGCTTCACACTTTGTACTTCTTTGGATTTTGAAATATTCGCATGTACATAATAAAAAATCTTGAGGAAGAGTCTCAAGGCTAAACATAAAACTTATCTATGTTTCAAATATACCTTATACACATACCTAAAGGTAGTTTTGTGCCATATTTTTATTGTGCCTATGATTTGACTGCAATGTATCACATGTAGTCAGCCGTGGCATTTCCCACTTGTGGTGTCATGCTGCTGCTCAAAAAGTTGCCAATTTTGGAGCATTTTGGATTTCCAATTTTTGGATTAGGAATGCTCAACTTTACCATTCCAAGAGAGAGAAGGGATGATGGGGAAAGAGAAAACAATCTTCTCGGGAAGCAGTCGGTTAGAACAGTAGGCAAGAAATTCAGGTCTAGAGATTGGGAGAGTTACTGAGACGCATCCCCAAGGACTCTCATCAGGAATAAAGTGTCCACTCCTCCCTCCCCCTCAGCCATCTGCTACAAGAAATGCCCCTCAACTGTCAGCGCACACGCAGGGACGGCCTCCTTCCAAGCAGTCAGAGCACAGGGCAGATCAGCATGTGATATGAGGTTCTGCCAGCTCCAAGAGCTGCCTGAGGCTGTACCTGAGGTCTTCATAGGCGGTCACTGCTTAACTTCTTCTCTCCCTTCCATGAGTATACACCCCAGGAGTAGCTTCCTAATCCATATTCTGCAAAATAATCTCCATCTCTGAGCTAACAGGCTGATTATTCAAGCAGAACTGTCAAGCAGACATTTTCTATAAACTGAGATCCACTACACACAGGCTGCAGCTGGAGCAAAGGATGGGAATCAGATGTCCCA
The DNA here is from genome assembly GCF_051225735.1 of Oryctolagus cuniculus. Lineage (NCBI taxonomy): Eukaryota > Metazoa > Chordata > Mammalia > Lagomorpha > Leporidae > Oryctolagus > Oryctolagus cuniculus. The sequence continues at coordinate 11,093,807 of NC_142873.1, read as the reverse complement.
GAGGGAGCCTAACAGTGCAAGAAGCAGGTGGACCTCTCAGAACTCTGCCCTTGACCAACATTGAAAGCATAAGAAGAAATCCGTCTCTCTCTCTCACACACACACACACACACACACACAAAGGAAGAAGAGCAGGAAGAAAGAAGAAGAAGAACTAGAAGGGACAAGAAGAGAAGAAGGGGCAAATGATGGTCTACAACAATGTTCAGAAGCACAAGAAACTAGTCTAGGGGTCAAATTCAGCTCATCGATCAAAAAGAACAGTGAAACGGTCTTGTGAAATTAACCTTGGCTAGAAATGCTGCACTGGGTCATGGAGCTGAAAGGCACTTTACACTGGATTAGGGAATAAGCAAAAAACATGGGAGATAGAACATTGAGGTTACCATATAATTTAACACAAACTTGAGACTCTTCTGACAATAAAAAGGCTTCTACCAACAATTACAGCAAAGAGGCCTAACCCTAAATGGATGGTTACCCAACAAAGCACAGATGACCTTCGAAAGAGGTTAAGCAGGGTGGTGCCTACACCTCGATATGACGTCAAGGGAACATGCTGGCTTGTATTCAGGTGGAGATTTGAGAATGTTACCGGGAAGGGTGAGCATGCTGCAGTAAGGATGCTGCTGACAGAGAGATGTGGAGCACGCACTGGAAATACAGAAAGTAACCAGCACGCAGGTTCTAGAGAAGGTGGGAAGAGAAGAGATAACAAAAGGACAAGAGGACAAAAATCTTCTCTGAAAAATGTCTGTGTTCCATCTGAGGGAAGAGAAATCCGATGGCTTTGTGCTCACAAGGGTCAGAAGTTCTACATAACTGAGTCTAAGGGTAGCAAAGTAAGATCATTTCTTAGCTAATCTGATGCCCCCCAGAGATTCTGTGAATTGGCCTGAGATCCTTACAGATCCTCCAAACCCAACTCCAGAGGGCATTTGTCATTGTAGCCTCAGTCATCACTTCCCCGGGTCAGCCACAACCACCCACCTTTCATTTCAGTTTCATTGAATCTAGAACTACTTGGTTCAGGTGACTAAGAAAATAAAGTGTGAAAATTTTTCTGCAAAGTTCAAGGCACTACTGATGTTACTGATGGGTATGAGTATAAAAACATCATTTTAGTTAATCCAAATATGGTCTATATACAGGTTCTTCACAAAGCATTCAAAATGCCTCTGGAAAAAAAACAGTATTATTTCCAATAGTTGTTTTTGTAGAAAACATTGTTAATTTGGTTTTTAAACACTTGACGTTGTATAGACAACAAAAATACACACAGTATTATCTCCATGGGGTAGGATTACAAGGGTTTTTTATATGTTTTCCATCTGTATTTTCTAACATTCTATAATAAACAAATATTGCTGGATAATTTTAAAATGTACAGTGGTGATTAGCCAAGTGGGTTGAGATGTCTACCTCTCCCATCAGAGTGCCTGAGTTCAACACCCAGCTCCAGCTCCTGATTCCGGCTTCTTGTCAACGCAGACCCTGGGAGGCATCGGTCACAACTGAAATCACTGGGTCACTGCCACCCACACGGGACACCTGGATTGCGTTTCAAGCTCCTTTTGCTGCAGTTCTTGGCTCCCATTCCTGCTGTTGCAGGGTTTGTGAATCAATCCGTGGAAGGTAGCCGATTTCCTGCATTATCTCTTAACAAATAAAAAAATTGTTTAAGCTTACCTTAAAGACAGAACAACGGACATCAGCAGAGCTTGCATCAAATGCCAGTTCCCCAGTTACTTTCTTCAGGAGATCAATAAGAATAGTTGGGGGCATCATTTCCCAATATTTGGAAGCTATTTTACAAACTCCAAGGATTCCTGTGGAACGGACCATCGGATAAGGATCTTCTAAAAGGCTCTATAAGTAGGAGGAGGAAAAAACTTTATTAGCACTTCGAGGTTTCACAATTTACTAAGACTTAAAGTTACAGAAATACTGATCACATACAGATTCCGAGATTTCAGATGATTTACCATTTTTAAAGCGGTATTTTAAAATAACAGCCCAGATATACGAGCAGCCTTAGTGCCACATGCTATGTACAGAACTTCAGTGATACTAGACTTGATGTACCAGCTCCGTCAATCGCTGGGACATGCAGAGGTTTAGCTGGCTACAGCAAGCATTCATATCAGACACAGCCTTTGTGGTCCACCTGCTTGAATTCTCAAATGTCACAATACAGAGAGCCCAGAATAAAAAAACTCCAAGTATACGATCAGTGTTGTGGTATAGAAAGTTAGCTAAGATGTTGCCCGTAATACCAGCATCCCATAAGAGCACCAGTTGCAGTCCCAGATGCTCCACTTCCAATTCAACTCCTTGCCAATGCACCTGGGAAAGCAGCAGCAGATGGCTGGAGTGTCTGGGCCAGCCGCCCATCTGGGAGACCCAGATGGAGTTTCAGGTTCCTGGCTTGAATCTGCCCAGCCCCAGGCCATTGCAGCAATTTGGGTGTGTGAACCAATGGATGGAAGATCTCTCTCTCTTACCCTTTGAAATAAATCAATCTAAAAAAAAAAAAGGGAGGGGGTGCACGGCACTTTGGCACGGTAGGTTAATCCTAGACCTGCCTGTGGCCGGCATCCATATGGGTGCCGGTTCAAGTCTCGGCTGCTCGGCTGCTCCACTTCCAGTCCAGCTCTCTGCTAAGACCTGGGAACACAGAAAATGGCCCAAGTCCTTAGGTCCCCGCATCCACATGGGAGACCTGGAAGAAGCTCCTGGCTCCTGGCTCCAGATCAGCACAGCTCCAGCCGTTGCAGCCAACTGGGGAGTGAACCATTGGATGGAAGACCTCTCTCTCTCTCTCTCTCTGCCTCTACTCTCTCTGTGTAACTCTGACTTTCAAACAAATAAATAAATCTTAAAAAAAAAAAAAAAAAAGAATTTGTCATTCCTATATGCATTTTTTATTGTAAAAAACTTCTTAACTGGTTCTGCTCTTAAACTTACTAGCATGTACATGTTATCCACTGAAGAATGGTTAATGAGCAAAATCTATTAACCTTCCAACCTTGCAAATATATTTATGCAGATAATATTTCTACCAACTATTAAGATTCTCAGAATTAGACTTCAACTTACATCAACTTGAAGGATTTAATGGAATAAAAATTTAAACATCAGAAGAGAAATCAAGTCACTATTCACTATTTAGCCCAAATCCTCACACACCCAATAGGGAGCAACAAAGACAAAACCTACATTTCCACAAAGAATTCACACCCTACATCCCTAACTGTAATTTGTCTAACTCACCTCTAAAAACTCAGTTGCATTTCAAGTACATAATACGCAGAATTCATCTACATATTCCTAATATTATATTAGACTTATCACATCACTTATGTGTAATGTTGCCATTACATGTTAGCAATAGAGACTGAGCTAAGTACTTGCTACTCATTTTAAATTTACATATTATTATAATATTATAAAATATTATTCAAAGCTTTAAGTGACCCAGCCTGGAAAGAGCCAAAGTCCATAAGAAGCTTGACCACATGAATACATACATAGAGCTCTTCAAATTGCTTCTGAATTTCACTGTCCATTTCAATAGCATGAAAGTTTGGATCTCTAATAGGAAACGCTTCAACAAACAGCAATGCAGCATTTGATCGAACTTCAGAGTTTCTGGCCTGTAATAATAAAAGAATAGCAGGAGTACTTCACAATCCCAGACAGGTAAGATATCAGGCTTAGAAAGAGTGTGACCAAATAACACCTCTATTATCTCAATACAGATTTACAAATTAAAGGCCATTACAACATTTTAATTACCTTTTTGTAAGACCTTCCTTAAATTAAGCTGAACAGTGCAATGTCAGCAGATATTAAAAAAAAATCACCTTCCTCTCTTCAGCGTCTTGCTGTGTCATTAGGAAGTGGTCACCATCATGTCCTGGTGACATCAAAGTTGTCTGTGTTAGAGACGTGTGCGGGGGCCAGCGCTATGGGGTAGTGGGTAAAGCCACCGCCTGCAGTGCTGGCATCCCATATGGGCGCTGGTTCGAGTCCCAGCTGCTCCACTTCCCATCCAGCTCTCTACTATGGCCTGGGAGAGTATGAGTAGAGGATGGCCCAACTACTTGGGCCCCTGCACCAATGTGGGAGACCTGGAAAAAGCTCCTGGCTCCTGGCATCAGACTGGCAAAGCTCTGACCATTGTGGCCATCTGGGGAATGAACCACCAAATGGAAGACCTTTCTCTCTCTCTCTGCCTCTCTGTAACTCTGCCTTTCAAATAAATAAAATAAATCTTTAAAAAAGAGAGAGACTTGTGTATTCACTAGGACACTTGACACACATGAAGCGTGTATATCTGCCTCCCTTCTACTGAAGAGATGAAGACTGGATGGCTGCGCCCAGCTTTGCAGAACCCTTATTACCACAATTCATTTAAGAGTCTGCCACTGATCTCCTTCCCCAACGGGTAACTTCAAAACTGTGCACTAATTAGCACCAAAATAATTCAGGCTTCCAGTTAAATGGATCCCAAGAATGCTTTTAATAAAAACAAAAGCAAAAAAAAAAAAAAAAGCAAAACTAAACAAAACAAAAAAACACATTTGTTCCAAAATCTCACAGCATGCAGTCTCATTTTTTACAGCTTTATTACAATTTTGAACTACAGCATGCTAAACTCCAAAGCATAATCAGTACATTCTACACGTGGATAAGCTCTTTAAAATGTGTACCTTTAATCCTCTCCATAGGATGGGCTTATATAATCTATACAGCATCTCTTCCACTCCCTGTCGAACCTTCTTTTGATGGTGGAAGTAACTCAGCACCTGAGGGCCAGAAAAAGAAAGAGAAAAGCCATGATACATAATCTTACAAACAAGCCAACAAAAACCACATAGTCAACGTGGAGGCACAGTAGGTAAAGCGGCCACCCGCAACACTGGTATCCCATATAGGTGTTAGTCATGGACCACTGCTCCACTTCTGATCCAGCTCCTTGCTAACAGCCTGGAAAAATCAGGGGAAGATGGCCCCAGTGTTTCAGCCCCTGCACCAATGTGAGAGGCCTGGAAGACGCTCTTGGCTCTTGGCTTTGGCATGACCTAGCCCTGGCCATTGCAGACATCTAGGGAGTGAACCAGCAGATAGATGACCTCTGTCTCTCCCCCTCTCTGTTAACTCTCACTTTCAAAGAAGTAAATCAATATTTTTAAAAAATGCATTTAAAAAGACCTACAAGATTTATTTGGAATTTCAAATGTTATGTAGTAATGGGGAACAGCAACACTTTCCCCTGACAGAAAATTTTTTTTTTTTTTTTTTTTTTTGACAGGCAGAATGGACAGTGGACAGTGAGAGAGAGACAGAGAGAAAGGTCTTCCTTTGCCGTTGGTTCACCCTCCAATGGCCGCCGCGGCCGGCGCGCTGTGGCTGGCGCACCGCGCTGATCCGATGGCAGGAGCCAGGAGCCAGGTGCTTTTCCTGGTCTCCCATGGGGTGCAGGGCCCAAGCACCTGGGCCATCCTCCACTGCACTCCCTGGCCACAGCAGAGAGCTGGCCTGGAAGAGGGGCAACCGGGACAGAATCCGGCGCCCCGACCGGGACTAGAACCCGGTGTGCCGGCGCCGCTAGGCGGAGCATTAGCCTAGTGAGCCGCGGCGCCGGCCATCCCCTGACAGAAATTTAACAGCTTATTTCTCAGGGCAAGGCTGCTATCTGGCAGCCACACTCATGACATCCTCACAAGAACAACTACAATGGATACAGGACAGCAACAGACAGCGAATCACACAAAGAAATCTATGGCTGAAATAAAGGCCAGATCTTTGGTTTAATAAGATGGTTTGGGCTCCAGTGTCTACTATTCTAAAATAGCCACATAATCTCAAAAATAGTCGTTTAAACCTCTACCCTTCAAAGTAAAATAGAAGCACTATCATTTTCAAGATCATAAAGAAGAGTTTATCCAAGTGGTCCCTGCAGCTCATTCTAAAAGGCTCTTATTAAACCCAAGGTTTATTATCACACACACACAGCTCTCTGCTATTCTATATATTCTGTAATAAATAGAACACTATTTAGTGACGATTCACACCAGAAATTTAACTGAGGTGTCAAGTTCCTCCCAAAACTTAATAATAATCAGAAAACAGGTGGTGGTTGCTGTGGCACAATAGGTTAAAATGGCATTTGTGTCGGCGCCACGGCTCACTAGGCTAATCCTCCGCCTTGCGGCGCCGGCACACCGGGTTCTAGTCCCGGTCGGGGCGCCGGATTCTGTCCCGGTTGCCCCTCTTCCAGGCCAGCTCTCTGCTGTGGCCCGGGAAGGCAGTGGAGGATGGCCCAAGTGCTTGGGCCCTGCACCCGCATGGGAGACCAGGAGAAGCACCTGGCTCCTGCCATCGGATTAGCGTGGTGCACCGGCTGCAGCGCGCCGGCCGCGGCGGCCATTGGAGGGTGAACCAACGGCAAAGGAAGACCTTTCTCTCTGTCTCTCTCTCTCTCACTGTCCACTCTGCCTGTCAAAAAAAAAAAAAAAAAAGGCATTTGTGACATCACACATCAAACTGGATGTCTGGGATAGAGTCCTGGCTCCACTTCCAATCCAGCTTCCAGCTGATGCACAACCTGGGAAGTGGCACATGATAGCTAAAGTACGTGAAGTACCTTTTAAAGATTTATTTTATTTATTTGAAAGTCAGAGTTACAGAGAGAGAGGAGAGGCAGAGAGAGAGATCTTCCATCCATTGGTTCACTCTCAAGTTGGCCGCAACGGCCAGAGCTGTGCCAATCCGAAGCCAGGAGCCAGGAGCTTCTTCCGGATCTCCCACGTGGGTACAGGAGCCCAAGGACTTGGACCATCTTCTACTGCTTTCCTGGGCCACAGCAGAGAGCTGGATAGGAAGTGGAGCAGCCGGGTCTTGAACCAGCGCCCATATGGGAGGCCGGCGCTTCAGCAGGCATTAACCTGCTGCGCCACAGCTTCTACACACACACACACACACACACACAGTCCTTTGGTACCAAGGGTTAAGTGAGTATGCCACAATTTCTGGGGAGTTTACATGACCCATTCTTCATTGCTAAACAGAATTTGAAACACCAAATCATGTATGTGAAACAATGACCCCATTGCCCTACAATTTAACAAAGCCACACCGGGATCGTTGGTGGGTGAGGGAGGACTCAATGAGTCAAAGAACATATCGATACTAAATACATAAGATCACAATTTTCTCTCTGTGGGATGGTTGATCCTGAGCCTGCACGGAACAAGCTGGTCCCAGAACTTCCCCAAGTCCACATTTCTTTGCCTCCAATTCTTACGTGTCCAAACACAGGGAGTCACAGACACGCCTTTGTAGGAGGGAGGGTGAAATCACATTTTTAAAAAAGATTTATTTATTCATCTATTTATTTATTTGAAAGGCAAAGTTAGAGAGAAAGAGACAGAGAGACAGACCGATCCTCCATCTGCTGGTTCACTCCCCAAACGGCCGCAACAGCCAAGGCTGGGTCTGGCAGAAGCTCGGGGCCAGGAGCTTCACCTAGGTTTCCCTTTTCGGTGGCAAGAAGCCAAGAACTCAGGCCATCTTCCACTGCTTGCCCAGATGCACTGCAGGAAGCTGGGTCAGAAGTGTGACAGCCAGAACCCACACCGATACTCATATGGGATGCTGGCATTACCGGAAGCTGCTTAATCTGCTGTGCTACAACTCTGGCCCTGAAATCGTAATTCTTAAGCCCCTTGAAAAACTCACTGGTATAAATAAACCTCCAGGTTCTTCACTGTTGGGTAACTTAAATTAAGTCATCCGTAATATTTAAAAACAAAAGTCTTCTTACCCAAAACGAATATAGTTAGTATATGTGTATTTACATCCTACAAATAATAATTCCACCATACATAAATGTAAAGATACAGTCTTTCTTCAATTAGCTCCTTGACATGTTTGCCAGAACTAACAGCAAGCAAACAAGGCTTCCCATGGATTGGGATGCTGAGCAATCGCATCTGTTAATTTAAGCAAGTACATCCGACCAGACTTGCCAATTCTTCCTGCCAGGATCATTATGATCAATCAAATACCTGTCAGTCTAATAATGACACTGTTGACAAATCCTTATATAGTCAGAACACTTACCAACATAAGGATAAAATTCGTATCTCAATTCTGAGACTACTTTTTAAAAAACAAAGTATCTTATCAAGAGAAAATATCAAAACATTTATTCCATTTTGTTTCCAAAATATAAAATTGCAAATTTAATGTATAAAAGTCAGTAACAAAAATAATTCCCAGGGCAAGCTTTATGGCTCAGGGGGTTAGGTCACTGCATGCAATGTCAGCAGCCCATGAGCACGAGCCAGGTCCTGGCTGCTCCACCTGTAATCCAGCTCCCTGCTAATGGAGCTGGGAAAGCACCAAAAGATGACCCAAGTGGGGCTGGCGTTGTGGCATAGTGGGTAAGCCACTGCCTGCAATGCAGGATCTCATATGGGGGCCAGCTCTACTTCTGATCCAGCTCCCTGCAAATACGCCTGGGAAGGCAGTGGAAGATAACCGGGTTAGTTCCTTGGGCCCCTGCACCCAAGTGGGAGACCTGGAAAAAGCTCCTGGCTTTGGGTAGGCCTAGCCCGGCCATTGCAGTCATTTGGGGAGTAAACCAGGAGAAGGAAGCTCTCCGTGTCTCTCTCTAACTCTGCCTATCAATTAAATTATTTTTTTAAAGCTAAAAAAAAAAAAAAAAAAAAAAAAAAAAGATGACCAAGTGCTTCAGTCTCTGTCAGCCATTTGAGAGACCTGGATGGAGTTCCAGGCTCCTGGCATTGGCCTGGCCCAGCCTCAGCATTGTAGCCATGTAGAGAGCAAATCAAAAGAATATCCATCTCCCTCTCCCTCCCATCTGCTCTTCCTTCCTCTGTCTCTATAACTCTGCCTTTCAAATAAATAAATCTTTAAAAAACAGTAATAATTTCAAATATTTTCTGAGATCTCTAAAAAATAGTTAGAAAGTGATGATTCTAGATTTCTATGTAAAAAGATTGAATTAAAAGGTACTCAAAGTTGCGATTATATTAACAATAGCAGATAATTTTGCTTTCCTCATTAAAACTTCAGTGGCAGAAATAAACTGCTAGACATCCAATATAAGATTCTGAGAAATCCTTCTGTTGATGTGAAAGCTTCACTCATTTTTAAATGTGACCAAAACAATAATCTAAAGACAAAAAAGATGAGACATCATTTCAAAAACAATTTAGCAATCAGTCTGATTAAAAGTGTGTCACTCACCTCTCGTACTTTGCAGTGCACTGGAGACTTCCTCGGAAGGTGGATCCCGTGGAACATGAAGTCCTGGATGCAATCATTTTCAATGGCCTAAAACAAGAAGTACAACGTAAAGAACCTGGTGTGTGCACCCCAAAGTCCACATGACAAGCAGTGCCACAGAGCACAACAAAGGTCTGAGGCTGCACCTGTACTTCTGTTTCATAAGGAAAACATGCCCTGATTACTTTAAAAAATCACAGAGGACTTACTATGAATTTTTTACATATTGTAAGAATGCTACATAGCCACACTTTTTAGGACACATATGTAGCATGTAGAAATGAAATATCATACCTGGAACTGCTTTAAAAACTTAAAAAGGGAGGAAGCGAAGGGGATGAGACTGAGAAATACACGCTGTTGGTGCTAATTTTGTATCAAATAGTCAAATAAATAGGTTAATTACAAACCCCTATTTTTTAAAATACTACTGGGGGATAAAACACTTTAAGGACAAATATTCTGGGGCCAGCGCTGTGGCATAGCAGGTAAAGCCGCCGCCTGCAGTGCTGGCATCCCATATGGGTGCTGGTTCAAGTCCCGGCTGCTCCACTTCTGATCCAGCTCTCTGCTATGGCCTGAGAAAGCAGCAGAAGATGGCCCACGTCCTTGGGCTCCTGCACCCGCATGGGGGACCTGGAGGAAGCTCCTGGCTCCTGGCTTCGAATCAGCTCAGCTCCGGCTTTTGTGGCCATCTGGGGAGTGAACCAGCGGATGGATGACCTCTCTCTCTCTCTGCCTCTGTCTCTCTGCAATTCTGCATTTCAAATAAATAAGTAAATCTTAAAAAAAAAAAAAGGACAACTATTCTTTCCTAAGAACAGGTTTTATGGGGCTGTTGTAATGCACGGCTGGTTGGAAAGCCTACAACTTGTATCGGAGTGCCAGCTCAGGTCTCAACTACTCTGCTCCCAACCAGTTTCCTGGGCATGCACAGTGGAAGGCAACAGATGATGGCTGAAGTGCTTGGGCCCCTGACACCCAGAAGGGAAACCCAGATGGAGTTCTAGGCTGCTGCAGGCATCTGCGGAGTAAACCAGCGGATGGATGATAGCTAGATCTCTCTCTGTCACTCTTTCATGTAGATGAGGATAAGTACTTAATCATTTACTAAAACAAGGAAAAGTTTTATGCAATAATAAAACAATTAATAACGTATTGCCCTGGTTTTGCCTTTATACCCAAAAACTTAATAATTGTGAAACTATTTTAAAAGTTGTCACCAGTACAATCCATCCGTTAATTCTGTGTTTTCCACACACAAATCAGTCTGATGTGGGACAGAGGAGCAGAGTGAACAGAAATAAATGGCAAACACCAAAATCACTGGCTCGGTCCACAGTGGCCCCCCTGCTGCCACCAGGGGATAACTGTGCTCCAAAAGGACAAAAGCCAGTATTATCAAAGCTGCTCTGCCAAGGCCCTTTCTAACTTGGAACAAAAAACACATTTTAGAAAAGATAAAGAATAACTGACAAAAGTACTTTGACTTTTGTCCAAAGGGGTCTTTAAACATTTAATTGGGATTGTGAACTACTCAGCCATGTGTTCATAACATAAACTTAACAGTCATTAAAGGTTAGCCCAGGAGCAAACGCTGTGGTGCAGCGGGTGAAGCTGCTGCCTGCAGTGCCGGCATTTCATATGGGCACCGGTTCAAGTCCCAGCTACTCCACTTACAATCCAGCTCTCTGCTATGGTCTGGAAAGGCAGTAAAAGATGGCCCCAAGCCATTGGACCCCTATACCCACGCCCCTACACGTACGTGGGAGACCCAGAAGCTCTTGGCTTCAGCTCAGCCCAGCTCTGGCCATTGTGGCCATTTGGGGAGTGAACCAGGGAATGGAAGACTTCTCCCTCTCTTTGCCTCTGCCTCTCTGTGGCTCTGCCTTTCAAATAAATAAATATTAAAAAAAAAAAGAAGTTAGACTAGTTCAAAATAATAACCTCAATGTCCAGCAAAAACAGAATGCAAGCTACAAATCCAATTCTCTGCTGCTCCACTTTTTTTTTTTTTTAAAGATGTATTTTATTTATTTGAAAGACAGAGCTACAGAGAGAGGCAGAGACAAAGAGAAAGGTCTTCCATCCACTGGTTCACTCCCCAGGTGGCCACAATGGCTGGAGCTATGCCGATCAGAAGCCAGGAACCAGGAGCCAGAAGCTTCCTCCGGGTCCCCCAAGTGGGTGCAGGGGCCCAAGGACTTGGGTCATCCTATACTGCCTTCCCAGACCATAGCAGAGAGCTGGATTGGAAGAGGACCAGCTAGGACTAGAATCAGCACCCATATTGGATGCCAGCGCCTCAGGCCAGGGCTTTAACCCAGTGCACCACAGCGCCGGCCCCGGCCACTCCACTTTTATTCCAGTTCCCTGCTAATGCACCTGGGAAAACAGTGGAGGACAGCCCAGGTGCTTGCACCCACGTGGGAGACCTGGAGGAAGTCCTGGTCCCTGGCTTTGGCCTGGCCCAGCCCCAGCAGTTGTAGTCATATGGGGAGAGAACCAGAGGATGGAAGACCTTTCTCTTGTTTCTTTCTCTGTAGTTCTGCCTTTCAAATAAGTAAATCTTAAAAAATAAAACAGGAAAAAAAACACATAAAATTACTTAAAATATTATTTAGCCCAATATATCCAAGCCACCATCATTTCAACATGGAACCAATATTTGATGAGGAGCAAACTCTTACTTCACCGCACAAGTCAATGGTTCTCAGAGGCTGTGCTTTAGCACATAAATGAGTCAAGACTATCAATTTCAATCATGTAGATTTTCATTTTTGGCTTTAACCCTTCCTCAACTACTTGTCTAATACAGTAAAGTGTTACCATTTAATAAAATGTAAATACCTCCAGTATTTTCCCTGAAGCCTTTCTCCAAGCTCTGAAATAAATTTCTGCAATGTGTACCATCAAAGATCTATTGAAAAAATAAAAATATTTTAATGCAAGTATAAACAATTATAATTTCAACATGTATTATTCGTTACCTCAGTGAAGAAGAAATTCAGTTAAGACTAAGACTTTACAAATTATCTGTAGAGGTACTATTTATCTAGAGTAGGAAGAGAAAAGGAAAAAATGGGGACATGGGAAAGAAAAGTGACAAACTACTTCCCTCCACAGTCACTGCTTCCCCAGAACTTTATGTTATTTTCTGTGAAAATATGAGAAAAAAGCCCAGAACCAAATTCTCAAGTCAGAAAATGTTAAACAATCATGGACGCTGTGATAGAGCAGGCCGGGACATGCGCATTCCACACAGAGTGCTGCTTTGGGTCCTGGCCGCCCTGCTTGTGATCTGGCAGAAAATGCGTGCTAATGTACCCGGGAAGCAGTGCCTGGGCTCCTGCCACCACTGTGGGAGGAGCAGGTGAAGTTCCAGACTCCTGGCTTCAGCCGCGCCCAGCCCTGGCTGCTGCAGGCACTGGCAGAGTAATTGGTGGATGATATCTATCTCTGTCTTTGTCTCTGTTTCTCAGCCTTTCAAAAAAGTAAGTAAAACTTTAAAAAGGTGCCTACATTGCATAAAATCATGTTTTAACACAAGTAAGATTTTAAGTTATTTTAGACTTTCCAGGATACTAAGTCTTGCTCAAATATAGAAACCACCTTAAAGTATCAGAATCGGTTTTAGAATCACGTTAAGTTTAGAAATCTGTTACTGTGGCCAGCACTGTGGTGTAGCGGATAAAGCCGCTACCTGCAGTGCCGGCACCCTATGTGGGCACCAGTTTGAGTCCCAGCTGCTACACTTCTGATCCAGCTCCCTGCTATGGCCTGGGAAAACAGCAGAGGATTGCCCCAGTCCTTGGGCCTCTCTACCTGCAGACAGAAGATCTCTCTGTCTCTCCCTCTCTCTCTCTCTGTAACTATGCCTTGCCAATAAATAAAAGAAATCTTAAAAAAAAAAAAAAAAAAAAAAAAAAAAAGTACTCCGTACAAGAGCAAATTAAGTACATAGCTCTGAAGCAGGGACAGCACCATCTGCCGTGAAAGCACCACCCTGAAGACGTGGCAGTACAGGGCTAGAAGGTTCCATCCTGGCACCTCTAGAGATTCTTCCACCGCGGAGCTCTTTCAACCACCACATAATTCACTCCACATTCAATTGGAAAGTATGCATTATATTCAAAATAATACCAGAAAGACTGGTGACACAGACTTTATTATTAGCAAAGATAAGATTTAACTGGCAAATCACACAACTATTTAAAGAACCATCTGGGGCCGGCTCTGTGGTGTAGCAGGTTGTGGGGAGCAATCCGGACTGGACTAAGTTACTGGAATTAAGACTTATTCTATGCATCTGCTCTCCCACAATATGGCGCTGGGAGAGAAGTAAACAGCTTCCGCGCAGCTGCCTCCAGTTCAACCAATTAACTGTAGGACTTGCTCCTGATTGGAGGAGAGCAGCGTACTCGGCGTGTGGGCAGCCGAGTTGGGATTGGCGGAGGAGGACTATAAAGGAGGAGAGAGACGGCATGCACCAGAAACATCTATGGGGAACATCTAAGGGAACCCGTGCAGCCCCCAAGAAAGCCGGCTGGCGGTGTGCCGCTCCCCTGCGAAAGTGGGGAATGTGGCCAGGGGGAACTGCCCTTCCACGGAGGTGGAAGGGATAGTAGCCAACCCGGGAAGAACCAGCAGCAAACCCGGGGAGGGCCGAGCAGACGAAAGAACAGCGCAGGGTCCTGTGTCGTTCCTCCACGAAGAGGGGGAGCGACAGCAGGTAAAGCTGCAGCCTGCAATGCCGGCATCCCATATGGCTGCCGGCTCAAGTCCCGGCTGCTCCACTTCTGATCCAGCTCTCTGCTGTGGCCTGAGAAAGCAATGGAAGATGGCCCAAGTCCTTGGGCCCTTGCACCCTCATGGGAGACATGGAAGAAATTCCTGGCTTCTAGCTTCAGATCAGCGCAGCTCTGGCCATTGTGGCCATTTTGGGAGTGAACCAGCAGATAAAAGACCTCTCTCTCTCTCTTTCTGCCTCTCTCTCTCTGTGTAACTCTGACTTTCAAATAAATAAATAAATCTTAAAAAAAAAAAGTCAACTCAAATAAAATCTATCAATACCAGATTAAGGCAGTATAGTATTTTAATTACCTCTAATACTTACTTTTGTAATCCCTGCAATTGGTTTTTAATGGTCTCATGGATCATTTTAATAAATTTTACATTCCAATTGAAGAGAGAACTGAGAAATCTCCTTCCCTATAAATAAATAAAAAAGGACATAATTTTAAAGTTGCAACCAAGTAAGAAGTTCCTAAAAACAATTCTTTTGAGTATTTAATAGTTAATGTTAGCTACTTCTAAAAATGAAGTTTACCTAGTGATAACTTAGAGTTTATACACGCAGGCTGAGCTGCTGGAAGTCACATAGCCTACTCTCTCTGAGTCTGAGCAGCACCGCTGTTCTGGGGAACCTCAGCTTCTAGAGATGGAGCTACATACACTTGACCATTGGTCCATAAGCATTTCATTCTGGTTCTGTTACAGAGAGCCACATAATCCAAAAATCAGAGTGCTTGAAATCTAACATTTAAGGGTCAACATGGAGCCAAGTCTAAGCTTGTTCCAGCATCTGTAAATGACAAAACTTAGACTCATATATGACAGTACTTCAAAAAATTTGCGGAAAATGGAATTAAAAGACTCTTTAGTATACAAAATGTCTGCATTCAGGCCTAGTTTTTTCACAGTACCCATTTTCCATGAACTCTCTGAAGACCCTTCATGTGCAGTTCTCAAAATACACCAAAATTATCTTTCAAACTCTACGTTCCATGCACAGTTGAAGTACTCTCATGGTTAAGAGCTATCTGCCAAGCTACAATTTTCAAGTGCAGTGGTACTTCAAAATGTTCATGGTACTGCTCCTCCCCTGAAGCCTTCCCCTCCTGCCTCTCAGGGAGGGATGACTCCCTGCAGGCCCTCAGAGACACATCTGCTAGGCTAAACAAAGGCTGCACTGCAGCTCCTCTGCTTTCCTCGCACGGACACAAAGTCCAGGCTCAATAAACCAGATGCAAGGGACCCTCATACAATAGAATTACGTGAGCCTCGCTGTAATTTTAATGCTCCAGTAGCCATGCTAATGAAACATTAAATGCATTTTAATAACAGTCTATGTAAAGAAATATATCCAAAATATGGTTATCGTATTAAGTATGTAAATAAAAATAAAGGAGTTATTTTATATCCTTTTTTTCATATTAAGTCTTTGAATCTATGTGTATTTCATACTTAAGGCACATCTCAGTTGGGATGGAGTGTATTTCAAATGGTCAATAGCCACATGTGGGTATACCCCACAATGGGCACTTCCATAGTCCAGAAGCCTCTTTTAATTTACTGGAAGGGTGGAAAAATAAATGGAGAACACTATGTGATGAAGATTTTCAGTAAATGCCAATTAAAGTGGAATTAGGGCAGAGGGCCAGATCACATCCATGGGGAAGTGTTTTCTCAACCTTATTTTTAATCATTCTTAATTTAAAATGTAATATGGTTCCCCCGGGATTCACACAGACACCTGCTACTATGCCATTTAATGATAAAATAAGCAAGTACTTGTAAAGCATTTACTTCACTAGTACTACGCAATAAAAATGACATACAATAAATACAATAGTGCCTCTTTTATTAAAACACTGACCACACCACAAACAACAGCCACATGAACTTAGGACAAACCTCTATTAAAAAGTCACAAACAGGGCCGGCACCGTGGCTCACTAGGCTAATCCTCCACCTTGCGGCACCGGCACACCGGGTTCTAGTCCCGGTTGGGGCGCCGGGTTCTAGTCCCGGTTGGGGCGCCGGATTCTGTCCCGGTTGCCCCTCTTCCAGGCCAGCTCTCTGCTGTGGCCCGGGAGTGCAGTGGAGGATGGCCCAAGTGCTTGGGCCCTGCACCCCATGGGAGACCAGGAGAAGCACCTGGCTCCTGCCTTCGGATCAGCATGGTGCGCCGGCCATGGCGGCCACTGGAGGGTGAACCAACGGCAAAAGGAGGACCTTTCTCTCTGTCTCTCTCTCTCTCTCACTTTCCACTCTGCCTGTCAAAAAAAAAAGCAAAAAGTCACAAACAGACCAAATAAGCCTATTTACCTCTTCTTTCTTGATATAATTAATATTTATGAAGCACTCCAGTAGCAAATCTTTAATTTCACTACTTTCCTCCAAATCATAATCAAAGCAATATAAAGCTTGATGAATATGCCAGAGTCGACATATGTCTGCACCCTAGGAATGAAACAGAAAAGAAAAACGTTACATTTGATTTTTCTCACAATTAGTAAAGTTGTATTTTAAATTAAGTATATTTTATACCATAAATAATGATAATTCTAGATGGTTCATATCAAAGAGTAAGAAATAACGACAAATGAAAACAAATTTTGAAATCCACGAATACCACTTATAGCTCTAAAGAGTATTTTTTTTAAAGATAGATTTATTTATTTATTTATTTGAGAAGCAGAGTTACAGAGAGAGGTCTTCCATCTGTTGGTTTACTCCCCACGTGGCCATAATGACTGAGCTGGGCCGATCCAAAGCCAGGAGCCAGGAGCCAGGAGCTTCTTCTGTGTCTCCCACCTTGGTGCAGGGGCCCAAAGACTTGGGCCATCCTCCACTGCTTTCCCAGGCCATATGTGGAGAGCTGGATCAGAAGAGGAGCTCTGGGACACGAAGTGGTGCCCATGTGGGATGCTGGTGCCACAGGTGGAGGCTTAACCTACAACACCACAGCATCAGCCTCTACAGAGTATTTTTTAAAACACACAAAAGCAACCAGATACCCAGCACCGTTAAACAGAAGTTACTGAGTGATGAAGATGTTCAGCGTCTGCACCATCCAGTGAAGCAGCCCTTAGCCACATCTGGCTGCTGAGCTATTAAAATGTGACCAGTGCAACTGAGGAGCTGAATTTTTCACTGTTTTAAAACTCTAAATTAAATTTATGTTATCAAAGTGATCTACAGATTCAGCACAACTCCTACCAAAATATCAATGACATTCTTCACAGAAACAGAAAAAAAATACTACTAAAATTCATACAGAGCCACAAAAAACCCTGAACAGACAAAGCAATTCTGAGCATAAAGAACAAAGCTAGTGCCATTACAATACCCGACTTCAAAACATACTACAAAGTTACAGTAACCAAACAGCATGAACATTCAAAATAGGCACACAGACCAATGGAACAGAATTGAGAATCTGGAAATAAATCCACACAACCACAGACAACAGATCTTTGACAGAAGCCTCGAGAACATACATGGGATATTTGAAAATCTCTTCAATAAACAGTGCTGAGAAACCCGGATATCCAGATAAAGAATAAAAGTAGCCTCTGTGTTTTTTAGTTTTTTAAAGTATTTTAACTTTTTAATAACAACACTTTATTTTTGTTCAATATTTATTTTGTTAAAAGGCCCAGCAAGAACAACAGAGAGAGAGATCTATAAATCTTTCATCAGCTGATTTACTCCCCAAATGACTGTAACAGCAGGGGCTGGATGAGGCCAAAGTAGGGAGCCTAGAACTTCATTCAGGTGGCAGCACCTCCCAAGGACTTGGGCCATCATCTCCTGCCTTCCCAGGTACATTAGCAGGAAGCTGGACAGCAGCACAGAACAGCCGGGCTGCAAACGGGCACTCCAATATGGAATGCCAGCATTGCAAGTATCAGCTTACCCTGCTGCACCACAATGCCGGTCCCTAGCCCCTATTTTTCACCGTGTACAAAAATTAACTCAAAATGGATCAAAGACTTAAATTTAACACCCAAAGCTGTAAAACTACTAGAACAGGAGAAATGCTTTAGAACATTGGTCTGGGCAAGCATTTTTTGAATATAAACCCAAAAGCTTAGGAGGTAAAAGCAAAAGTTGACAAATGGAATTACATCAAACTAAAAAGTTTCTGCACAACCAAGGAAACAGTGGGGACAATTTGCAGAATGGGAGAAAATATTTGCAGACTATTCATCTGACAAGAAAAAAAAATTCACTTTTGAAAATGGGCAAACTACCTGAACAGATATTTCTGAAAAGACATACAAAGGAAAATATGAAAAAATTCTCAACACCACTATCACCAGGGAAATGCAAAGCTAAACCACCTTGAGGTATCATCCTACCCCAGGAAGAATGGCTATTATCAAAAAGGACAAAAAAAAAAAAAACAAATGCCAGTGGCAGGACACAGAGAAAAGGGGAATTCTATTGAAAGGGATCCGCTGCTGGTGGAAATGTAAATTAGTCTAGTCACTATGGAAAATACAGAAACTCCTAAAAACCCTAGAACAAAACTGCCATTTAATCCAGCAATACACACATGTACACACACAAACACAAAGGAAATGAAATCAGCAGTCAGAGACACCTGGCGCTGCATGTTTACTGCGACAGTACTCACAATAGCCAAGATATGGACTCAATCTACATGGCCACTGCTGGATGACACGATGGAGTATTATTCAGCCATAAAAATAATAATACTCCACCACTTGCAGTAACATGGAACTGCAGAGAGATAAGTCAGGCACACAAAGACAAATACCGTATGTTCTTATGTACAAAGAGTCTTCACACAGTTCATCAAAATGTATACCACAATAAAACTATGCATAAGTTACATAATTATTTGTATACCAAAACAAATTTTTAACATGTAAAATTTTTAATTTAGGGGGCCAGTGCTGTGGTGCAGTGGGTTAACACCCTGGCCTGGAACGCCAGCATCCCATACGGGTGCCAGTTCGAATCCCGGCTGCTCCACTTCCGATTCAGCTCTCTGCTATGGCCTGGGAAAGCAGTACAAGATGGCCCAAGTCCTTGGGCCCCTGCATCCATGTGGGGGACCAGAGGAAGCTCCTGGCTGCTGGTTTCAGATCAGTGCAGCTCTGGCCATTGTGGCCAGTTGGGGAGTGAACCATCAGATGGAAGACCAACCTCTCTCTCTCTCTGCCTCTCCTCTCTCTGTGCAACTCTTTCAAATAAATAAATAAGTCTTTAAGATTAAAAATAAATAAATAAAATAAAATTTTTGATTTTAAGAGGCAGAGAGCGCCCACCCACTAGTTCACTCTCCCAGTGCCTACAATGGCTGGACTGGGCCAGGTCAAAGCCAGGAGACAGAAATGCAATCCAAGTCTCCCACATGGATGGAAGGAATGCAATTAGCTGAGTCATCACTGCTGTCCCCCGGGTTTATATTAGCAGGAAACTGGAGTCAAGAGCTGGAGCCAAGCACCAAACCCAGTACTCCAACATGGAACACAGGTATTCCAAGCAGTTTCTTAACTGCTGGGCTAAACGTCTGCCCAAAACTTATCGTTCATCCCATTTTTCAAAAACTTCAAGTACTGTCATTTATGTGGAATCGACAAAGCTGATCTCGGTGAAGTAGTCAGTGGTTACTGGAGCCTGGGAAGGGTTACTGAGGAGGATGGAGAGAAAACGGTGAACAGGAAGCAGTTGGGCAGGAGGAGTGCCTTCTGATGTTCTGTGGCACAGTAAGGGAACCACGCTGACAACAACTAATTGCCTATTTCAAACTGACAGTGGAGAGGATTCTGAATGTTCTCAGCACAAAGAAATGGTTAATGTATCAAGTGATGGGTACAATTACTTCTCTGTTCTGATCATTACACATTGTACACAGTATTGAAATGCCACACTGTACTGCATAAATGAGTACAACTACTATAATTAATTTAAAGTCATTAAAAATAGAGCCTTAAGGAAAAAAAAAATAGAGCCTTGATTTAAAAGCTAAATAGGGGCCAGTGCTCTGGCATAGTGGGTAAAGCCACTGCCTGCAATGTCGGCATCCCATATGGGTGCTGGTCCTAGTCCCAGCTGTTCTACTTCCGATCCAGCTCTCTGTTGTGGCCTGGGAAAGCAGTAGAAGATGGCCCAAGACTTTAGGCCCCTGCACCCACGTGGAGACCCAGAAGCTCCTGGCTCCTGGCTTCGATTGGCACAGCTCCAGCTGTTGCGGCCATCTGGCGAGTGAACCAGCAGATGGAAGACCTCTCTCTCTCTCTCTCTGCCTCTCCTTCTCCCTGTGTAACTCTGGCTTTCAAATAAATAAATAAATCTTAAAAAAAAAGGGGAGGGGGGGGTATTGGTAGGTGGTAGAGGAGGTATCTAAAAGAAATATTCTTAATACTCCCAAAATGGGCTGGCGCCGCAGCTCAATAGGCTAATCCTCCGCCTTGCGGCACCAGCACACCGGGTTCTAGTCCCGGTCGGGGCACCGGATTCTGTCCCGGTCGCTCCTCTTCCAGGCCAGCTCTCTGCTGTGGCCCAGGAGTACAGTGGAGGATGGCCCAAGTACTTGGGCCCTGCACCCCATGGAAGACCAGGAGAAGCAACTGGCTCCTGCCTTTGGATAGGCAGGGTGCACCGGCCGCAGCGCACCAGCCGTGGCGGCCATTGGAGGGTGAACCAACGGCAAAGGAAGACCTTTCTCTCTCTCTCTCTCTCACTGTCCACTCTGCCTGTCAAAAAATAAAAAATAAATAAATAAATAAATAAATAAATAAAATACTCCCAAAATAACAATGACCACCTTGGATGGAAAAACTGAGGATGAATTTTACTTGTCCAATCCAACTTTGTAAAATGAACACACACGCTTTTTGTCTTAACAGCGGGTGTGGAGTACTATTTTTCTAAATTTCTGAGCTGTATACCAATGATCAAAGTACGAGAAATAGACCAAGTTACATTCGCCCATCAAACATCTTCCTCATCTAAGCAGCAACTTCCTTAGAACTGCCCTGCAATGTGAAATGATCCCAGTAAAAATCCCTAATCCTACATGCATTACCACCCCCGGCTTTCCCTGTCCACTCCTGCCCACCCCTGATGTGGGGTGTTAGGGACACAGGCTCCATCAGCGTGTACCCCTCAGACAAGCACACGCACAGGCCGCCGTTACTGCAGCCTACCTCAGTAGCTCAGCCCTTCTTCACTGACCCAGCAGACAGAAGAGGCCATGGAGACAAACTCAGAATCTGAGATTTGGCCCTGTGTGCTCCCCTGTCTTCTCTTGCCTAGAACTCAGAGAAGATGGAGACGGAAATGGAGCAGTCACTTTGTGACTCAGAAGTGTCAACCGGGAGGTCAGAGGCCACACCCTGAGGAAAATGGAAGAGGAAGCCTGGCATCAGAACTGTAATACAGAGGGCCGGCACTGTGGCACCAGTGGCTAATTTGCCACCTGTGAGTCAGCATCCCCTATTAATGCCAGATCAAGTTCCGGCTGCTCCACTACCAATCCAGCTCCCTGATAATGTGCCTGGGAAGGCAGCAGAAGATAGCTCAAATGCTTGGGCCCCTGCAGCCATGTGGGAGACGTGGATGGAGTCCCAGGCTTCTGGTTTCAGCCCGACTCAGTCCTGGCCATTGCAGCCATTTGAGGGTTACACTAGTGAATGGAAGATCTCTCTCCTGTCTCTCCCTCTCTCTCTCTGAAACTCTGCCTTTCAAACAAATTTTTCCAAAAAAAGTATAATATGGAGCCTTTGCATTCATTCTTGACTTGCGAACATCTTAGCGTTTTAAAACACCTTTTTTTTTTTTTTTTTTACAGGCAGAGTGGACAGTGAGAGAGAGACAGAGAAAAAGGTCTTCCTTTTGCCGTTGGTTCACCCTCCAATGGCCGCCACGGATGGCACACTGCGGCCAGCGCACCTCGCTGATCCGAAGGCAGGAGCCAGGTGCTTCTCCTGGTCTCCCATGGGGTGCAGGGCCCAAGCACTTGGGCCATCCTCCACTGCACTCCCAGGCCACAGCAGAGAGCTGGCCTGGAAGAGGGGCAACCGGGACAGAATCCGGCGCCCCGACCGGGACTAGAACCCGGTGTGCCGGTGCCACAGGCGGAGGATTAGCCTATTGAGCCACAGCGCTGGCCTTAAAACACCTTCTTAAGGCTGGTGTTGCGGTGTAGTAGGTAAAGCTGCCACCTAGGAAGCCAGCATTAGTATGAGTGCCAATTCAAGTGCTGGTTGCTTCACTTCTAATCCAGTTCTCTACCAATGGCCTGGAAAAAGCAGTAGAGCATGGCCCAAGTGTTTGGGTCCCTACCACCCACAGGGGAGACCCAGATGAAGCTCCTGCCTGGCCCAGCCCCAGCTGTTGTAGCCATCTAGGGAATGAAACAGTAAATGGAAGACCTCTCTTTCTCTCCTTCTCTCTGTAACTCTGACTTTCAAATAAACAAATAAATCTTGAAAAAAAATCCTCCAACTCAAAACTACCATAGTCAGGCCACGCATAGTCAAAACAACCCATTTCTATTAAAGTGTATACTTAAGAAAGTAAACGCACTCTTTTGGTCTCAAGGCTCTTCCTTAGTAGCATGATAAAAGCAGTCTTCCCCATATCCTCCTTGGCAGGTAGGCCTCTCTCCCACCATCTGACACACAAATCTTGAATGGAGTTCTGTAGTTTTCGTTCAGATTCAGGTAATGCGTATAAAATACCTAAAACAAAGCACAGTAATTTTTCAGTTTATAAAGCAAATTCTTATTAGTTCAGATTCAATAGTTGAGAGCATTTTGACTTTGTATATCGAAAAGCTTTCCCAAGTGAATATTAACTAATGTTTACCTTGCCAAAATTTCTGCTAATTATTATAGAACTTGAATAATATTAATTAAAATTTTTACTCCTGTTATAAAAACAGACCAGAGGCAGGGACCAGCATTGTGGCGTAGTGCGTTAAGCAGCCGTTCCCAATTCTGGCATTCCCCATGGGTGCTAGTTTGCATGCCAATTGCTCTACTTTTTATCCAGCTCCCTGCTGATGCACCTGGGAAAGCAGCAGAGGATGGCCTAAGTACTTGGGCATCTGCACCCACATGGGAGACCTGCACAAAGCTCCTGGCTCCTGCCTTCAGTCTGACCCAGCTCCAGCCACTGTGGCCATTTGAGGAGTGAATCAGTGGAATAAAAATCTCTCTCTCTCTGTCTCTTCCTTTCTTTCTCTCTATAACTCTTTCAAATAAGTCAGTCATTTAAAAAAAAAAAAAAAAAAGACAAACTAGAACAAAGAATTTTAGAACTGTAAGCCTCAGAGAGATATTGCCCAAATCCCAAATTTGAGAGGCAGATCTTGAAGCTAACTAAATGTAAATGAATGAGCCAGGTCAGGTCTACTTACTACTATCTCATTGGGCAGCCCTCAAATTTTGGCCTAGAGATGAAAAATAGTAAAAGTTGCCATTATAATGAATATAAAAATTATAGTGCTGTTATTAACAGAAAAGCCCTATAATCAAATTATAATACTAATAATATATGCATAGTTATAATCTGTGACTTTCTGAAAGCCATTATACTAACATAAAAGGTAGTGCTCATCATTTTATCAGCTTTTGGAGACTGAAAACAAACTGATAGTAAAATTCACAAAGTATTTGAGAGTCACTGTTATGTTGATTAGGGGAGATTTTTAGTAGGATGCTGCATTTAGATTCAAGAATTCAGAATAAAACAACACAGTAAACAGAAACACAACCAGCAATGCTCAGAACAGCAAAGCCTGATGAAAGGTGTGTCCCATGAACTAATTATGCTCACACATCACGAGGGAGCTTGGGAGATTGCCCTTAAAATGCATTACTTTAAATTACTTTAATCCTTTATACCTACAGTTTTATATAACTATTTCATAATCAGATCTTGTCATTAATTCACACTATAAGAACTTTAATAACCATAGTCTGACAGCTCAGTTAAAACTTGACCAGAAGTACCACCAGTTAAACCTCAGTAACAACTAAGGCATCAACAACTACTCAGATATATTTACAACACAACCACAGGAAAAACTCCAAAGTCACAAATTCTTGGTTAACCTGACACTATCTAGCAACAGTCACGCGCTGTGAAATTTATAATCAGATATTTTTTCTTCAAATAAGTTCTTGGTCATTGGTCCTTTAAGTCCAATAAGACTTTCCTGAAAGTTTATCAACAGTAGCAGTTATTACACATCTTCACCATCTAGAACAGGAAAAGGGAGCCCAAAGTAGAGTGACTATTCAGGACAGTCACTGCAGTGTGCTCCTTGGAGGGCAGAGTACCGTTCGACTGCAAAGCTACGCCTTCTCACCACGTCTGCTTCTGAAGTCAACAATGTTCATGGAAACAAGGAGGTCACTTTCACAGTAATTTCAATGCCCCACTTCTAAATATGCCACTTATAACAAGGTCAGCTTACCATTTAATATAACAGCACATTCCAGCAAGGCTTCAAAATTCTCACTCTCGTTTATTACAGATACAGAGATGAGAATCACAGATGTAACTGCATGCATTATTTCTATACTTTTTCTCTATAAATGAAAAATTAAAACACAAGTGAATTAAAATCATCAAATTAAACCTCAATTTTTAAAAGAAATTTAAAAGTTACTAAATTTCTAAAATTAAGTCAAGTTAGTTTAGTCGAAAAACTGAGTTAAAGTAGAATTCAAGGGGCAGGCATCTGACCTAGCAGTTAAGACACTGGCTGGGATGCCCACATCCCATTTCAGTGCCTGGTTCTGAACCTCAGCTCTGCTCCCAAATCCAGATTCCTTCCTGATATGCACCCTGTTAAGCAGCAGATGATGGTTCAAGTCTTGGATCCCTGTCACCGCATGAGACCTGGACTGCACTCCCAGCTCCAGCCTGAACCTGACCCAGCCCAAGCCCCAGCCATGGCAAGTATTTGCAGAATGAACCAGCAAATAGGAGCTCTCCCCACCTCTCAAATTAAAAAAAAATTTTTTTATTTTTTAAAATTTGAAAGGCAGTTACAGAGAGGAAGAGACTAAGAGAGAGAGAGAGATCTTCCATCCCCAGGTTTATTTCCCAAATGGCCACAATGGGCAGGGTTGTGCCAGGCTGAAGCCAGGAGCCTGGAGATTCTTCCAGGTTTCCCACGTGAGGGCAGGGTACCAGACATCTGGGCCATCTTCCACTGCTCTCTCAGGCACATGAGCAGGAAGTTGACTGGAAATGAGCAGCTGGGTCATGAACTAGAGGCCATATGGGATGTTGTAGTCAAAGGAGGCGACTCAACTTCCTATGCCACAACGCTGCCCCTAATTTAAAATTTTTTTTACTCTGAATACAAGTCAATTGTCCTGAAAGAACAGTAACACTGAACTGTCATTAGAAACATTAACAACACTAGGACTAAAAAATGGTAAAAATGCACAATCAATCAACTTA
Organism: Oryctolagus cuniculus; assembly: GCF_051225735.1. Classification (NCBI taxonomy): domain Eukaryota; kingdom Metazoa; phylum Chordata; class Mammalia; order Lagomorpha; family Leporidae; genus Oryctolagus; species Oryctolagus cuniculus. Next base: position 11,068,241 of record NC_142873.1, on the reverse strand, counting down.
ACTTCCTAGATTCTGACTTCCAACATCAAAAAATTTGCTTAGCTTAAAATTTAATTATATACAATACATAATTATTTTTTAACAGAGAAAAGGAGAGCATTTGTTATTTTTGAAGAACTCATACCATTTTTGAACTATGCTCTGTTTCCATATCATCTTCACCCTGGACTTGCACTGTCTGCCAACCATCCACTGGGCTTTCTAACAACATGTCTGTTAATAAATTCTTCAGCCTTTCCCATAATTCTTCTTTCTGTTTCCTTGATAACTCCTCCAATAATTCATTGAGGCTGAAAGGATCAGAGGCATCTTTCTGTAAAAGAAATAGCAAATGTCATATTTCAAGCATAAAAATTCACTGTATCCTTCTCAAATGGCATCAACAGAAAAGTGTTAACAGAAGTTCAAGAGCCTAGTGTAGGGGCTGGCACTGTGGAGCAGTGGCTTAAAGCCCTAGCCTGGAGCGCCAGCATCCCATATGGGCACCAGTTCAAGTCCTGGTTGTTCCACTTGCGGTCCAGCTCCCTGATAATGTGCCTGGGAAAGCAGTATAAGGTGGCCCAAGTCCTGGGGCCCCTGCACCCACGTAGGAGACTCAAACGAAGCTCCTGGCTCCTAGCTTCAGCCATTGTGGCTATCTGGGGAGTGAATCAGTGGATGGAGAACCTCTTTTTCTCTCTCTCTGCCTCTGCCTCTCTGTAACTCTGCCTTTCAAATAAATAAATAAATATTTAAAAAAAAAAAAGTTTGGTGTATTTTCAAAATTTATTGCTAAAAGGGAAAACGTACAGATTATGAAATAGAAAGTAGCAAATTTTTCCTCCATCTATTCCTTCCTAGTATTCTAATCTGGGAGTTTACAATTTCATCCATTTAGCAAAATCTTGCCTAAAATTGAACCATATGTATACCATCTTGAGACCCATAAATAGGTTACAAAAAAAAAAAAAAGAGTTCAATAATAACAGCAATAACAGAAAAAAAGGCAGCCATGTCGGCTGATTCCACTTAAACCCCATGTGGACCCTCAACATCGCCTTCCAGTCACCCCGACATCATTCTCTCCCCTCAGCCAAACGAGACCCTTTGTGATCTTCACAACTGTCCTCATTTCCTCTATGAGCAGATGGCTCCACCCATTCTCTGACAGAGCAAATTATAGACCATTACCGAAGCTGTAGGGTCTAGGTAAAGAAACTGCCTGATGAGGTGAGTGCATACTTTAGAGGTTAGGAGCTAGAATGCTCATCCCAGGGCTGGCATTGTGGCACAGTGGGTAAGTGACCACCAGCAATGCTGGCATTCCACATGGACGCCAGCTTGTGTCCTGGCGGCTCTACTTCCAATCCAGATCCCTGCTAACGTGCATAGGAAAGCAGGAGAAGATAGCCCAAGTGCTTGGGCCCCTGCCACACACATGGGAGACCTGGAAGAAGCTCCTGGCTGCAGATCAGCCCAGCTCTGGCCGTTGTGGCCATTTGGGGAGTGAATCAGTGGACGGAAGAAAGGATGTCCATCCCACATCACCACATCGCAGTGAATGAGTCTATCGCTAGCTCCAGCTCCTGATTCCAGCTTCCTGTTAATGCAGACCCTGGGAGAAAGCAGATGCCGGTTCAAGTGCTGCAATTCCTGCCACTTACAGCAGAGATCCAAATGGAGTCCCTGTCTCCCTGCTGAGCCTGGCCCAGGCCAACTGCTGTGCACATTTGGGAACCAACTAGCAGAGAGAAAAGTCTTTCCTCCCTCCTCCTCCTCCTCTCACTCCACTGTTCAAATAATTAACTCTTAAAAAAAAAAAAAGTAAAACAGGGAGGGGTAGGAGTGGGACTGCCTGTAGGCAATTCTGAATCAATCTGAGCACCAAAATCGTGGCAGTAATGGATTCTACCCTATTGAATAAAGTAAGAATCAATGGAATCATACTAACAGCTAATTAACCAGCAGAATGCTACAAAATGCCAGATCCCTCCCTGCTCAAAGCCTCCATCTTCCCCACTCAGGATGACGTCTGAACTCCTTCTAATGGTGTAGAAGGCCCAAGTAACCCAGCCCCTAGCCTCACCTCCTGCCCTCTCTCACCTGACATTTCCATACTCTGGCTCTGCAAAATTTTAGGTTCAAATACAACCCGCCTTCTCTAGTCTTCAGATGTTCCATCAGCTAAATGAGTCCTTCCTCAACGTCATGATTGATGGGCTGACTTCTGCTTATCTTTTACATCTTAGCTTAGCCCATTAGCACGTCTATTTGAGCCTACTGAATTTTGTTCTCTTTTTACACATAAACATTGGTCTCTAAAGAGTAACTGAAGGCACCTGTGCTGTGACACAGTGGGTTAAATCTCTGCCTGTAATGCTGGCATCCCAAAAAGGTGCCAGTTCAAATCTCAGCTTCTCTACTACCTATCCAGCTCCCTGCTAATGGCTTGGGAAAGCAGTGGAAGATGGCCCAAGTGCCTGGGCTCCTGCACCCATGTGGGAGACCTGGATGAAGCTCCTGGTTTTGGCTTGGCCCAGCCCCAGCCAAAACGGTCATTTGGGGAGTCAACCAGCAGAGGGAAGATCTCTCTGTCTCTCCCCTTCTCTCTAACTCAGCCTTTCAAATAAATAAATAAACCTTTTTAAAAAATTTCACTAAAAAACTGTATTTCACTTGGAAGACATGATGTTTCTACATCATTATTTTATACAGTAACAGCCAAAATCAGAATAAGTTTAAAACATAAAACTTACATCAAGCTGAACAAATTGCAAAAACTCTCCAACCAGCTCCTTAGACACGGCTTGCACAAATGTCTCACGTTTTTCCATGACAGATGAGACTGTTCAAATGGCATTTATTTTGAAACCCTGGTGGAAAACACAATCACTCTGGAACTTAAATTTGCAAATGTGCCTTTTCCTATAAGCTTTGTAATTAAAACATTCAAGAACTACAAGAAAATTCCTGCACCATCTAGACAGTTTCTAACAACATTCTGACATAAAAACAAGTTATAGTATCTAAAGCACAACTTACTTTGGTTACTGAAAGTATTACCAACATAACGTTAATGACATGTTTTCATCAAGAAATCCGCGTGGCCCCAGGAAGCTCACCTTCTCGCCCTCTTTAGTGCCTTATTAAGCCGCTGGTTCAGGCAGATCTGAGTCAATTCAACCAAAGAACGGGCTGATTCCAAATTCTGAAGACTTCCTTTCTAAGGCATCATTCACCTCCATCAACAAAACCCCGGGCTTAGAGTCACTTGTTATTCCAAGGGAGAAGGAAAACAGCGCGGGGGTCGCTGGGGAGCTCGTTAGTGCCCCGCCCTGGCAGGTCCTCGCATCCCGCAGGATAATGAGCGCCCAGGGGAAACTAAGTGAGCACGCTCCTCCCAGCCTGTTTCCCCAGCGAACCCCGGTTTACACGTGCGCCACCTGATGCTAACAGGTACCCCGCTAGAAAGACAAGCACCTAACGATGAAGCCACAGCCAATGAGGGTGCACCTGTGCAGCACAGGCCGTCCGCTTAAAAAAATAAATAAAAATCGCCCGCGCTGGGATAATGACCGCTACGGATGGCACTAGGCGTCGTCACAATCCGGAACCCTAGACCTTCGTGTCCAGGCAGAAACTCGCGACCCCCTGCGTCACCACCCCCGGGGAGCGCTGACCAGCACGGCCACGCACACACCGGGGCGCGGCAAGGCTGCCCGCTCTGCTTCCGCCCAACCCCGGCCGCTGCCGTCCGCTCCAGGCCCAGGCGCGATGCAGGGCGCCGGGCTGACCGCCCCGCTTCCCACTCCCGCGGTAACGGCCGCAGCGTCTGACCACGAACTGTTCAACTTACACTCAGTCCACGCCTCAGCACGGCGTCCCTTTAGGTTTCCTGCACCATCTGGGCAAAAGACCTGGCCCGTGCGGCCCGAGTGCAACTCCCAAGGGGAGCGCTCATCGCATCGCCCGGCTGTCCGTCTCCGGGGGGCAAGCCTGGAACTGCGTCAAGACGAGCGTCAGAAAGCTGTCGAGTTCCCCAGACCCGCTCCTCACGGAGGCACCGAACCCAGCCCCGGGCACTGCTACCGCGCAGGACTTGGCGCAGGAGGGCGTCCAGGGCTTGGGGGGCTCCGCTCCGGGACCAGGGCCGGGAGGTCCTCTCTCAGGCCAGGACCTCCGGGGGTCAGCCGAGTCCAGGGCTCGGGGTCCCCCCGCCCCACCCCGAGGCGGACAGCACAGTCCGGCTGCGCTGGCCGGGGCGCTGGCCGCAGCCTCCGTTCCCGTCAGAGCCGCTGGCGGCCCACGGGCTAAGTCAAACCCCGACTCCACCAGGCGGAGCCCGCCCGCCCGAACCCAGCTGTTCCCGCGGCCCCTACTTCGAACCCGATCCCGCTCCGCAACCTCGGCGCTCACCAAGTCCCCGGGACCCGCCGTTTCCCGCGCTCGGAACAGATTCAAACGCACCCGCCGGCGCCCGCGACGGCTCCCGCCCTCCCGTGCGTCATCAAGCGCCGCTCTCGCGATAGCTGGAACGCCCGCCCATCCGCTCCCAGAGCAGCACGACTCCGCGAGCCACGCTCCCACGCCCCACCCCCGGGGCGGAGCCTCGGGCCGTCCCGCCCAGTCTTCCAGGCGCGCACGCGCGGCGCGCCTGCGCTGACGTCACCGCGCGGGTGGAGCCCGGCCGCCCCGCGTCCGAGGGGCGCGGTGCGAGCGCCCAGAAGACGCTGTGGCCAAGCGGTGGAGCAGCCGGAAGACGGCGAATCGCGCGTCAGGGCCGCGGCCGTGGGCGCCGCCCTACGCGGTGGGTCCTGACCCCGTGGGTCCGCTATCTGGCGCGGGAGGGGGCCCTGGCGGTGGCCAGTTAATGCCCAAAACCCTGCTGACCGCTCACCAACTTTAAATCTTTTGTCAGCTAATTATTTATTTATTATTTTTATTATTATTTTATTATTTATTTATTATTTTTGCATTTCCAGACTTTTTTTTTTTAATGCAGCCACTTGGACTCCTTCGCTTTCTCAGTTTTTAGGAATTTATTTAAAAAAACTCATGTAGATACGTTTGTGGTGCTTGTTCCCCTCGTTCGGAGACATTTTGCGGTGGTTTATAATGAAAGCTTTATCAGTGGGCTGAATTCTCTTTCAGACGGTGACCAGCTGTCCATTTCAATCACTAGGTGCACGAAAAACGTCCTCGAAATAACCCCATTAGGGCCTGCGTGGGGCGCGGGAGTCCCTGGTCCCGAATGCCAGTGCCTGTTTGGTCCCGGTGCCGGTCCCAGCTGCTCCGCTGCCTGACCCAGCGCCCTGCGCCCAGGCTGGGGAGGCGGCAGATGCTGGCTCAGGTGCCCGGGTGATGCCACCCTCCGGGAGACGATGGAGGGGGTGCCGGCTCAGGCGCCCGGGTGCCTGCCACCCACAGGGAGACGATGGAGGGGGTGCCGGCCCAGGTGCCCCAGTGCCTGCCACCCACAGGGAGAAGATGGAGCGGTGCCGGCTCAGGTGCCTGGGTGCCTGCCACCCACAGGGAGACGATGGAGCGGTGCCGGCTCAGGTGCCCGGGTGATGCCACCCACAGGGAGACGATGGAGGGGTGCCGGCTCAGGTGCCCGGGTGCCTTCCGCCCACAGGGAGAGGATGGAGCGGTGCCAGCTCAGGTGCCCGGGTGATGCCACCCTCCGGGAGAGGATGGAGGGGTGCTGGCTCAGGTGCCCGGGTGATGCCACCCTCCGGGAGACGATGGAGGGGGTGCCAGCTCAGGTGCCTGGGTCCATGAATGGGATGTCCAGGCTTGGCCTGGGCCTGGCCCAGACCTGGCCGTTCCAGCCATTTGGGGAGTGAACTGGCAGATGGAAGACCTCTTTCTCTCCCCGCCCCTTTGTAATTCTGTGTTTCAGAATCTTTAAGAATAACGATAAGCCAGATGCTTAGTGCAAGCCGTCCTATCAAGCCAGTTAGCCTAATCAGAATTTATCAACTGATAATAACGTCTGGACGAATCTAAACTACTAAAAAAGATGAATAATATATTTCTGTGGTTTGAAGGTGGCCCCTTCCAAAATTCAGGTGTTGCCGATGTGATAGGAGGAGGAGGAGGGGTCCCTGAGAGGTGATGAGGCCACACTTGAAATGCCTAAGTGGTTTCAAAGTCCCAGTGAGACTGAAGAACCACTGCTGGTGAAAACAATGCAAGCCACTGTGTGACTGTAAATTTCTAGTAGCCACATTAGAAAAAGTAAAAACAAGTAGGTGAAAGATTTATATTTAACCCGATATAGCAAAAATGGCATTTCAGGGCCAGCGCTGTGGCCTAACGGGTTAAGCCACCATATGCCCATATGGGCACCGATTTGAGTCCCAGCTGCTCCACCTCTAATCCTGCTCCCTGTGAATGGCTTGGGAAAGCAGCAGAGGATGGCCCAAGTGCTTGGGCCCCTGCACCCATGTGGGAGACCTGGATGAAGCTCCTGACTCCTGGCTCTGGCCTGGTTGCAGCCATTTGGCGAGTGAACCAGTGGATGGAATCTCTCTCTCCCTCCCTCTCTCTCCCTCCCTCCCTCCCTTCCTTTCTCTCTCTCTCTCTCTCTCTCTCTCTCTCTCTCTCTCTCTCTCTGTAACTCTGCCTTTCAAATAAATCTTTTTTTAAAAAAATAGCATTTCAAACAGTAATATCAACTTATGGCCTGGGAGTGGAGGCTAGTTTATTAGAAAGCTGTCCTTGTTTTAAGTTTTTGACAAGTTTTTGTCATGAAATACTGGATTTAGGAAAAAGTACAAGTGCTGGCAGTGTGGCATGGGTGTTAAACTGCTGCTTGGGGTGGGAGTGGGGGGAGGCGGCGCTGTGTGTGGCACAGTGGGTTAACACCCTGGCCTGAAACGCCAGCATCATATATGGGCACCGGTTCAAGTCCCAGCTGCTCCTCTTCCGATCCAGCTCTCTGCTATGGCCTGGGAAAGCAGTAGAAGATAGCCCAAGTCCTGGTGCCTCTGCACCTGCGTGGGAGACCTGGAAGAAGCTCCTGGCTCCTGGCTTCAGATTGGTGCAGCTCCAGCCGTTGCAGCCATCTGGAGAGTGAATCAGTGGATGGAAGACCTCTCTCTCTCTCTCTCTCTCTCTCTCTCTCTGTGTAACTCTGACTTTCAATAAATACATAAATCTTTAAAAAATAAAAATTTTTTAAAATGAAAAAAAAAAAAAAGCTGCTCCTTGGGACACCCACATCCTGTATCAGAATCCCTGGGATAGAGTCAGAGTACTGCCTCGGCTTCCGATCCAGCTTCCTGCTAACGGTTTCCTGGGAGGCAACAAATTACGGTTCACCTACAGGGATTCCTGCTACTCATGTGAAAGACATAGATGGAGTTCCTGGCTCCTGGCTTAGCCCAGCCCAGTCCAGCACCATCTGTTGTGGGTCTGTCTCTCTCTCGCTCTTTCTCCCTTTCAAATAAATAAAACTAAATAAAAAATTTTGAAAAGTATAAAATGTCAATAGTCTAATGTATGCATTAGAGTGTTTCCCTAGTCTATACATACAGCAGAAGGCATTTTTTAAGAATTATTTATTTGAAAGGCAGAATTACAGAAAGAGAGAGATGGTGTATGTGTTTGGGGGAGAGGGCCTCCATTTGCTGGTTCTCTCCCAAATGGCCGAAATGGCTGGGGCTGGGTCAGGCTGACACCAGGAGCCAGGAGCTTCTGGGTCTCCCACATGGGTGCAGGGGCCCAAGCATTTGGGCCATCCTTTGCTGCTTCCACAGGCACATTAGCAGGGAGCTGGGTTGGAAGTGGAGCAGCTGGATCCACAGCCAGCATTTTACCAGAGTTTTACTATACATGCTGCTGAAGCAGGCACTGTTACAAAGTCAGAGGCATTAGGGCAGGTGAGCTGGCAAGAGGAAGAGGGCAGCCCCCTCTGAGGGTGTGGAGTTGGGGATCGTTTCTGACACACGATCAGCTTATGGCGTGTGTTTCATGTTGGGACTTTATAGTGTTTTGCTTTTTGCTTTTTTTAAGATTTATTTATTTGAAAGGCAGAGTTACAGAGAGGCATAGAGAGAGAGAGGTTGTCCATCCTCTGGTTCACTTCCCAGATGGTTGCAACAGCCAGAACTGCACCGATCTGAAGCCGGGAGCCTCTTCCAGGTCTCTCTCGTGGGCCCAAGAACATGGGCCATCTTCTACTGCTTTCCCAGGCCACAGCAGAGAGCTGGATCAGAAGTGGAGCAGCCGGGACTAGAACCAGTGCCCATATACGATGCTGGCACTGCGGGCGGCGACTTTACCCACTACACCACAGCGCCGGCCCTCATGTTGGGGCTTTGACTCACCCGTCTGACCTTCTCCGTCTTCTCTACAAGCCCTTGAATTTGGATGTCCCCAGCTGTGCCCCCAGCATCTCTTCACTGTGTACTCTTTGGGAGATGTCATCGGCCTCCAAGGTGTAACGGCTACCTCGAGCCACACCTTCCACATCACAGTCATGGTGTGCAGTTCTTGGCTCTTTTCTTACCCCTCTCTAACCAGTTATCTAATCCTGTAGTTCTGCCCCTGATTAAGGAATAAAACAAGTTATGCCTGTGGGTGCTGAGGCCACGCTGCCTAGGCTTCATCAGAATTGCGGGTCACTGGCTCCTAATGACTCCGAGCCTCAGGTTTGCTCATCTGTGAAGTGGGAACAATAACAGAGGCCGCCTGAGCGGTGGTTACGAGGCCTGGACGTCTGTGTAAGTGGTGGGCTTAAAGGCACGCACACGCAGAGCAGTGTGAGGCCTGCTGCCCGCCAGGCCCCCCTGGCCCGTACTCAGTGTGCCAGAACATTTCCCCAGCTGAGTACACCCCCTCCTCCAAGATTCAGGTCGACCTGTGCCTTCTCCAGCCGTCTCGGCTCACTGCTCACCCCAGGTCCCCTCTAACTCCTCACGGATGTCAGGTGTTCTGTCATCTTCGCTCCTACAGCCTCAGCACAAGGCCTGACACGTTCCAGATGCTTGGAGAGAACGCTTTCTGAATTCCTATGAATATAGGAGGTAAATGCTGTTTTATTATTTTAAGATTTATTTGAAAGGCAGAGGGACAGGCCGGCGCTGCGGCTCACTAGGCTAATCCTCCGCCTTGCAGCGCCAGCACACCAGGTTCTAGTCCTGGTCCAGGCGCCGGATTCTGTCCCGGTTGCCCCTCTTCCAGGCCAGCCCTCTGCTGTGGCCAGGGAGTGCAGTGGAGGATGGCCCAAGTGCTTGGTCTCCCATGGGAGACCAGGATAAGTACCTGGCTCCTGCCTTCAGATCAGCGTGGTGCACCGGCCACAGTGCGCCGGCCGCGGCGGCCATTGGAGGGTGAACCAACGGCAAAGGAAGACCTTTCTCTCTGTCTCTCTCTCTCACTGTCCACTCTGCCTGTCAAAAAAAAAAAAAAAAAAAAGGCAGAGGGACAAAGAGACAGGGAAAGACACACACACATACACACACACACAGAGAGAAAGAGAGAGCAAGATCTTCCATCTGGTAGTTCACTCTCCAAAATGGCCACAATGGCTAGGGCTGGGCCAGACCGGAGCCAGGAACAAGGCATTGCTTCTGGGTCTCCAGGTGAGTGCAGGTTGAGTCTCCTTGCAATAGCAGCATCCCACATCAGACTGGCAGTTCAAGTTCCCGCTGATCTGCCAGTCTGTCTTCCTTCCCAGGTCACTCGTCGGAGAGACCAGATGGAGTTTGTGCCTTCTGGCTTCAACCTGGCCCAGCCCCAGCCTGTGTCTGTCTGTCTGTCTCTCTGTTTCTCTCTCCTTTCAAATAAATAAATGAATGTTTTAAAAAATGAGAAAATGAGAGCCGGCGCCGCGGCTCACTAGGCTAATCCTCCGCCTTACGGCGCCGGCATCCCGGGTTCTAGTCCCGGTCGGGGCGCCGGATTCTGTCCCGGTTGCCCCTCTTCCAGGCCAGCTCTCTGCTGTGGCCAGGGAGTGCAGTGGAGGATGGCCCAAGTGCTTGGGCCCTGCACCCCATGGGAGACCAGGATGAGTACCTGGCTCCTGCCATCGGATCAGCGCGGTGCGCCAGCCGCAGCAGCCATTGGAGGGTGAACCAACGGCAAAGGAAGACCTTTCTCTCTGTCTCTCTCTCACTGTCCACTCTGCCTGCAAAAAAAAAAAAAAAAAAAAAAAAAAAAAAAAGAGAGAGAAAATGAGAGCCAGGGTTGTGGCATAGCTGATTAAGCCTGTGCCTGCAATGCAGACACCCATGTAGGTGCCAGTTGGAGTCCGGTTGCTCCATTTCCCCTCCATCTCCCTGCTAATGCACCTGGGAAAGTAGCGGAGGATGGCCCAAGGCCTTGGGCCCCTGCTTCTCACATGGGAGACCCAGAAGAAGCTCCTGGCTTCAGCCTGGCCTAGCCCTGGCCATTGCTTTGGGGAGTGAACTAGCAGATGGAAGATTTCTCCCTATCACTCCTCCTCCCTCTGTAACTCTGCCTTTTAAATAAATAAAAATATACATTTGAAAAAAAGTTTTGTGAATTCATATGAATAAATGAGGTATGAATATTCTCTGTTCTTAAAACCTTACCATATAGCTAATGAAAAAAGGCTTACAGAATTAAAAATCAGACCTCCTGCTAAGGATATAAAAGTTAGCTAAAAAGTATCTTTGATAACAATAATATAAAGCTTTTATAAGATAAAAAATGTACAGTTCACAGGTTTTTAAAAATTTACTTGGTATTGCAGAAGTAACACAATCAGATGATTCAAATTCAGGTGGTATGAAGGGATACCGTGGAATGCCTCAGCCTGGCCCCTGGACACTAAGCTCTCATTTCCAGAGGAAACTCCTGTTATCTGTTTCCAGAAAGTCCTTCCAGAATTGTCTTCTGCCTGTATAAGAAAACACAAAACGTGAGGTCAGTGGTGTGGCACGAGGGTTAGACTGCCACTGTGATGCCAGCATCCCATATGGGTGCCAGTTTGATAGCCAGATGCTCCATCTCTAATCCAGCTCCCTGCAAACGCACCTGGGAAAGCAGTGGAAGATGGCCCAAGTCCTTGGCCCCTGCACCCACATGGGAGACCCGGGAGAAGCTCCTGGCTCCTGGCTTCGGCCCGACCCAACCTAGACCATTGTGGCCATCTGGGGAGTAAACAAGCAGATGGAAGATCTCTCTCTTTCTCTATCTCCTCTCTCTTTATCCCTGCCTTTCTAATAAATAAATAAATAAATAAATTTTAAAAAAAGTAAAGAGGTTGCCAGGGGAGGGAGGAATAGGGAGTAAGCACTAATGGTTGTAAGTTAAAAAAAAATTATTCATTTGAAAGGCAGAATGACAGAGCGAAAGGAAAAGATAGGGAGAAAAAGAGGTCTTCTGTCCACTGGTTCACTCTCCAAGTGGCTGCAATGGCGGGGGCTGGACTGGGGCTGGGTTGGGCCCAAGCCAGAAGCTTCATCTGAGTCTCCCCAGTGGGTGGCAGGGGCCCAAGCACTTGGGCATCTTCTGCTGTCCTCCTAGCACGGAGCTGAATCGCAAGTGGAGCAGAGAGGACTTGAACCAGCATGCCTATACAGCATGCTAGTGTCACAGGTGGCAGCTTAGCCCACTGAGTCCTAATGCCAGCCCCATGGTGGGTTTTGGGATGAGGAAAATTACCTGAATTAGATGGCGATGGCAGTTGCACAATCTTGTAAATTCTAAAAGCCACCCAATTGTATATTTCAAATGGGCAAATTTTGTGATGTAAAATTGCGTCTCAGTAATGCTTTTATTTAAAAATTGATCTGCAGAGATATTAATGCAGATGTGCCACACTGGGGATTTGGATCATAATTATGCAAGAGTGGCAGAGGCAAACTGGTGCACGTAGCACTCGGGGCAGATGCGCCTGACTGCCTGCACAGGTGATGAGACGTGGAAGAGGTTTGCCTAACATCTGGGGCAGCATAAGCCACGCCCCTGGGCAGTGCAGGAGGGAGTCGGGGAGCCTTCGTGAAGGCAGTGATATTTAAACATCATACAGCAGTAGCATCAACCCTTAACACACACTAGAATAACCAAGCTCCTTGTTGCAAACAAAAACCCTAACGTGGACCCTACCCCAGATCCACGCTGGACAGTCTGAAGTCCTTCAGCGCAGTAGAGAATGTTGAGAAGGGCCCTCGGGCATCATGGGGAGGACAGCCACAAGGCAGAGTCGGGTGTTGGCAGCAGAGTCGGGTGTTGGCAGCACAGTCACCAGACCCAGGTGCCAGCACCCAGGGCTTGCACCAGGAAACTGGAGTTAGCCAGCTGGAGGACAGTCTAACGTGTTTTCAGAACAAGTGTGACACATGCTGGTTCGTTGTCCTCAAGAAAACCCTGGGGTCTACGCAGAGATACCAAGGACAGGTTGGTGCTGACAAAGAGGGACCCCAGCCAGGGGCTGTGGCTTGACTTGAAGGACCATCTGCCGGGAACGTCTTCTTCAGATACCACCTTGTTCAGAGAACTCACACACAGTAGAGTCTTCTAGCTGCTGGGCCAACTGGTTGAAACAGCCATCAAAACTGCCTCATGTCGGGGAGGTTGGGCATTTGGTACAGTGGATAAAATCCTGCTTGGGATGCCTGGATCCCATATTGGAGTGGCTGGGTTCAAATCCTAGTTTGGCTGTTTTTCCTGCTTCCTGCTAATGTGCTCCTGGGATGCACAATGCGATGGCTTGGGTAGTTGGGTCCCGGCCACTCATATGGGAGACTTGGGTTGCATTCTTGGCTCCCAGCCTTATCCTGACCCAGCCCTGGCTGTTGCAGGCATTTAGGAAATGAGGCTGTGAGTGGGAGAGCTCTCTCTCTCTCTCTCTCTGCATATGTATATCTCTCTGCCTTTCAAATAAATAAAATATAAAAAAATTAATGCCTGGTAGTTCTTTAAATTAGGGTTTTAAAAAAAGATTTATTTATTTATTTGAAAGGCAGAGTTAGAGAGAGAGAGAGAGAAGTAGAGAGATTCTCCATCTACTAGTTCACTCCCCAAACAGTTGTAATGCCCTGGCTGAAGCCAGGAGCCAAGAAGTTTATCTGGGTCTCCCCAATGGGTGCAGGGGCCCAAGCACTTGGGCCATCCTCTGCTGCTCTTCCAGTCATATTAGCAGGGAGCTGGATCAGAAGAGGAGCAGCCAGGACTCAAACTGGCGCCCTTATGGGATGCCTGCTTTATAGGTGATGGCTTAACTCATTATGCTACAACACTGGCCCCAATTTAGGGTTTTAAAATACAGCTCATGTTGCCTGCATCGTGGCACAGTGGGTTAAGCCACCATCGGTAACACCGGCAGCACTGGTTTAAGACTCCCCTGCTCCATTATCTATCCAGCTCCCCGCTAATGTTCCCAGGAACGCAATGGAAGATGGCCCAAGTGCTTGGGCCCCTCCAACCGTGAGGGAGATTTGGATGGAGTTCCAGTTTCCAGGCTTTGGCTTTTTTGACCATTTGGGAGTAAACTGGCAAATGGAAGATTGTGTGTGTGTGTCCTTTCTGGGTTGCTCTGCTTCTCCAATAAATCAATCTTAAAAGGATGGGCGCTCTCTGTGCAATGAACCCCTGTATTGTTCTTGAGTCATCGCGTCTCCCATTTTCCATCAGCTAAACCGCACCTCCCCCTCTCCGAGGCCTAGCCCCATCTCAGCTCACACCCTCACATCCTACTCCCTTATCTCATCTCAGCTCACTTCCTACTCCCTTATGTGTGATGCATCAGGCCAGTGGCCCAGAGTGCAGGAGGCAGAACAGACAAACCTGGGAGCAAGTTCCAGCTCCACCATCAGCCCGAGAATCTGGGACACTTTTTTTTTTTTTTTAACTTGATTGATTGATTTGAAAGGCAAAGTAACCCAGAGAGAGGGCAACCCAGAGAGGAAAAGACATCATCTATCCAGTGCTTCATTTCCCAAATACATGCCACAGCAAGGGCTGGGCCAGGCAAAACCCAGGAGCCAGGAACTCCATCTGGGTCCCTCATGTGGGTGTCAGGAACCCAAATACTGGGGCCATCATTTGCTACCTCTCAGGGCACATATTAGCAGATCAGAAGCAGCAGTGGGAATCCATCCCAGGCACTGCGATGTGGGATGAGGGTGTCCCAAGCAGCGGCTTAACCTGCTGCACAGTATCTACCCTCTGGGCATCGTAACAAAGACCTTCTGTTTCTTTTCATCTTTAAGATAAGGGATTTTTTTTAAAAACCAATATGATGGGACCATTGCAAAGATTAAATGAAATCTGTTTTATCATAAAACTAATAAAGTTTAATGATAGAGCACTCAAGAGGATCCTTACAATGTGTTCCAGGTGGTCATGTTTAAGTGAAATTGGCAAAAGAAAGATCACATCACTGCAGTTTCTTGAGGCCTTGTCTCCTTCTGCTTCAGCTTCCTTTCTCCACATGCCCGTCCGGCCAGTGGTGTTGGTGCTGAAGGGCTGAGTCAGGAATGCATTTAGTGTGGGTACACTGGGATGCACTTACGTAGCTTGCAGTCACTTCTTTAAAAAAAAAAAAGATTTTATTTATTTATTTGAAAGAGTTACACAGAGAGAGAGAGAGAAGGAGGTCTTCCATCTGCTGTTTCACTCCCCAAGTGGCTGCAATGGTCACAGCTGGGCCAATCCGAAGCCAGAAGCCAGACGCTTCTTCTAGAAGGGTCTCCCATGTGGGTGCAGGGGCCCAAGCAGTTGGGCCATCTTCTGCTGCTTTCTCAGGCCATAACAGAGAGCTGAATCGGAAGTGGAGCAGCCAGGACTAGAATGTGATGCTGGTGCTGCAGGCAGAGGATTAACCCACTGCACCACAGCGCCAGCCCCAGATGGTGGTGTCTTAGCTGGCATCTTAACCATTATGCTAGAGACCAGCCTTTCTGTAAATATTTTAAAATTCCATTGGGGGAGCAGTGCCGTGGAATAGCTGGTAAAGCCGCTGTCTTCAGTGCCAGCATCCCCTTCCCATCCAGCTCTCTGCTGTGGCCTGGGAAAGTAGTGGAAGATGGCCCAAGTCCTTGGGCCCCTGCACTTGTGTGGAAGACCCGGAAGAAGCTCCTGGCTTTTAGCTTCGGATTGGCCCAGCTCCGACAGTTGCGGCCATTTGGAGAGTCAACCAGTGGATGGAAGATCTCTCTCTCTCCCTCTGCCCCTCTGCCTCCCTCTAACTCTGATTTTTTTTTTTAAGATTTATATATTTATTTGAAAGTTGGAGTTACACACAGAGAAAGAAGGAGAGGCAGAGAAAGAGAGAGAGGTCTTCCATCTGTTGGTTCACTCCCCAGATGGCTACAACAGCTGGAGCTGAGCCGATCCGAAGCCAGGAACCAGGAGCTTCCTCTGGGTCTCCCATGTGGGTGCAGGGGCCCAAGGACCTAGGCCATCTTCTACTGCTTTCCCAGGCCATAACAGAGAGCTGGATAGGAAGTCAAGCAGCTGGGTCTCAAACTGGCACCCATATGGGATGCCAGCGCTTCAGACCAGGGCGTTAACCCACTGCGCCGCAGCAAAATAAATAAATCTTTAAAAAATTTTTCAATAGGGCTAGGCATTTACCACAGTGGTTATGACACTGAATATGACTACTTCTGTTTGAGTCCTGACTCCACTCCTAATTCCAGCTTACTGCTAAGTAGACCCTAAAAGGCAGCAGGTGAAGGTTCTAGGAGTTCAGTTCCTGCCGCCCATGTAGGAGACCTGGGTTGACTTCTTGGCTGCTGGTTTTAGCCTGGCCCAACTGTTGTGGCCCAGCTGTTGTGGGCATTTAAGGCGTGAATCAGAGTATGAGAGGTCTGTCTCTCTCTGTGTGTCTGCCTTTCAAGTAAACAAAACAGATAAACAATTCTTTTAAAAATCTAAATATTTTTAAAAATTAAATATACTTTAAAATAAAATTAATAATATTTAAATGAAAATAATTTTTTTTACAGGCAGAGTGGACAGTGAGAGAGAGACAGAGAGAAAGGTCTTCCTTTTGCCGTTGGTTCACCCTCCAATGGCCGCCGCGGCCAGCGCTCTGCTTCTCCTGGTCTCCCATGGGGTGCAGGGCCCAAGCACTTGGGCCATCCTCCACTGCACTCCCAGGCCACAGCAGAGAGCTGGCCTGGAAGAGGGGCAACCGGGACAGAATCCGGCGCCCCAGCTGGGACTAGAACCCGGTGTGCCGGCGCCACTAGGTGGAGGATTAACCTGTTGAGCCGCGGCGCCGGCCCTAAATGAAAATAAATTTTAAGAGTATCTACTAAGAGAATCTCTTCCCACTCCCTCTCCCCCTACTTCTTCACCTTCCTTTTTTTTTTTTTTTTCTACATTTTTTTTTAAATTGACATGAAAGGCAGAGTTATAGAGAAGAGGAGAGACACACTTCTCTTTTGAAATTGCCACAATGGCCAAGGCTGGGCCAGGCCAAATTTAGGAGCCCGGAGCTGCTTCCGGGTCTCCCACATGAGTGCAGGGGCCCAGGCACTTGAGCTATCCTCCACTTCTTTCCCAGGTGCATTAGCAGGAAACTGGATAAAGTGGAGCAGCCGGGTCTTAACTGGTGCCCATAAGGGATGCCAGCATCACGTAGAAACAGGCTTACCCTGCTGTGCCACAGTGCCAGCCCTCCTTCCTTCCTGTCATCCCTTTGTCCTAAACAATGCGCCTGGAAGGGCTTGCTTCTCCTGTGACCCTGATCATCGTCACCTCTCATTTAAAGCCCATCCCTGCTCTCTGCCTGCTTTTAGCACAAATACAGTGACAGTCACTCGTCCTCCCAGCCCTCCATGCCTGGGCCTGGGCCTGCACAGCCTCTGCTCGTGCCACGTTCTCCAAGTCCTGAACATCTGTCCTCTTCTCTAGGTGAACCTCATGTGCCCTCCAGATGTTGGCTGCAACATCATCTCCTCAGAGACACTGAGTCCCAGATCTCAGAACCCCCCACCTGCCCTCTGAGAGCCCAGGAATTCATCAAGACACTTTAAAAAAAATTTTTTTTGTTGTTTATTTACTTGAAAGGCAGAGAGAGAGGAGATCTTCCATCCACTGGTTCACTTCCCAGATGGCCACAGTGGCTGGGGCTGGGCCAGGCAGAAGCCAGGAGCCTAGAACTGCATCCAGGTCTCCTGCTTGGGTGGCAGGGTCCCAAGCACTAGGGCCATCTTCCACTGCTTTCCCAGGTGCAGTAACAGGGAACTGGATGGGAAGTAGAACAGCTAGGACTCAAACCGGCAACCGTAAGGGATGCCGGAGTCACAGGTGGCGGTGTAACCTGCTATGCCACAACACTGGCCCCAAGGCTTGTCTTTTTGAGCATCCACAAACATACCTTTTTTTTTTTTTTTTTTTTTTTTTGACAGGCAGAGTGGACAGTGAGAGAGAGAGACAGAGAGAAAGGTCTTCCTTTGCCGTTGGTTCACCCTCCAATGGCCGCCACGGCCGGTGCGCTGCAGCCGGCGCACCGCTCTGATCCGATGGCAGGAGCCAGGTGCTTCTCCTGGTCTCCCATGGGGTGCAGGGCCCAAGCACCTGGGCCATCCTCCACTGCACTCTCTGGCCACAGCAGAGAGCTGGCCTGGAAGAGGGGCAACTGGGACAGAATCCGGCGCCCCAACCGGGACTAGAACCTGGTGTGCCAGCGCCGCTAGGCGGAGGATTAGCCTAGTAAGCTGCGGCGCTGGCCAAACATACCATTTATGCTTCATTAAATCTGCTAGCAATGTCTATTAAACATGCGACCCTGCCCTTTTCATAATGTTCCTCTCTCCACTTAAATGTCAGACTTGCCTTTCCTAACTTTTTCCAGGACTATTCATTTCAAGAGCATCTATTATACACAGATGCTCAGAGATTAGTCTTATTCCACCCGAGGTAATGAATACCACCTATCATCTGTAACTTTATACCACATGTTAAATCTCCCCTGTATTCCTTTGCCCACTTTTCCATAAGTTCCTTTATGAAATAGTAGAAAAATTATTGTTGGCTGCTACTGAATAATTAAATTCAAGATAAAGTCCAAATGTTTTAGTGTTTAGTGTTTTAGTGTTAGTAAAATAACTGAAGTAAATGGGCCATCTACCTATTTAACTTTCTTAAGGATGATTTCATGTAACCATTTTGTTGTGTGTAGATTTAGTCATCCAGAGAGTTTAGAAGGAAAAAAAAATTTTTTTTTGACAGGCAGAGTGGACAGTGAGAGAGAGAGAGAGAAAGGTCTTCCTTTGCCGTTGGTTCACCCTCCAATGGCCACCGCGGCCGGCGCTCTGCGGCTGGCGCACCGCGCTGATCCGATGACAGGAGCCAGGTGCTTCTCCTGGTCTCCCATGGGGTGCAGGGCCCAAGCACTTGGGCCATCCTCCACTGCACTCCCGGGCCACAGCAGAGAGCTGGCCTGGAAGAGGGGCAACCGGGACAGAATCTGGCGCCCCAACCGGGACTAGAACCCGGTGTGCCGGCAACGCTAGGCGGAGGATTAGCCTAGTGAGCCACGGCGCCGGCCCAGAAGGAAAAAATTTTAAGACATTTTGTCATCCCATTACATCTCTAAAGCAGGCTGGTGGGATTGTCACACACAGCTTTACAACCAGCTGCGAGACCTTGGTCCAGTCCTTTCCTTTATGAGCCAGGTTCCTCACATGGAACGTGGGAGCTGGGATAACTGGACAGCACCTTTCAACTCTAGAATGGCACACTACCACACAGAAAGGAGCGGACGTGGTTCCCGCGGAGCCTGGAAGGGCGCAGAGCCACGGTGTCTCAGTTGTGACTGTAGCACCACCTGGTGGAATGAAGGCTCCTCCTGAGGTGAGGACAAGCTTGTCACCTGCACAGCCAGGTGCTCAGGTGACTTCTTACTGAACGCTCTGTCCTCGCACAGGCAGGTGTTCCAGATGTGTGGCAGTGGAAGGTGGCCCAAGTGCATGGGCCCCTGCCAGACACGTGGAAGACCTGCATGAAACTCCTGGCTCCTGGCTTTGGCCTGGCCCAGCACTGGCTGTTGTGGCCATTTGGGGAGTGAACCAGCGGATAGAAGATATGTCTTGCTCTTTCTCTCTGTGTGCATTTCTGCCTTTAAAATAAATAAATATTTTTTTTAAAAAAGTCAGACAGTAAAGAGATTTTAAAAATAAGTCAATATCTATGGAAGATAAGAGATAAACAGAAAACCAGAAAAGGCCCAGAGCATCTATGGAACAGCAGTGCAGAGAGTACAGTCCTGAGGCTATGGATGCAGCCAGACGGTTTCTCAGGTCCAAGGAGGGGCGCAGTGTGCCCGTGAGGAATGGAGACGGGGACCTGGCTCAGGCTAGCAGCAAGGGCTGGCTGCAGCTGCTTGCTTGGGAGAGGAAGGGGAAACTGTCATCAGTCTGCTGCCTACAGTACAGTTTGGTAAGAGCGGTTGGTGGGGAGAAGGTCCGAGACACACCCTCCTGACCAGCATCCAAGTCTAGCCCCTCTGGCTTGATCACAGGAACTGCTACATCAAAACCTCGGTACCACCAGAGAATGGGAGCCTCAAAATGTCCTTTACTAGCTGGCTCTAGACCAGAGACTAGAAATGCAATGTGTGTGTGTGTGTGTGTGTGTGTGTGTCGTGGGGGTGGGGGTAGGGAGAGCAAGGACCATCTATGAAAAGGGACTCTCTAGCCAATATTCAAAAACACATGAACAGATAGCATACCAGGGAAAACGGATAACACAAGTAGTAAGCACCGTGCGAGCCAGGAGGCCCCAACAAATAATTCAAATAATTAGGTGTAGAATATGCCGAGAAGGTAAATAAAGGACGTACATCTATTCATAAAAGGCAAGAAATTATCCTGCAAAAATAGCCAGGAATAACATGAGAACAGGTAGCTAGGAAATATATCTATAATGAATTTCGAAAATCAAAAATATAGTCTTATAATGCAAGGTTAATAATTGAAGTAAACTTTAGATTGGAGAAAAATGGAAGAACAAAGTAATGAATCTAATACTGAAGACTTTGGCCAGAGCTCACTGCAGAAAAAATTTTTAAAATTGTATTTGTAGGGGCCTGTGTGGTGGCGTAGCGGGTAAAGCCACTGCTTGCAGAGCAGGCATCCCATATGAGCGCTGGTTCGAGTCCCGGCTGCTCCACTTCCCATCCAGCTCTCTGCTGTGGCCTGGGAAAGCAGTAGAAGATGGCCCAGGTCCTTGGGCTCCTGCACCCACGTGGGAGACCCAGAGGAAGCTCCTGGCTCCTCATTTTGGATCGGCGAAGCTCTGGCCTTTGCAGCCAATTGAGGAGTGAACCAGCAGATGGAAAACCTCTCTCTCTCTCTCTCTCTCTCTCTCTCTCTCTGCCTTTCCTTCCCTCCCTGTGTAACTCTGACTTACAAATAAATAAATAAATCTTTAAAAAATTATATTTGTATAAGAATATTTAACAGACATGGAAAATAAGTTGAGGAGCTCAGATATACTCTACAGGAAATTGTACAAAGAGTAAAATGAGCCGGCGCTGCGGCTCACTGGGCTAATCCTCCACCTAGCGGCACCGGCACACCGGATTCTAGTCCTGGTCGGGGCGCCGGATTCTGTCCCGGTTGCCCCTCTTCCAGGCCAGCTCTCTGCTGTGGCCAGGGAGTGCAGTGGAGGATGGCCCAGGTGCTTGGGCCCTGCACCCGCATGGGAGACCGGGAAAAGCACCTGGCTCCTGCCTTCGGGATCAGCGCGATGCGCCGGCCGCGGTGGCCACTGGAGGGTGAACCAACAGCAAAAGGAAGACCTTTCTCTCTGTCTCTCTCACTGTGCACTCTGCCTGTCAAAAAAAAAAAAAGAGTAAAATGAAAGGATGCTGAAAAAAGTATCAATGAAACACTGGCTGAAGATTCTCCAGAACTGAAAATGCTGTGCTTTTTAGGGTTGTAAGTATACTCCAAGCAAAGACGAGAGTTAATTAAGATAAATTCATGGCTAAGTACATGTAGGTAGAATTGTAGGACATCAGAATTTTTTTTAAGCCTAAAACCTTCCATAGAAAAAAGATAATTGCCTGAAGAGGTGTGAGATTTAGACAAACAGAATAGTTATTAATGGTGAAGACCAAGCGCAGGTAGAGCACTGTTGACATCTCATTTTGGAGGCTGGTTGCAGTCCTCCCTGCTTGGTTCCTCATCCAGCTCCCTGCCAGTGCACCTGGGAAGCACTTGGGTCCCTGCCACCCTGTGGGAGTCCAGGATGCAGTTCTTGGCCACTGCCTTTGGCCCACAGCTCTGACTGTTGCAGCAATTAAGTGTATGGAAAATCTCTTTCTGTCTCTCCATCTCTGGCTGTTGCTTTGCATTTCAAATAAATAAGTAATTTTTAAAAAAAGATTAGTAAAGACTAGAAGGGAATTGCTAAAGAAAATTAACTGTAAAATTATACTTTCATAACCTGCCAACCATTCAAGCAAAAGGGCAAATAAAGACATTTTCAGTCTTAGCAAGACCATGATGGGGCCAGTGCCGTGGCTAACTTGGTTAATCTTCTGCCTGTGGCGCTGACATCCAATATGGATACCGGGTTCTAGTCCGGTTGTTCCTCTTCCAGTCCAGCTCTCTGCTGTGGCCTGGGAGGGCAGTGGAAGATGGCCCAAGTGCTTGGGCCCTGTACCCGCATGGGAGACCAGGAGGAAACACCTGGCTCCTGGCTTCAGATAGGCACAGCGCCAGCCGTAGCAGCCATTTGGGGGGTGAACCAATGGAAGGAAGACCTTTCTCTCTGTCTCTCTCTCTCTCTCACTATCTATAATTCTACCTGTCAAATAAATTAAAAAAAAAAAAAAAAAGACCATGAGAGTAACCACAGAACCTCAGTAAAGACTTACTAAAGAAGAAAAGTTAACTCAAAGGAAAGTATGGATTTCACGAAATAAAAATTGACACAGAAATGTTAACACGTATTATGAATATAACTAACAATCATTATAAAAATTATAATAATGTCCCTTTTGTGCATTGAAAAATCATGATACTAAAATGCTAGAAGAGAAGAGATTGAGTGGTTCCAGTAAGGTATTTTATGTTTAGAAAGAGGAGAAAAGGGGCTGGCGCCATGGTGTAGCAGGTAAAGCCGCCGCCTGCAGTGCTGGCATCCCAATACCCACGCCAGTTCAAGTCCCGGCTGCTCCACTTCTAATCCAGCTCTCAGCTATGGCCTGGGAAAGCAGTGGAGGATGGCCCAAGTCCTTGGACCCCTACACCCACATGAAAGACTCGGAAGAAGCTCCTGGTTCCTGGCTTTGGATCAGCACAGCTCCAGTTGTGGCCAACTGGGGAGTGAACCAGTGGATGGAAGACCTCTCTCTCTCACTCTGCCTTTCCTTCTCTCTGTATGTAACTCTGACCTTCAAATAAATAAATAAATCTTTAAAAATAAATTTTAAAGAAAGATGACAGATACTGAATAACTTTAGTGTAATCAATAAAATAACATAGGGCTTTCAAAGCACCAAGGAAAAAATATAATAAATTATTAATCTAAGGAAGGTAGGAAATAACAAAAAAGCAAAGGAAAAGGTTAAATTAAAAAAACAAGTAAGTTCAAAGAAATGGATGTAAATATACCACTAATTATAACTAACAAAAGATTAACCTCTTATTTAATCTTATTGTTTTTTAATTTCATGTCATGTGGTTTTATTTTTTTTTAAGATTCATTTATTTATTTGGCAGGCAGAGTTACAGAGAGGCAGAGGCAGAGAGACAGAGAGGCCTTCCATCTGCTGGTTCACTCCTAACTGGCCACAACAGCCAGAACTGGGCCGATCCTAAGCCAGGAGTCAGGAGCTTCTTTCGGGT
Source organism: Oryctolagus cuniculus (assembly GCF_051225735.1). NCBI lineage: Eukaryota > Metazoa > Chordata > Mammalia > Lagomorpha > Leporidae > Oryctolagus > Oryctolagus cuniculus. The sequence goes on along the minus strand of NC_142873.1, from coordinate 11,045,475 downwards.
CTCCCTGTAAAGTGCATACTGGGACCCAAAGAGCTTGGGCCATCTTCCACTGCTTTCCCAGGCCAAGGCTGAGAGCTGCATCAGAAATGGAGCATCCAGGACTGGACCCAGCGCCCATATGGGATGCCGGCACTGCAGGTGGCAGCTTTACCCTCTGCCGCAGCGCTGACCCCTACACTCTTATTTTAAACAGAAGGTTGAATTGGATTTAAAAATACCAAATGCAAGTGTGTGCCTCATATTCATGATACAAACTGTACAGGATGTTTAGAAATAAAGGTGTGAAAAAATTACCATTCAAATACTAACCAAAAGAAAGCTAGTGCAAAAATATTCATGTTAGACAACATAGATTTAAAGCAAAAATATCTACAGGAAATAAAAAAGGGTATCATGTAATAAAAGACAAAAACACCAAGAAGATATGTCAATTCTGAGCCCATATGTCCCCTTCAATCAAATATGAAAATGTACAAAATAAAAAATGAAAAACTTTCAAGAAGAAATAGATGACTCCTTGCTCAACACACTACTTTTTAACATACTTCAATCAGAAAGTGAACTTTGAAGCCACAAAGATTAGTGAGGCTAAGGAAAAAATGAGTAACACAATTAGCTTGATATACAAAATGTTATAGCCTCAGCTGGACTAATCAAGAAACAAAGGGCGTCACAAATTACTAATACCAGAACTGGAGGAGTTCTGATATTGCTACAGATCCTATGGACATGAAAAGGAATACTTTGAAAAATTCCAGGCCACAGAATTGGTAACCAAAATGACATAGTAAGTTAATCTCTTGAAATACACAATTTGTCAAAACTTAAACAAGAATTAGATAATCTGAATAAGCATATCTAAAAGTGAAATTAATCAATAATTAATAACCTTCCAAAATAAAAAGTAATAGGTCCAGATGGGTTCACTCACTGATGAAATCTGCCAAATGTTTAAAAACGAAATTTTACTTGTTATCTGTAATTTATTTCAGAGGATAGAAGCCAAAGGAATACTTCTTGTTTATTTTTTTTGAAACGTTTATTTATTTATTGAAAGGCAGGATTACAGAGGGAGGGAGAGAAGGAGGGAGGGAGAGAGGGAGAGGCATAGAGAGAGATCTTCCATCTGCTGGTTTACTCTCCAGATGGCCACAAGGACTGGGCCAGGTCGAAACCAGGAGCCAGGAGCTTTTTCCTGGTTTCCCATGTGGGTGCAGGGGATCAAGCACTTGGCCATCTTCCCCTGCTTTCCCAGGCCACAGCAGGGAGCTGGATCAGAAGTGGAGGAGCTGGGACATGAACCAGCACACAAATGGGATGCCGGCATCACAGGTGGTGGCTTAACCTGCTACACCACAGTGCCAGCCCCAGGCATACCTCTTAACTCATCTTATGAAGACTACACTAATAATTAATCTCTCATGAACATAGATAAAAAATTTCTCAACAAAATATTACTATATCAATAGGCTAAAGAAGAAAAATCACATGATCATACCAATAAATGTAGAAAAAGCAACTGACATCCATAAAATTGATAAAAATTATAAAACTTGGGGCTGGCACTGTGCTGTACCAGGTAAATCCATCGCCTGTGATACTAGCATCCCATATGGCCACTTCTGATCCCGTTCCCTACCAACGACCTTGGAAAAGCAGTGGAAGATGGCCCAAGTACAAGATGGCCCTGCACTGATGAGGGAGACCCGGATGAAACTCCTGGCTCCTGGCTTCCACCTGGCTCAGCCCTGGTCATTGCAGCCACTTGAGGGAGTGAAGAAGCAGATGGAAGACCTCTCTTTCTCTCTCTCGCTCTCTCGCTCTCTCTCTCTTTCTCTTTCTGGAACTTTGACTTTCAAATAAATACATAAGTCTTTTTTAATAATTGTAAAACTCTCAGTAAAGTAGGAATAAAGAGGAACTTCCTTAACTTGATATAGAATATCTACATGGGGGCCGGCGTAGTGAGTAAAGCTGCCGCCTGCAGTGCCGGCCCCATATGGGCACCAGTTTGAATCCCCAGCTGCTCCACTTCCGATCCAGCTGTGTGCTGTGGCCTGGGAAAGCAGTGGAAGATGGTCCAGGTTCTTGGGTGCCTGCATCCACGTGGGAGACCTAAAAAAGCTCCTGACTCCTGGCTTCGGATAGGCCCAGCTCTGGCAGTTTTGGCCATCTGGGGAGTGAATGGAAGACTTCTCTCTCTGTCTGCTTCTGCCTCTCTTTAACTCTGACTTTATGTAAATGAATAAATCTTTTTTTGTTGTTGTTTATTTGACAGGTAAAGTTATAGACAGTGAGAGAGAGAGAGAGAGACAGAGAGAAAGGTCTTCCTTCCGTTGGTTCACTCCCCAAATGGCCACTACGGCCGGAGCTGCACCGATCCGAAGCCAGGAGCCAGGTGCTTCCTCCTGGTCTCCCTTGTGGGTGCAGAGGCCCAAGCACTCGAGCCATCCTCCACTGCCCTCCTGGGCCACAGCAGAGAGCTGGACTGGAAGAGGAGCAGCCAGGACTAGAACTGGCACCCATATGGGGTGCCGGTGCCACAGGCGGAGGATTAACCAAGTGAGCCATGGCACCAGCCCCAAGTAAATCTTTAAAATTTTAAAAAAGAATATCTACACAAACTGTGCAACTAACATAATACTTCATGGTGAGAAACTTAGCACTTTCCTAGTAATATCAGGAGCTGGGCAAGGATGTTCTCTTATTCTATTCATGTCATCTGGAAATTGTACTAGAAGTCCTCTTTTTAAAAAAAAATATTTATTTTATTTATTTGAAAGAGTTACAGAGAGAGGTAGAGACAAAGAGAGAGATCTTCCATCCACTGGTTCACTCCCTAGATGGCTACAACGGCTGGAGCTGCACCTATCTGAAGCCAGGATCCAGGAGCTTCCTCCAGGTCTCCCACGTGGGTGCAGGGGCACAAGCATTTGGGCCATCTTCTACTGCTTTACCAGGCCATAGCAGAGAGCTGGATCAGAAGAGGAGCAGCTGGGATTAGAACCAACACCCATATGGGATGCCGGTGCTTCCGGCCAGGGCTTTAACCCGCTGCACCATAGCACCAGCCACTAGAAGTCCTCTTAATACAATAAGAACAGGCAATAAAAAATATAAGGATTGGCATGAAGAAATAAAACTATTTTGTATGGATGACATGATTGTCTATATAGAAAATGTGAATAATCAACAAAAACTGGAACCAAGAAATAATTATAGCAAATTTGCAGGATACAAGATTAATAGACAAAAGTCAACTGCTTTCTCATATATAATCAATGAACACATGGAACTGCATTTTTAAAATGTGTTTTTATTTATTTATTTGAGAGTAAGAGAGAGTGCCCCATCCACTGGTTCACTTTCCACATGCCCACAACAGCTCTGGGCTGGGCTGGGGGCCAAACTGGGAGCAGGGAGCTCTGGCCAGGTCTCCCAAGTGGGTGGCAGAGACTGAATTACCTGAGCCATTGCTGCTGTCTCCCAGGGTTTACATTACCAGGAAGCTGGAGCCGGGAGCTGGAGCTGGGTATCAAAACCAGGCACTCTGATCTGGGACACTGGTGTCCCAGATAACCAGTGTCTTAACTGTTAGACCACTGACCCACCCAAACACATGGCATTTTAACTTAAACACACAATACCAATTACATTAGCACACCAAAAATCAAATACTTACATACAAATCTAACAAAATATGTACAAGATCCATATGAGGACTAAAAAACTCTAATGAATGAAATCAAATAACTATATAAATGGAGAGATACAATATATTCATGGATAGGAAACCAGTATGGTGAAGATATCAATTCTTCCCAACTTGATCATATAGATTCAATGCAATTCCAATCACAATCTCGGCAAGTCACCTTGTGGACAAGGACAAGTGGATCCCAAAGTTTCTATGGAGAGGGAAAAGACCCAGAGTAACCAACACAGTGTTGAAGGAGAACAAAGTTGGAAGACTGACCTACTTCAGTACTTACTATATAGCTATAATAATTAAGACATTGTTGTATTGACAAAAAAAATAGAAAAATCAGTGGAATAGAGAGTCCAGATATGGGCCCGCTTAAATATACTAAACTGATTTGACAAAGGGGCAAGACAACGCAATAGAGAAAAGAGTCCAGATACAGGCCCGCTTATATATACTAAACTGATTTGACAAAGGGGCAAGACAACGCGATATGGTGCTGGAGCTGGACAGCCAGATGCCAAAACAACAACAAAATCCAGACACAGGCCGTACACCCTTCACAAAACTAACTCAAAACTGGTGATGAGCTGGACTTCATTAAAATGGAAAACTTCTGTTCTGTGAAAGACAGTGTCAAAATGATGAGACAACAAGCCGGCGCCGCGGCTCACTAGGCTAACCCTCCGCCTAGCGGCGCCGGCACACCGGGTTCTAGCCCCGGTTGGGGCGCCGGATTCTGTCCCGGTTGCCCCTCTTCCAGGCCAGCTCTCTGCTGTGGCCCGGGAGTGCAGTGGAGGATGGCCCAGGTGCTTGGGCCCTGCACCCCATGGGAGACCAGGAGAAGCACCTGGCTCCTGGCTCCTGCCATCGGATCAGCGCGGTGCGCCGGCCGCAGCGCGCTGGCCGCGGCGGCCATTGGAGGGTGAACCAACGGCAAAGGAAGACCTTTCTCTCTGTCTCTCTCTCACTGTCCACTCTGCCTGTCAAAAAAAAAAAAAAAAAAAAAAAAAAGATGAGACAACAAGACACAAACTGGGAGAAAATACTTGCAAAATACATTATCTGATACAGGACTATTTTCTAAAATATACAAAGAACTCTTAAAATCCAGCTGTAAGGAAACACACAACCCAATTAAAACGTGCTAAAAATCTTAACAGATACCACACCAAAGGAGACATGCAGATGGCAAAGAAGCATATGAAGAGATGTTTGGGATCACCATGTTCAGGGAAATACACGTTAAAACAACGAGTTATACCACTATACACCTATTAGAATCATGACCAAATATGGAAAATAACTACACCCAGTGCTGGCGAGGCTGTGGGGCAATAGAAATTCTCATTCGCTGGTGGTGGGAATGCACCATGGTACAGGCATTTTGGAAGGCAGTTTGGCAGTTTCTTTAAAATTTGCTTACCATACACTCCAGCAAACAGCCACACTCCCTGGTATTTGCCCAAAACAATTGAAAATGTCGTGTCTACACAATCTGAGCACAAATATTTAAAGCAGCTTTATCCACAGTTGCCCAGATTTGGAAGTAACCAAGATGCCCGTCCATGAAGTGAGTGGAAAAACACACCGGTTCAACGCAGTATCATTCGGCTCAAAAGAAATGAGCTATCAAGTCATGAAAAGACACGGAAGACTCTTAAACGCATGTTACTAACCGAAAGACGCCCATCTGAGAAGACTCCCTTCCATACAGTTCTAACTATATGACATTCTGGAAAGGGCAATACTACAGAGACAGTAAAAAAGATCACTAGCTTCCAGTTGTTGAAGGGGGAGGATGATAGACGGAATACAGAGGGTTTGGGGGCAGAGAGACAGAACTCTAAATGGTGCAGTGATGGCGGATACATGTCATATGTAGTCTAGTTGTCAAAGCCATAGATTGTGCAACACGAGTGAACAGAATGTAACTTGTGGACTCCAGGGCATTAGACTGGATCATGGTGGGCTCATCAGTGGTAACAAATGTACCATCCACCTTGATAATGCATATGAGGGAGCAGGATAAACCGAGGGAAGTCGCTGTACCTTTCTCTGAATTTTGCTATGAACCTAAAACTCAAAAACGTTTATATTTACCTACATATAAATCTTGCACCCAACCAATAGAGAAGGTGTAGAAATTACAAAATTCAGACAGATTCTAAAAACTGACCACAATCCATGTCACAAAGGCTCAGTCCCCCAGCCCCGACAAATCAATACCACGTAGACTGACTGAAAAGTTAGAAGAAAAACATGTTCTGAGTCGTTTTTTTTTTTTTAAGATTTATTTTATTTATTTGAATGGCAGAGTTACAGAGAAAGAAAGGCACAGAGAGGACTTGCATCTGCTGGGTCACTCCCCAAATGGCCACAACAGCTGGGGCTGGGCCAGGTGGAAGCCAGGAGCCAGGAGCTTCCTCCAGGTCTCCCATGTGGGTGCAGGGGCCCAAGCACCTGGGCCATCCTCTGCTGCCTTCCCAGACACTTTCATAGGGAGCTGACCTGGAAGTGAAGCAGCTGGGATTTGAACCGTTGCTCCTATGGGATGCTGGCACTGCAGGTGGTAGCTTAGCCCATTGTGCCACAACACTGGCCCCCATGTTCTGAATCTTTAAAATGTTCTTCTGTGTAACTCATAGAATACAGAATTCATCCCAGTGGAAATTATAATACACTTAGATCTAAAGACGAATGTCATTTCGTACTTTCTAAATGAAAGTACTTATTAAATTTGAAGCATGAGGGCTGGCACGCCGGCGCTGTGGCTCACTAGGCTAATCCTCCGCCTGCGGCACCGGCACCCAGGGTTCTAGTCCTGGTTGGGGCGCCGGATTTTGTCCCATTTGCCCCTCTTCCAGGCCCGCTCTCTGCTGTGGTCCGGGAGTGCAGTAGAGGATGGCCCAACTGTTTGGGCCCTGCACCCACAGGGGAGACCAGGATAAGTACCTGGCTCCTGGCTTCGGATTGGCGCAGCGCCAGCCGTAGCGGCCATTTGGGGGGTGAACCAACGGAAGGAAGACCTTTCTCTCTGTCTCTCTCTCTCACTGTCTAACTGTCAAAAAAAAATTTGAAGGATGAGACTACAGCAACATGTAGGGTAAAGCTATAGCCTTCAATACATTTATCTTAAAAATAAAGATGAAAAACTGAAGACATTATGAGAAGAAAAAGAGCATAAATGTAATGTAAATAGGAAAGCAAGAAAAGATTTTAAGTACAATGGAAGAAGAGAAACTATCATCATATAACATTCCAGTGCCCGTATGGATGCTGGTGTTGCAGGTAGTAGCTTTATCGGCCACACCACGATGCTGGCCCCACGTTTACGTTCTTAAAACCAGGGAATATAAAAATGTAAAACAAGACATTCCCAAACCTTATTTCCTACACTTGACCAGAAAGAAAGAAAAGACTTGAGGACATATTTTGTCAGTCACTGTTGCTAGTATTTAGGGCATTCACATATTTAGATACTTATGATGACACATTTTTAGTATGCTATCTCTGGGCAGGTTTTTGGAAGAATTATTGCATAATAAATGATCCAAGAAGCTTATAGGCGTTATGTTTTAAGTTAAAATATTCATAAATAAGAAGCCTAGCTTAACTGAGAGTTGAAGCAGCTTGCAAAGCCAAGGACAAGAAAAAGGGAATCTTGGGCAAAACAAATACATTATTTGGTATTAAATATTTGTTATAAAGTTAAAGAGACTTCAACAAAAGAGAAGCAAAATATCCCTCACACTGAGGTGGGGTCACCTCCCTAGCAACAGAGAGGGCCACGTGAGGAAGAACCTTTCACTTTTTATTTTCAAATAGAAAAGCCACCACCCATGGCTCTACCTTCACTGTAGAGATCAGAATTCCACTCTGGTACCCTGCCCTTGTCCATACTTTCTGCCATATTCACGTCCATCAAATGCCTCCTTATTACTGTCAGGTTACCTGAGGCACTGAAGTAATCCAAGACACAAGAGCACTGGTTGACCATTTTGCCCAACTTAGGTTTAAATTCTTGAAAAGTCTGTGTGTGTGTGTGTGTGCACTCAGATGTTGTGTTGTGTGTGTTGTGCTGTGTCTTATGAGTGCTACGTGTATATTGCATCCATGTGTTGGGTATATTGTGTATGTATGTGGTGGTGTGTGAATATTGGGTTTTGCGTATGCATCTAGGGTGTTTCATGTCTATATGAGAGACGGCGCTGACACCAGTCTGTTGTCTGATGCAGGTGAGATGCAGGTGGGGGTGCCGTCATCACACGTTGGAGAGAAACCTGTGATGAAAACCTGGGGCCGGCACCGCGGCTCACTAGGCTAATCCTCCGCCTTGTGGCGCCGGCACACCGGGTTCTAGTCCCGGCCGGGGCGCCGGATTCTGTCCCGGTTGCCCCTCTTCCAGGCCAGCTCTCTGCTGTGGCCAGGGAGTGCAGTGGAGGATGGCCCAGGTGCTTGGGCCCTGCACCCCATGGGAGACCAGGAGAAGCACCTGGCTCCTGCCTTCGGATCAGCGTGGTGCGCCGGCCGCGGCGGCCATTGGAGGGTGAACCAATGGCAAAGGAAGACCTTTCTCTCTGTCTCTCTCTCTCACTATCCACTCTGCCTGTCAAAAAGAAAAAAAAAAGAAAAAAGAAAAGAAAACCTGGGTTATGGTTGCTGTTGCATAACCTGGCCTGGCCTAGGCCCTCATATGGAGCACCTGAAAATGAAATGAGCCAGGTTTCAGGAAGCATGCTTGCCATGGTGACTGCAGAGCCTGAGCACATGTGTAGGTTGCTGGTAGAGGCCTCCCCTCCGACAAGAGCTAGTGTTTGAGGTTACTTCTCGGCCAAGGAGAGTTCTCTCTTTAAACCTAGAAGTCCTTGCTTCCATAAGCCTGGATTCTTGGGCAGCAGAAGCCAGATGCCATCTTTTGGTAGTGGGTGTGGACACGGAGATGGGCTGGATGCTGGCCCAGGTGGACACAGAGATGGGCTGGATGCTGAGCCAGGAGGTGGCCTGATTTGGGCTTCAGGCGTCTCAAAGCAGGCCACTTCAGGAATTGATCGTTACCTCTATTTCATGCTTTTTTTTTGTAATTAATTTATTTGAAATTCAGAGTTACACAGAGAAGGAGAGGCAGAGAGAGAGAGAAAAGACAGAGAGAGAGGGAGGGAGGAGAGAGAGAGAGAGAGAGGTCTTCCATCCGCTGGTTCACTCCCCAATTGGCCGCAACAGCCGGAGCTGGGCTGATCCGAAGCCAGGAGCCGGGAGCCTTTTCCATGTCTCCCACACAGGTGCAGGGACCCAAGGACTGGGGCCATCTTCCACTGCTTTCCCAGGCCATAGCAGAGAGCTGGAAGTGGAGCAGCCGGGACTCAAACCGGCGCCCATAGGGGATGCTGACACTGAGGTGGCGACTTCTACCTGCTACGCCACAGCGCCGGCCCCTCCAAACTTGCTCTTGATTGGGCCCGTAAAGGCCAGGCTCTGCAAACATGAGTTACAATTTGCCCTGCACAGCTTAGACCCCTCCAGCACCGGCCACCACGCTTTTCTTATGTCCCGGTCTTCAGTCAAACCTTGTTAAAAGGCACTGTGTTCTCTCTCACAAACATAATGCTGAATAAAAGAAGGCAGGACCCAATGTGTGGTTCCATTTATATAGAGCTCAAAATCTGGCAAAACTCATACATGGGAATTAGGATTGCTATCAGGACGCGGTTGCTCCTGCAGAGGTGGGGACAGTAAATAGTAGTGGCACATCTGGGGATCCAGGACACTGAGGTTCTACGGCTGAAGCTGGCACTAGCTACGCAGGTGTGTTCAGTTGTGGAAATTCATCAAGGCAATAAATTAGGATCTGTGCACGTATATTTTATGCCGCAATGGATAAGAGTAATAAACTCTATCACCTCGCTATACTATGGAGAACAAAGGAAGCCACGTGCCCTCCACAAGGCGAGGTGGATCCTGGTGGAAGTCACCCTCTGAGGAACACACAGGCCCAGTGGATGCAGGACCTCGGCAAGGTGGGGTGGAGGGGGGAAGTCAAGGGGCTCATTCTTGGGCAAGTGAGTGGGAATACCCAGGAATCTGAGGAAATGGGGGGTTGGGGAGGAGGGAGACACCTCTGACAATCTGGCTGCTGGAGGTTCATACTTTAACTTGGGTATAAAAGAAAAGTATAATACAATGCCACTGTAGTCCCGAACCGGTGGAGGGGCAGTACAGGTGCCGCATTCTGCTTTGATGTTGAGTAAAGACTTGGGGCAACTTGATAGCTACCTTTGTCCCAGTACTGTGTGCAAGGTGCTGTCCCAAACAATCTGCAGGTGTTAATCTCCCAGAACCACTGGGTAGCTGTCTCGTGGCTATTCCTGCTCTGCAGTCGTGTGACTTGTCTCAGCGCGCAGCGGGGCAGAAGTGGGTCTGAACACCACTGGATGACACTGCTTCCCAGAATTGAGGCAACCACAAACCAGAAACAGCAGGGGAAACCTAGGAGATGCTTCTTTTTAGAGATTGGTTATAAATATGTGCAAAGACAAAAAAGAGACATATATTTCTTAGTATTTCTTGGAGGATGTTTTGCTAAAAAAAAAATGAAAAAAGAAAAAAAAAAATCTAGGAGGGCCAGCATTGGTGCAGCAGGTTATGCCACTGCCCGCAACAATGGCATCACATATGAGCGCCAGTTCAAGTCCCAGCTGCTCCACTTCTAATCCAGCTCCCTGCTAATGCGCCTGGGAAGGCAGCAGCAGATGACCCAAGTGTTGGGCCCCTGCACCCGTGTGGGAGACCCAGATGGAGTTCCAGGCTACTGGCTTCGACCTGGCCCAGCTCTGGCTGTTAAGGCCATTTGGGAAGTTAAACAGCAAATGGAAGATTACTTTAACTCCGCGTTTCAACTAAATAAATCTTTAAAAAAAAAAAAGCTGCCAATGCTTTAATTTCCCTTTTATTTTTGGACAACTGCTGGAGACAGGATTCCTGGCTTGCTTCCAGACTTGCATCTCTCATCCCTCTGCTAATGGGCTGTGGTTTCTCAGAGACATTCGGCTGCTCTCCGACCCAGGAGCATGTAGCCTCCAGAGCTTCGTCTCTGACTGTGAACAGCCTAGGTTATGCCTGGGTGTGGCCCCCTTTGGCGTGTCCTACTTAGTTACTTGAACTTCCTTAATGTGTAACATTTTCCATGCCAGTGTGTGAGTGTTTGCCCATTATTTCATCCCCTTTCCTTTTCTGGAACTCCCATGTGTGCTGGTGCCCTGCCCATTTTTCTTCATTCTTGAAGTTCCTCAGAGCAGACCACCTCCATTGACGTAGTTTGTTGATTCTTTCCTCTCTCAGCTCAAATTTATTGCTGAACTCCCCCAGTGAATTTTGCATTCCCTTGACTGTACTTCAAACCCCAAAATTTCTATTTATTGTTTTTGTTAATTTTTCTTTATCAATAGCCTCAATTATGGTGAAACATCCTTCTAATTTTCCTTTAATTCTTTATAGTTTTATTTTTTTAAGACTTACATATAATAGCTGATTTATGATCCTGTTTTGCTTTAACTCCAACATCTGGACTTTTTTTTTTTTAAAGATTTATTTATTTATTTGAAAGAGTTACACACAGAGAGAAGGAGAGGCAGAGAGAGAGAGAGAGAGAGAGAGAGAGAGTCTTCCATCCACTGGTTCACTCCACAATTGGCCGCAATGGCCAGGGCTGAGCCGATCCGAAGCCAGGAGCCAGAAGCTTCTTCCTGGTCTCCCACGTGGGTGCAGGGGCCCAAGCACTTGGGCCATCTTCTACTGCTTTTCCAGCCCATAGGAGAGGGCTGCATCGGAAGTGGAGCAGCCAGGACTTGAACTGGTGCCCATATGGGACGCTGGCACTGCAGGAGGCTGCTTTATCCGTGAAGCCACAGCACTGGCCCCTATCTGGACTTTCTTAGAGACTGTTTCAGAATGTCCCCTCCCCCACTCCCCTCGGACCCCTAGCCATGAATGGTCTATAGTTTACTATTTACTACTTATACCATTTTACTATTACATCTCTCATGATTTTGGGGTTGAAAACTAGACAGGTGTTTGGCTACGATTAAGATCCCTGCATCCCATTCGCATTGGAGCGCCTGGTTTGTTTTCCACCCCTGACTCCTGATTCTAGGTTCCTGGTAACACAAAGCTTGGCAGGCAGTGGCGATGGCTCAAGTAGCTGGGTTACTGCCAACGATGTAGATCTGGGCTGAGTTCCCAGATGTAGATCTGGATTGAAGGTGGTGGCCCAGCCAGACTTGTCATGGGGTAAGGAGTCAGTGGGTGAGAGTCTCTCTCTGCCTCTCAAACAAATTAAAAAAAAAAAGATATACAGTGTGGTAGCTCTGTAAACAAGACCCCTCTCCCTCCCTCTGGGCTTTGCTGCTGGGGAGGTTTGTTGCTGCTGCTTTTTGCTCAGCTTCTTGGATTAATTCTCTAAAAGGTGTGTCCTTTGTCATAGGCTGTCTCTGAAGTTTCACAGATTTCTGTATTCCGACCAGCTGGTTTCCCATGCTTGCTGAGGGGCTCCGTGTGCGTGTCACCGTTCACGGTGTGCCTTCGACTTTCCAGCAGGCAGCTTGCACCTCTGCCTTAGCCTTTGCTTCCTGCTTGCCCAGAATCACCACACCAACCAGTGACTAGACTGGGCGTCCTTATCAAACTCTCACTAGTTTACTTATTTGAAAGGCAAGCATGCATTCACACACACAGTCTTTCACCCACTGGTTCATCCCCAAATGACTGCAACAGCCAAGTCTGGGTCAGGCTCAAGCCAAGGGCCTGGAATTCAATCCAGGTCCTTCCTGTAAGCGGCAGGTGTACAGCCACTTGGACCATCACCTCCTACCTCTCAGGGTACACATTAGCAAAAGGCTGGTTTGGAAGCACAGGAACTCAATCCAGGTGTCCCAAGTGGGTGGCAGGAGACCAGCCTCCATCCAGGTGTCCCAGGCGGGTGGCAGGAGACCAGCCTCCATCCAGGTGTCCCAGGCGGGTGGCAGGAGCCCAGCTACCTGAGCCATCAGTGCTGCACTAGCAGGAAGCTGGACTCACCAGTTGGAGTGGATACTGAAGTCAGGTACTGTGTGGAAGGAGACGCAGGCATCCCAACCATCATCCTAAATGCTAGGCCACACGCTTCCCCTTAGTACTATTCTGTATTATGCTCACCTTCCGTCTTCACTAAAAACTGTCAATAAGCGTCTCTGAGAGGAAACCCGTTCAAATCAATGAGTGGTACTTTTTATGGTCTGCCAAACTTTATGCGTCATTCACTTAACAGATACTTGGCTCATTAACTATGTGCCAAGAAAAGCCATCAGAAAACAAAAAATTACTCTCACATAAATTTTGCGAGTTTATGGCCTAGGCAGGAAAGTAAAAAAAAAAAAAAAAGTGCAACTACGTGGAGTGTGACGGCTCAGAGTCTGGTGCTGAGAGCTATGGCAGGAAGAGCAGATCTGGGTGGCGGTGCTGGTGAAGACACCTGAGGAAATCCCTGGAGGCTGGGAGGTGGGGTGGAGTGGAGTGGACGTTAGCCAGCTGATGGGAGCATGGGGGAGTCCGAGGAATGCAGAGGAAGATCCTGGAGCTGCAGCATAAGGGGAAGAGGTACAGTGGGAGGAAACATGGCTGGGGAGGTCTCAGGGCCTCGTGCCCCGTCCTTGTTCTAAGAGCCATGGAAAACAGTGGGGTGACGAGTTAAGATCTGCGCACAGAATATGCGGCGGGAGGCAGGGAAGCAGGGGTAAAGGCTGAAGACCAGGCGCTGACTGCTGGAGAGCACAGTGGCTTGGCCTAAGACAACAGGTGCAGTGCAGATACTGTATTCCCAGAACTCAGGAGTCTGGGAGGAAGGCAGATGGAGGCTTCAGGTGCTCCCAGGCCTCCAGCACACAGACAGACGTTTGAGAAACCAGACAGGAAGTAAACAGTGTTAAATGCTGAGAGGCTAGGAGACAGCCGACGAAGGACCGGCTCAGGTCTACCCCATCATGAGGAATGGATTGAAACAGTGATGAACGCCTCTAGCGTTTCCCCTCCATCCGCTCAAGCTTTGGACTCAGACAGCGGCAGCAGCTGGTCTCACTTCTGTAACCATGTGCTCTGGTTACAGTCTCGTTACAGTCCAGCTGTTGTACTCATCATTAACCCTCGAAGAGCTGTTCTCAAAACCCCAGTCTGAGGGGCTAGGCAGAGTCACACTTAGATGGGAACAAAAGAACTGTATCAAGTGATCTGATGGAATTCACACAACAAATACAAATAGGATACTGTACCTGTTTCCCAAATTATCTGGTCCCACACTAAAAATTTCATTTTTGAAAGACAAAGGAGAAACAAAACACAATTGAGCTAACATAAAAGTTTTATTGAATAAATACGTGCACTGTCATGTAAAATTAGTTGACCAAAAAAGACATTCTATAATTAAAAAAAAAAAAAAACAACCCTCTGCTGTTCTCCATTTGCAGTGGGTGATCCAGCAAGAACTGGAATTAATGTAGCAATAAGTGCACAGCTATACACAATGATTCGCATTTGGCTTAGGTTCCTGAAAAAGGACTGACAGCTTGATAAAGAATATCTGTAAAAGGAATTAGAGTACAGAATATAAATTGTGGCAAATATAGCTACAAGGCTTCTTCTGTTTTAGTCTGACACTTGAAAACAACACCTTTGGACTTTAAGGCACAGGAAAAGCAACCCACACATACAAGCTAACAGAGCTGCACTTCCGATTTGTCTCAGTTAATTTTCCTCCATTGGTTTGGCTTAAAGTGACAAGTTAGAGTTCTCTTTTCCTAGATAAGTCGGTTATTAAAACTAAAAACTAGCATTTTGAGAACAACTTGAAAGTGTTTCACCATTAGGATCCTGGAGTGCTGAGAGTATGGCCTTGAAGGTAATTCTTAACCTTCCCCGCACAACACAAAGGGAGGGCTCATCTGGGAGGGCTCCAGTGCCTTGGAGTCATCCCCTTTCCTTCCTTCTGTTCAGAGAGTGGAGACAGCCCCAGAGGTGGCTACCCACCACCTGCAGGGGGGAACCTTGTGTGCAACCCCTGAGAGGCCCTCCCAACCTCAGTGAGCCAGAGGTCAGTGCACTGTGCTACGAAACTGGCTTCCCGTGGGCTTCGTACCTGTAGTTGTGTTTGTCTTGCCTTTTTGCGTAAGTAAAGCATCCCTGTAAGTAGAATACACACTGAACAGATTAAGTAGAGGGGTGTAAAACCCAGATGTTTAGGATGCTGGTAAGTACTGGCATGATGAAATTCTAGCAAGTGTTTTTCTGCTTTTATAGATAGTGACTGCAGCCCTTCGAGAGACCTCATTAAAAAAAAAACAAAAACAAAAAAACACAAACCTTCAAAAAGTCCAACAGCATGGGTGAGCAGGTAGATTTGACAAGCTATTACTTGTCTTTCTCATGCTACTGAAATACCTTAAATGTTCTGTCTGCATACAGGTTCATATGTATGTGCAACAAATCCACCAACTTCCCCCTAGAATGATCAATGCTACACACTTATAGGAAATTATTTAGAAAGTGGCCTCAGGATAAAGTGCCATTAAACAGGAGACGGTGAGATTGTACTGGTCTTTATGATTAACATGAAATGCGTTGTGAAGCTATCAACAGCCTATAAATAAACGCATGGTTCAAAGTGTAAGCTATAAACTGAAACGAAGTGGAATCTGCTGCCAGGGAGGAGTGCAGAAACGACCACCAGCATCCACCATAGGCACTTTGGTATGTTTGGTCATAGGAGTGTCCCTCAGTTACTCATTGTGAAATGACGTAAGGTAACATCTCCAATTTCAGTTACAAAGCTACGTGTTCCCCGGTACGTGGATACATAGTTTAGAATGTTCTCATGGCTATTTTCATCACACAGCTTAAAATAGACACTTAAAAATCTTTCTGCATATGTGCGTGCTTTGTTTATAGACATGCATAGCTCACGACACTGCCATACAGCCTCACCTCACAAGAGGTTTGGGGTATTCTTAAGTATACAAGACATGCTGTTAGCAGTCTAAAAAGGAAAAAACAATTTCAAGATAAAAACTGTATAACCACACCCCATGATTAAAGTCAGTCATGGCTTAAAGTAGGGAATCCCATGAAGGGTGAAGGGTGACTTAAAACCAACAGCTGCGGAGCTGGTTGCTGGTCAAACCCCTGGGTTCTTGCAGGGGCCCGTGCATCGGCAGGATGACAGCACACCCCACTTCAAAGATGACACATCCTATGTATGAGGTACAACTAGGTTCTGCTCACTCTAGCAGGGGGGTGCATGAGCTATCAGTTTGTAGTGCAATATCCTACCCACTCGCCCGGACCCACTTCGCCTTCAGGACAACATCATGCAGCTCTCCTGGACTGGGAAGCACTAGAAATGAACACAGCCCATGACGACTAGGGCACAACAGCTTAATTGCCAACGTTGAAAGCCTGTTCCCCTCTATTTTAGGAAAAGTATAATGTGTGTATCTGTGCACTATTTCATGAATAAGTTACAATAACCAATTAAAAATAAACTTAAGACATTTCATTCTATGTAAGAAATATCAGATTAGTACATTAAGGTTTATAAACCATGACAGCTCTCTTAATCCTTTATATTACTCAGTTATTAAACATTTTCCTTAGAAGCCCTTCAACTGATTGCTCAATAATACATCTATATATTTATGAAAATGTTAATATTTTGAATACCTTATCATTCATAATGGGCAGAAATATACGAATATTAATAATCTTGAAGTTTTTCTATTTAGAAAGAAACACCACAAAATAGGTCACTGTCAGAACTTTTTGTTGCAAAGATGAAAATGATTATTTGTCACAAGAATTTAATAAGTTTTAGAAGAAAATATATATTTCCTTGATCCATTTTCTTCTGAATTCAAATCAGCATGTAGAGATTATAAAAAATAGAGTCTATTTACATGGCATAGTACACCTCAGTGATATACAAAACAAGGCAACAATAAAGCATGTACATATATACGTTTCCTTAGATACAGCTGACACAGTTTACATAACACAATTAACTACTACCCTATTGCACAATGTCATAACTGGTGAAATCATAAAGGAAATTTAACAAACAAAATTTCATGATCATGTTGGCCAGATTTGCCTCGTATGGCAACAGTTCTATAAAACTATTAAGGTATGTATAACTAAATACATGAAACTATAAAAATAATGTTGGTTTGTCTGTGAGAGGGCTGTGTTCTGAGCAGAGGCGCGCGATGCGCCCAGGAGGGTGCCTCACGTCCGGTGTGGCTACGTGACCACCTGTGGTCTCCCCCCGTCTTCTGTGAGGTCATACCTGTGAGAGCACAGAAAGATGGTGACAGACACAGGGCAGGTTTGCAAAGGGGCCTGGCGTCCGCGAGGGGGTCTCTGTCTTTATTGTTGCATCTACCTGAGGTGGGGACACTCACCATTGGGTCCAGCCTTTGGCAAGGTCTTCAGATGCCAGAGCAACCAGCACCTGTGGATTATTAAAAAAATAAATAAATAAATAAAGTGGTTTGGGAAAGTAGGCTGAAGTACTTCCCTTAGATTGTCTACCACTTCCGATCTCTCTGATCTCCTCCTGTTCTACTCTAGCAATGTGGACCTCTGCTTTCCTGTGGCCCTCGTGTTTTGAGACTTCTTGCCCTACGATTCACCTATCAATGGTGTGGTAGATTACATCTAAAAGACCCCTTTCGATCCAGCAATCTGAAAACCCAGCATGAACATCGGTGAGGCTGACAGGGGTCCGGGCTGAGCTGCCCACATTCACGGCGGCAGTGGCTGCTGACGGTGAGTAGCCTCCTGCTGCCGCCGCCACCGCCACCAAGCGTCATCCGACGTCAGAACTCCTCTGCCCTCGCTTAACCTGCATGACGCCACTGGGGAAGAAGAGTCTTATGCGAAAGTTAAATGTGACTATGGACCAAGACTAGAAGAAATTCAGAGCAACAAAATCAATGATTTGTCAGAAAAAGAACAGTGTGGTAGGTTGAAGAGGTAGAACTGTAAGAGAATGAGTTTCCTTTCTGTTTTCCTTCAATGTAATATTTGAACAAAAATCTAAAAAAAAAATCTACCTTTTCTCCACTAAGAGTTCATAGCTTTAGTGTGATTAAGAAGCCAGTAATAGGCATGTGTGAAACAATGACAACATCTGCAGACTACACCCATGGCTGAGCTGGACGCCCTCTCAGCCACTGTCTTATAAACACGCAGCCCGCGGGCTCTGCATTCCACATAGGCAGGTGTGATCTAGAAAGCCTGAAATTCAGCAAAATGCCTACTTGTTACAACGCGTAGGGTACAGTTAAGGATGTTCGAAAAACTTACTTTGCCAAGAAGCCCTTTGTCTTTGGACAGGAAGCCGCCACTGTTCTTCACAGCCACGTCCAGGGTTCTCCTCTGCACTTCAGGTAACGAGACGCTGAAATCAAAGCTGAAGCACAACAGAATCCATTTCACTTCCTCCGTAATTTTTCTGTGCTTTTTTTTTTTTTAATTTACTTACTTGAAAGTGAGAGTTACAGAGAAGGAGGGAGGGACAGAGATCTTCCATCTGCTGTTTCCCTCTCCAAATGGCCACAATGATGTGGGCTGGGACAGACCGAACCCAGGAGCCTGGAGCTTCATCTGGGTCTCCCACATGGGTGCAGGGGCCCAAACACTTGGGGCCATCTTCTACTGCTTTCCCAGGCACATTAACAGGGAGCTGGATCAGAAGTGGAGCAGCAGGGACATGAACTGGCACCCACATGGGATGTCAGCATTGCAGGCTTTATCTGCAACGCCACAATGCTGGCCCCACACTTTCTTATAACTAAAAATGACATTTCTTCTCATGAGACTATTCCAAATGTTATTTTTATTGTAAAATTGAGCTCTTCTGGTTTTGATCTGGCATTTCATGAAGACTCAAAAGCAATTTTTTGCCTATTATTTCCAAAACAGAAGAGAAGACTCTGGCATGCTAGAAACATCTGGATCCCACTGTGCGTGGCTCCCTGCCTCTTGAGTGAGGAGTGTTTGGGCCTTGCGTGTCTGATTCTTCATGGGAGTCGCACTGTGGGACGGATTCCCAAATTCAGAGTAGTTTCCTTGCCTAGGCTTCAGGATTGCTCTTGCCTAATCTTTTTTTTTTTTTTTTTTTAAGATTTATTTTATTTATTTGAAAGACAGAGTTACAGAGAGAGGTAGAGGCAGAGAGAGAGAGGTCTTCCATCTGCTGGTTCACTCTCTAGATGGCCACAACGACCGGAGCTGAGCCGATCTGAAGCCAGGAGCCAGGAGCTTCCTCTGGGTCTCTGACATGGGTGCAGGGGCCCAAGGACCCAGGCCATCCTCCACTGCTTCCCCAGGCCACAGCAGAGAGCTGGACTGGAAGAGGAGCAGCCGGGTCTTGAACTGGCGCCCACGTGGGATGCCGGCGCTGCATCTTGCCTAGTCTTTAGGCCATATCCTACTATCTCCAACTCAAAACAACTATCATGGACAGCAGCTTCACAGAAAGGAAAAGGTCCTCTGAGACCTATTTTTTTCTTAAATATTTTAGATAGAGAACTTGTATCTGCTGGTTCACTCCCAGATGCCTGCATTGGTTGGAGGAGGAGGGGCCGGAGCTAGCGCCACGAACCAGAACCACAATTCAGGTTCCCCACGAGGGTGATGGCAGCCCAAGCATGTGAGCCATCCCATGCTGTCTTCCAGGGTGCACATTAGCAAGAAGTGGAATCAGGAGCAGAGCCTCGACGTGAACCCACACTCTCTCTGATGCAGGCATCCCGAGGAGCATCTAACTGCTGCATCAAATGCCTGCCCCAAAGTATATGTGTCCTTAGATTCTCAGTTTCAGTTTATGACACAGTAAGTACCGGCAGCCATAACTCCCTAAATGAAAGCTCTTCAGGGCGACCAATAATCTGATCTTTATTTAACCACCAGCCTACCTGTCCACAGTTTACCTTTGGAATGTTTATTTTTGTTACTTTTTTAAAAGATTTTATTTACTTATTTGAAATGCAGAGTTACAGAGAGGCAGAGACAGAGAGAGAAATCTTCCATCCGCTGGTTCACTCCCCAGATGGCCACAATGGCTGGAGCTGAGCCGATCAGGAGCTGGGAGCTTCTTCCAGGTGCAGGAGTCCAAGGACCTGGACCATCTTCTACTGCTTTCCCAGGTCACAGCACAGAGTTGGATGGGAAGTGGAGCAGCCAGGACACGAACTGGCGCCCATATGGGATGCCAGCACTGCAGGCAGTGGCTTTATCCGCTACGCCAAAGCACGGGCCCCCATTCGGATTTATTATGTTTAGCACTTTGACAAGAAATTTAGAATGCTTACTTATTTATCTTAACGAGTACATGTATACTAAAATGTGGAGTTTTTCACTTATATTTCTCAACAACGCATTGATTTATACACTTTAGTCACTCAAAGGTACTGCTTGGAGCTTTTTAAATTTATTTTACCCATGCCACCTCTTCTGAATGGAATGAAACATCGTACCTTTGATCAAACACTGGGTTTAATGTCTTCTTTGACACGTGCGTTTTCCTCCTTCCTGACCTCCTTTTGTCTGGTAATAAATACATGCGAACATATGGATCAGAACCATCTTCAGAAAAGGCAATGAGGTTTCTGATAACACAAACCAGAGAAGATAGATGTTAGAGAATTAGCATCACACTCAAATGTACTTTATCAAGTTTGACTTTAGAGTCATCTAAACACCGAGAAGCCAAAAGGAGTATTAAATGAACAGCTAATACTGTGAAGCATTTTTTAAAGATTTATTTATTTATTTATTTGAGAGGCAGAGTTAGAGAGAGAGAAAGAGAGGGAGAGGCAGACAGAGAAGTCTTCCATCTACTGGTTCATTCCCCAAATGGCTGCAACTGCTCGAGCTGGGCAGATCCGAAGCCAGGAGCCAGGAGCCTCCTCCAGGTCTCCCATGTGGGTGCAGGGGCCCAAGCACTTGGGCCATCCTATGCTGCTCTCCCAGGCCACCAGCAGGGAGCTGGATTGGAAGAGGAAAAGCCAGGACTTGAACCGGCGCCCATATGGGATGCCAGTGTAGCAGGCGGAAGCGCAACCCACTAAGCCAAAGTACCAGCCCTATGAGGCATATTTTTGCCTCCCCACATTAGCTGGCTGGCAACTCACATTTCTCTTTTACCAGCTTTTGCCAGAGGCAACTTTTGCCTCCATTTCTTGAGTCCAAGAACATTCTAAGTCCTCACTTGCTGCTTCTAGTATAGAAATTACTACGTTACCTTTCCATAATACTTCTGTTTCCTCCCAATAAGGGTACAGAAGGGGTCCACGGACACAAGGGGTTTTCGAAAAGTTCATGAAGAATGTGTATTATGAAAAATACTAGGCATAGATTTCAGCATTCTTTGCACCAAAAATAAATTATCTTTTTTTTTTTAATTTTTTTTTATTTTTATTTTTTTTTTATTTTTTGACAGGCAGAGTGGACAGTGAGAGAGAGAGACAGAGAGAGAAAGGTCTTCCTTTGCCGTTGGATCACCCTCCAATGGCCGCCGCTGCAGCCGGCGCACCGCGCTGATCCGATGGCAGGATCCAGGATCCAGGTGCTTTTCCTGGTCTCCCATGGGGTGCAGGGCCCAAGCACCTGGGCCATCCTCCACTGCACTCCCTGGCCATAGCAGAGAGCTGGCCTGGAAGAGGGGCAACCGGGACAGAATCCGGCGCCCCAACCGGGACTAGAACCCGGTGTGCCGGCGCCGCAAGGTGGAGGATTAGCCTATTGAGCCACGGCGCCGGCTTAAAAAAATAAATTATCTTTTAAATCTTTTTTTCCACAAACTTTTTTAAGTCCCTCATGTATTTTTTTTTTTTTAAGATTTATTTCCTTATCTGAAAGGCAGAATGAGAGTGAGAGAGAGAGAGAGAGAGAATGTTTTTCCATCTGCTGGTTTATTCCCAAAATGGCTGTAACAGCCAGAGGCTGCGCCAGGCTGAGCTAAGGGCCTGGAACTCCATCTGCATTTCCCATGTGGGGTGCAGGGGCCCAGGCACTTGGGCCATCATCCACTGAGTTAGCAGGGAGCTGGATTGGAACAAGCATTGGATGGGGTACTAGCATTGTAGCTGGTGGCTTAACCTGTTGTGCCACAATGCCTGCCCCATATATTCTTCTTTTTTTAAAAAAATTTATTTGACAGGCAGAGTTAGACAGTGAGAGAGAGAAACAGAAAGGTCTTCCTTCCATTGGTTCACCCCCCAAAATGGCCGCTAGGGCCGGCGCACTGAGCCGATCCAAAGCCAGGAGCCAAGTGGTTCTTCTTGGTCTCTCATGCGGGTGCAGGGCCCAAGCTCTTGGGCCATCCTTCACTGCCTTCCCAGGCCACAGCAAAGAGCTGGACTGGAAGAGGAGCAACCGGGACTAGAACCTAGCGCCCATATGTGATGCCGGCACTGCAGGCGGAGGATTAACCAAGTGAGCCACGGCGCCGGCCCCTGCATTTATTTTCAATAATTCGAACAGTTCATCCTAGATTTTTAAGCTTTCTTGTTAGACTGAATTCTCACCAGTCTCTTGGGATCCTTGCCAACTGTGCTTTCTTCGGTACTTGGAGATAAAACCCATTCCTCCAAATACAGAAGTCAAGACAATTCGCAGATTCAGGCACACTGACTTCAGGCTCTGGTATGCTTTCTCAGTGGGGGAAGGGTATCCTTGTATTCCGTACGCTACTCAGGGGACCGGGCACGTGACAAATACTGGCACCCTTCAGCAGCGCCATTTGTAAGAGGCCTCACGCGATCAGTTTGGTAAGCCGAGAGGGAGGTGTTTTTTGGTCGTGCAACGTTCACGCTCAGCGTGATGCCCACACGTCGGCAGCGGCCGCTCACCTGCACGAGTGGACGACCACGATGAGCTTGTTTCTCTGTGAGCTGTGCCGGATGGTCAGCTGGATCTGCCCCAGCGGAGACTGCCCCAGCGTCGTCCCACTACGCAAACAAAGCAGAGGTACCAGCTCAAAAAAAGCTGCGGTTCACTGGTGTGATGGACATGGTGAGAGAATTCAACTCATTTGGACAAAAAGGAATTCAGTTACCCAAGAACCTGAGCATAATTTGAAACTTCTGCATAAAGCTGAATTCAGATGTCACGTGAGGATTCGATATAACTTAATCATTCACACGGACGGCTTTGCATGGAGTGTGCCAAGTGGAAAAGAGATGCAGGGGTCTGCTCCATGCAGTTCTGTGGCCCCTGCTGGGCGGCTCCTGCCTGACGCCACCCATCTTTGTGTTCTCATTCGGTGAGATCCCATCACCCCTTCCTCTAACTTCTCTTTGCTCAGGGTTGAAGCACAGGCTCTTAAGACAATGAACTTTCTTGCTCAGTGCTCCCCATGACCATGTCAGCCACTCCCCAAATCTAGGTCTCCTTGTTTCAGTTCTATTTCCTTCAAGAGAGTGAGAAGGAGGAGACTGATTTCTTTTTTCCAAAATCATGGACACAAGACTGTATGAAAGAAGCCAGCCCCGTGTGGATCAAAGGCAGCCTCTCAGGTGCGGGCCACAGACGCTGGTGTCGTGTGCTTTTCTAACTGCCAGCGAGCGAACAGGCTTTCAGCTCTGCCTGATTCTTTGACTATTTTTATTACTCAACACGCCTCTTTTAACAACTAATAGGAAGAATTGTTTCAAAGGTCAGTTTTTGTCCTTCTACCTAGAGGAAAAAGTGAACATGGGATGCTTGTGAAGAACACAGATTTTCTTCCCTCTTTATCTGAGGAATCCATTAACATGTCTGTGGATCATGGGATTTAAATAAGAAGTCAACACAAACATCCAAAGACAAAAAGGGACTGGGTAGAAGTAAGGGATGTTGATCAAACATGAATTAACAGGACCTATTTTACAACAAAGAGAAGCCACCCCTCTGCCAGCCTTCATGCCACACAGTAAAAGGCAGCAGTCGGCCCTGTGGGGTCCCTCTTCCCAGCAGGAGGAGAGGTACACAGTAGCATCCTAGCTCTCAGCTTCTTGCCTTTCCTGTTGGTGAAATCTGTCACTCCATCTTTTTGTAATCTTTAAAGGATTGGGCCCTAAAAAATAACAAGTTCTATTTTGAAAGTCAAAGACTCGGCAAAACAGAAACAGGGCCCTAAGTTCTTCTGGCTAACTTCAAACCCCACATTCCCCCCTGCGGTCCACAGGATGCATACTCTGTTGACCCACCCCTGCGGTCCACAGGATGCATTCTCTGTGTTGACCCACCCCTGCGGTCCACAGGACGCATACTCTGTGTTGACTCACCCCTGCGGCCCACAGGACGCATACTCTGTGTTGACTCACCCTGGCGGTCCACAGGATGCATACTCTGTGTTGACCCACCCCTGCGGTCCACAGGACGCATACTCTGTGTTGACTCACCCCTGCGGTCCACAGGATGCATACTCTGTGTTGACCCACCCCTGCGGTCCACAGGACGCATACTCTGTGTTGACCCACCCCTGCGGTCCACAGGACGCATACTCTGTGTTGACCCACCCTGGCGGTCCACAGGACGCATACTCTGTGTTGACCCACCCCTGCGGTCCACAGGACGCATACTCTGTGTTGACCCACCCCTGCGGCCCACAGGACGCATACTCTGTGTTGACCCACCCCTGCGGCCCACAGGACGCATACTCTGTGTTGACCCACCCCTGCGGCCCACAGGACGCATACTCTGTGTTGACCCACCCCTGCGGCCCACAGGACGCATACTCTGTGTTGACCCACCCCTGCGGCCCACAGGACGCATACTCTGTGTTGACCCACCCCTGCGGTCCACAGGACGCATACTCTGTGTTGACCCACCCCTGCGGTCCACAGGACGCATACTCTGTGTTGACCCACCCCTGCGGCCCACAGGACGCATACTCTGTGTTGACCCACCCCTGCGGTAGGCTGGGCACATATCCCAGTTTTGTGCAACTACACAAAGAGCATTTACTTTTCAAGCTGTCGCAGCCTTTGCCGCAGCTCCTGGGTGGCGATGGGCAATGATATGTCAGAGGCTATGCTAGGGGTGGGCTCCTTCGCTGAGACATGGCTCGGAGACGCCAGGAGGCTGGAGGAGCTTCTGCCCAAGTCACGCGGGGCCGTTGGGCTGGCTTCAGGCGGCTGGGCTTTGTCTTCCACACCAGGCTTATCTCCACCCCCAAGGACCGGAGTGGAAGGAGCCGTGCTGCTGCCCCCGGTGCCTGAGGATACAGACACCTGGGACTTGACGGGCATTTTCCTCCCTTCTTTGGAAACAGAGGGTCGTTTCACTTGAGCTGAATGTTGGTAGTCTGGGGACCTTTCTTGCTTTTCAAGATGGAGTACCTAGAAGTAGAAATAAAAAAAACAATTAGTGACACTAATAATATAGATACTTGAATAGATTTAGATGTGTTCATTTGCAATTTGGCTGAAAACACTAAAAAATTTAGTCTATCTGTTCAGTTATCCAGTTATTACAGAAGTACCATCTCACAGTAAGTTCAAAGGAAAGTTTAAGTAATCAAAATGCCACTTGTGTTCGTCCATCCACTACGTCCACCACGTCCACGTCTTCCCATCTTCCCATAGTCTCCTCCATTCTCAAGTGGGGGAGTGTTCTTACAGGAAGAGCACGTTTAGTCACGTGCTCTTTTCAGAAGACTGAATTCCTTATTTTACTTGGATGGTTTCTGTAAGCACCCCCAGAGCTCCCATTACCCAGCAAGATCAGCCCCCAAACAATGACGCATTAGTACAGAATGGGGGTGTCTGCACAACCCGCACAACCCACACGTCTGAGCTATGATGCCTGTGAAAGCCGTCGTGAGTCTCCACCACACGCCAGAGAGCAGGGTCTCCACTCTTGGGTTATTGTGATAGCTTGAAGATTTTCTCTGTTTTTATGAAAAAAAGCTGCAGCAAACATCTTTCTGTTCATTGTGTCCCTGTGTTTTGTATTATTACCAACTGTCAGATCTCTGAAAAAAGGCCCATCGATCTAAGCGGCCTTTGGATTTACAGCTCGCAGAATCTTCCTTGAAGGGTTATGCTAAGACCACCTGTCTTGGCCAAGGACATGGAGACCATTTCCACTACATGCTTGACAGATTAAATCTGTTTAAAATAGCTTTTTCAGGGGCCAGTGCTGTGGTGCAGTGGGTTAAGCCACCGTTTGCCGCACCAGCATCCCATATGAGTGCTGGTTCAATACTTGGCTGCTCTACTTCTGATCCAGCTCCCTGCTAATGTGCCTGGGAAAGCAACAGAGGATGGTCCAAGTTCTTGGGTCTCTGCACCCACATGGGAGACCTGGATGAAGCTCCTGGCTCCTGGTTCCTGGCTTTGGCCTGGCCCAGCTCTGATTGTTGTGGCCATTTGGGGAATGAACCAGTGAATGTAAGATACCTCTCCCTCTCTCTCTCTCTCTCTCTCTCTCTCTCTCTCTCTCTCTCTCTAACTCTGTCTCTCAAATAAATAAATGTTACAAAAAAAAAAAAAAAAAAAAAAAAAGGAAAACACCAAAACCAAAACAAAACAAAAGGTATTATAGAGGGAAACATTGTATTTCAGTATAATTAAAATTTTTTTTCAAAGTTGGCTCATTTTCTTTTGCATTTTTTTGATCAGTGAGTTTTAGCATTTTTCGATATTTTTGCCAATTTTTATTTCAACATTTCCTTAAGTATTAACAAATGAACTGTGATCTATTTTGGACAAAGAAGTATTTGTAAGTTTCGACTATAGTAGAGCTTTGTTAAATTCTCTCTTAAACAACCTTTGAAAATTCAACCTTGGTAGAAAACTCTGGTAATATATAGTGACATTTAGCGGGTAAAGCCACTGCCTGCAGTGCCAGCATCCCATATGGGCGCTGGTTCGAGTCCTGGCTGCTGCACTTCTGATCCTGCTATTGTGCCTGCGAAAGCAGCGATAGATGCCCCAAGCCTTTGGGCCCCTGCACCCATGTGGGAGACCCAGAAGAAATCCAGGCTCCTGGCTTTGGATCAGCCCAGCTCCAGGCATTGTGGCCATTCGCACAGTGAACAAGTGGATGGAAGACCTTTCTCTCTTTCAAATACATAAATCTTAAAAAAAAAAAAAAAAAGAAAGAAAGAAAGAAAGAAAGAAACACAGTTGGGCAAAAATAGTGAATAATTTGGGGCCTATTCAAGCAACCTGGAAATACTACTTTTGTTTTTTTTTGAGGCCAGCCTTTATCACCTCTCCCCACATTCTGATGACATTCTGCTGCAGTTCCCAGTCTCCGAAACAGAACCACTGAGTTGGTGACAGTAACCGCACAGGACCCTGTCCTGGGGCGGTATCTGCCGCACTGGATAGCATCCACAAGCATTGCTTCCAGCAACCTACTTCCTGCCCATCCATTACGTATTGATTGCAAAAGACTATACAATACCCTGAGGGCAATCTTCATTTTTATAGTGCTGTTTGGACCTGAATTACTGAGCTGGAATCGCTGATTCACGGTCATGTCATCGCTTGCAAGGAGCTGACTGAGGGGGATCTTCAGGTTCCCCAGAGAACACTGATGCTGTTCATCTTTGACCTGCAAAACATGGCACAGAAGATAGATTCAGCTGGAAACAAAGGTGCAGAAATTACAGACAACGTACAAAGGGTCACAAAATTAACCATCAAAATCATATTTCAAAAAAAAAAGCCCTGGGGCCGGCGCTGTGGCGCAGTGGGTTAACACCCTGGCCTGAAGCACCGGCATCCCATATGGGCGCTGGTTCTAGTCCCGGCTGCTCCTCTTCCAATCCAGCTCTCTGCTGGGGCCCAGGAAAACAGTAGAAGATGGCCCAAGTCCTTGGGCCCCTGCACCCACGTGGGAGACTCAGAAGAAGCTCCTGGCTCCTGGCTTTGGATCTGTACAGCTCTGGTCGTAGCGGCCATTTCGGGGGTGAACCAATGGAAGGAAGACCTTTCTCTCTGTCTCTCTCACTGTCTAACTTTATCTGTCAAATAAATTTAAAAAAATAAAAATAAACAATCCATGGGCTAAAGAAATAAATCAAAAGAGGAATTAAGAAAATAATATTAAACAAGAGAGTAATTACTAAAAATAACGAAAATGAAGTCAAGACAAATCAAAATTTGTGAACTGTAGCTAAAATAGTACTTAAAAAGAAATACACTGGATTAAATGCCTGTATTGTAAAAGAAGAAAGATCTCAAAGTAAGCTTTAAGAAACTAGAGAGAAGCAAATGAAACACAAATTAGGCAGAAGAAATGAAGTCATTATCATTGCAGAAATCAATAAAATAGTAAAAAGTAGTGATGATAATGAAACCAAAAGTTGGCTCTTCAAGAAAATAAAATTGATAAATCTCTTACCAGACAGATCAGAAAAGAGAATACACAATTCCAATCTCAGGAAGGACTAAACTGGCATTGCAGTAGGACATTAAAGGAATTCTACGAATAATCTTATGCGAAAAGATTTCAACAACTGAAATGAAATAAATAACCTGGACAGACCTTTATCTGTTGATTGAATTGAGGTTGTATTTTAACACCCTTTCACAAAGAAAACTGCAGGCCCAGCTGGCTTCATTTGTGAATGCTATCAAACAGATAAGGGGGGAAATACTAGCGCTACACAGACTCCTCCAGAAACCCAAGAGGAGGGAATACTCCCAACTCCTTCATGAGGCCAGCACTGCCTGCTACCCAAACTAGAAAAACATTATTAGAGGACAACAAGCAACCTACAGGCCAGTATCCCTCATGAGTAACCTGCCAACGTTTTAAACAAAATATTAGTAAACTGAATTGAACAATAAGTGGATAATATATCACATCATGATCAAGTGGGGCTTAGCCCTGAATAAAGAACTGTTTGCAAGTTTTTCTTTTGTAAATTTTTTAAGGTAAACAAATCTCATGTAATTCATATACACAGATTTAGGAACACAGTGATGTTTCCCACCCCTGCTGCCACCCTTCCTCCTCTTTCCTCTCTTATTTTCTTAGTTTACTTTATACTCATAAGGTGAACCCTACACTAAGTAAAAAGTTTAACAAATAGTAAGAAAAAAAATTGTTCCTCAACAGTAGACAAGGGCTATAAACAATCATCAAATCTCAAAATGTGAATTTCACTCCTATATATTACATTTATGGTACTCTATTAGTTACCACAGATCAGGCAAAACATATGGTATTTGTTTGTTTAGGACTGCTGTAAGGTTTTCAAATGTTAAATCTTGAACCAAATAAATAAAAGTTTTTAAGGTTTAACATTTGAAAATCATCAATGTAGTTCATATTTATAGGCTTAAGAAGAAAAACTACATCTCAGTAGACGGAAAAGAGCAGTTGGTGAAATTCAACATTCATTCATAATTAAAAGTTTTCAGCAGACGAGTAGCAGGGGTAGAGGGACACCTTCTCTGCCAGATAAAAGGCATTTAGGGAAGTTCCCATCCGCAACAGCCTCCACAGTGAGACATGTGGTCAGGAGGCTAAGGAGCCCACTCACCACCACATGTGCCAGGGGTTCTGAGCAGGGCATTGACACAAGAAAAGGGAGCAAGATGTTCAGGTAGGAAATAAAGAGGTGGAGATATTATTAGCAAATAACATGACTGTCCATTTATGAAATCCTAACATGTCTATACACTAGAACTAATAAGCAAGTCAAGTACAGTGGTATAAGATTATATCAATACATAAAATCAACTGTATTTGTATATGTTAGTGAAAAAATAAAAAATCTAAAATTTAAAAAATACCACTTGCAGGGGTTGGCGCTGTGGCGCAGCGGGTTAATGCCCTGGCCTGAAGTGCTGGCATCCCATATGGGTGCTGGTTCTAGTCCCGGCTGCTCCTCTTCCAATCCAGCTCTCTGCTATGGCCTGGGATAGCAGTGGAGGATGGCTCAAGTCCTTGGGCCTCTGCACCCACGTGGGAGACCTGGAAGAAGCTCCTGGCTCCTGGCTTTGGATAGGTGCAGCTCTGGCCATTGCAGCCAATTGGGGAGTGAACCAGCAGTTGGAAGACCTCTCTTTCTCTCTGCCTCTCCTCTCTCTGTGTAGTTCTGACTTTCAAATAAATAAACAAACAAACAAACTACCACTTGCAGTACCATCAAAAACATGAGCTAGTTTGGGAAAATTTGACAGAAATACACAAGATCTGTACTGTACATTAGAAATTTTACAAAACGGGGGCCAGTGACTGGCACAGTGGTGAAGTCGCTGCTTTGCACACCTGCACTCCAGGTCAGAGTGCCTGGTTAGAGTCCAGCCTCCCTGCTTCCAAGCCAGCTTCCTGCTAACACCCACCTCGGGAGGTAGCAGGTGCAGCTCAAGTACTCGGGTCCCTGCCATCCAAGAGGGAGATTCAGGATTGAGTTCTGGGCTCCTGGCTTTGTCCGGCCTAGTCCTGTCTGTTGTGGGCATTTTGTGAGTAAACTAATGAACAGAACATCTCTCCATGTCTGTCTCTGCCTTTCAAAGAAAATGAAAATAAAAAAAAAATTAAACCCCCCTCCCCAAACTATAAGACGCTGATGAGGGGATTTTTGAAAATACCTAAATAAATTCACACAATGTTTCCATGGAACAGAAGACTGAGCACTGCTAAGGTATCAATTTTGATCATTAGATCCACAGTTTCCATGCAGTTCTTCCCAAATTCTCACAGGTTTGATGTAGAAATGGGCAAACTGACACTAAAATTCATATGGAAATGGAGACTAAGTATAACTAAAATAATTTTTAAAAATAAAGTTTGAAGGCTTACATTATTTGATTTCAAGGTTTATTTATAAAGCACCAGTAATAAAGACAGTGTGGAACTGGCATAAAGACAGACATATAGAACAATGAAACAGAAGGCTCTCTTGAAATAGACCCTCACATATGGCCACTGACGTGCTACAAGATGCCAAGCTAATTAAGTAGGGCAAAGAATAATGTTTTCAACAAAAACTGTTGAACAATTGTACAGCCAGCCATACATTAAAAAAAAAAAAAGAACCATGATCTTCTCTTATACAACAAATGAATATTAATGCAATATGAATCACAGACCTCCAGAAAAAAGAGATGAGAAAATTTTAGAAACTCTAGGTTTCACAAATATTTCTTAAATGGGATACAGAGTAAGAACTAAAATGAAAAAAAGTGTTAAATTGAACTTCATCAAATTTCAAAACTTCTGCTGTACAAACTATGGTTACAAAATGCAAAATAAAGCCACAGATTGAGAGAAAATATCTGTAAAATGTGGAATAAAAAACATTTGTTTCTAGAATATATTAAAACTTACAATTCAGTATTAAGAAATCAATCTCACCAAAAAATGGGCAAAGTAATTGAATAGACATTTCACCACAGAAGACACACAGATGGATAAATAAACACAGAAAGATGCCCAACATCCATAGTAATCACAATTAAATTATCATGAGGTACTAACAGTAGTTCCCTGTTATCCACGGGAGACACTTTTTTTTTTTTTTTTTTTTTTTTTTTACAGGCAGAGTGGACAGTGAGAGAGAGAGACAGAGAGAGAAAGGTCTTCCTTTTGCCGTTGGTTCACCCTCCAATGGCCGCCGCTGCAGCCGGCGCACCGCGCTGATCCTGGCAGGAGCCAGGAGCCAGGTGCTTTTCCTGGTCTCCCATGGGGTGCAGGGCCCAAGCACCTGGGCCATCCTCCACTGCACTCCCTGGCCATAGCAGAGAGCTGGCCTGGAAGAGGGGCAACCGGGACAGAATCCGGCGCCCCAACCGGGACTAGAACCCGGTGTGCCAGCGCCGCAAGGTGGAGGATTAGCCTATTGAGCCACGGCGCCGGCTGGGAGACACTTTTTTAAGATTTACTTTGAAAGAGTTGGAGAGACAGAGACATAGATCTTCCAACTGCTGGTTCACTCCTCAGATGGCTGCAACGGCCAGTGCTGGGCCAGGCGGAAGCTGGGAGCCAGCAGCTTCCTCTCAGTCTCCCATGTGGGCCATCCTCTGTTGCTTTCTCACGCCCTTAGCAGGGAGCTGGACCAGAAATGGAGCAGCCGGGAAGTGAACAGGCACCCATGTGGTCTGCTGGCATCACAGGCGGTGGCCTTACACCAAAGTCTATATACATACGGTTTTTCCTATACAATCATATATGATAAAGTTTAATTTATAAATTGGGAACATTGATAACAATAATAAAAACATTTATAACAATATATTGTTGTAATGAAAGTTATCTGAATGTGGTGTCTCTTTACTATCACCTTTCTTCTTGTGATATTGAGGCTGAACTTCAGAACTGAAACTGTGGAAAGTGAAAGCCATGGATCAGGGACTTGCTCTACCCACTGCCTACCCACGACGCAGTGTTGGCGAGCTGTGGAGAACGGGCACGTCTCACACACTGCTGATGGGAATGCAAGACGGCACGACTGCCTTGGAAAACCATCTGGCAGTTTATTAAGAAGTCAAACATGCACCCACCATCCTGCTCCCAGAAATTTACCCAGGAGAAAGGAAGGCACAGATTCACCCAAAGATTCTTGTGTGAATACTCATAGGTTTATCTACAATAGGTGTAATTTGAAAAGAATTCACTCTTTTTCCAAATATTTATTTATTTGAAAGGCAAGGTGAGAGAGAGAGAGAGGGAGAGACAGACACAGAACTTCCGTCACTGGGTCACTATCCAAACTGACACAACAGCCAAGTCTGGGCCAGGCTGAAGTCAGGAGCCAGCTACTCCAGCCTGGCTGCCCACGTGGGTGGCAGGGACTCAAGTACTGGGAGCATTTTCCAGCTCTCCCAGGCACATTAGTAGGGAACTGGACAGGAAGTGGAGAAGCCGGGATTCAATCTGGTACTCCTGTCCGGGATGCCGGCATCCAAGTGATGGCTTGACCAGCTGTGCCACAACACAACCTCAAGAATTCACTCTTGTATTGATGGGTGAGTGGGCATGCAAACTGTGATACATTCATATCATGGACATATCACACACACACACACACACACACACACACACGAAGAACAGCTGCCACTTGGGACACCTGTATCTCATATCAGAGCGTGTGAGTGTGAGTTTGAGTCCTGGCTCCACTCCTAATTCCAGTTTCCTCCTAATGTGCATCCAGTGGGACCCTGACACCCATGTGGAAGACCTGGACTGAGTTTCTGGCTCCTGGCTTCAGCCTTGGCTGTTGTGAACATTTGGGGAGCGAACCAGTGTAAAGGAAATCTCTGTCTCTTGTCTTTCTCTCTCCTGTCTTTTTGGCTTTCAACAGATTAAAAGAAAACACTTAAAGGATAAAGTATGGATATTAAAAAACACAGGTGAAAATAATTATCATGAATGTACAGATAGGGGTCTATGCTGTGGCGTAGCAGGTATAGCCACTGCCTGCAATGCTATTATCCCATATGGGTGCCAGGTTGTGTCCCAGCTGCTCTATTTCCAATCCAGCTCCCCACTAATGGCCTGAGAAAAGCAGTGGAAGATGGCTCAAATACTTGGGCCTCTGCACCCACATGGGAGACATGGAAGAAGCTCTTGAATTCGGCTTGGCATAACACTAGCTGTTGCGGCAATCTGAGGAGGGAACCAGTGGATGGAAGATCTCTGTTTCTCTCTCTCCCTCTCTCTGTGTAACTATGACTTTCAAATAAATAAACAATTTTTAAAGAAAAATATATAGACAAGGCCGGCGCCGCGGCTCACTAGGCCAATCCTCTGCCTTGTGGCGCCGGCACACCGGGTTCTAGTCCCTGTCGGGGTGCCGGATTCTGTCCTGGTTGCCCCTCTTCCAGGCCAGCTCTCTGCTGTGGCCAGGGAGTGCAGTGGAGGATGGCCCAAGTGCTTGGGCCCTGCACCCCATGGGAGACCAGGAAAAGCACCTGGCTCCTGCCATTGGATCAGTGCGGTGCACCAGCTGCAGTGCACCGGCCGCGGCGGCCATTGGAGGGTGAACCAACGGCAAAGGAAGACCTTTTTCTTTGTCTCTCTCTCTCACTGTCCACTCTGCCTGGCAAAAAAAAAAAAAAAATATATATATATATATATATATATATATATAAAGAAGTATACATACTGTGTTTCTATTTATATAAAATTCTAGAACAAGTGAGTGATAATGTAGAGTGACATGGCAGAAGCAGATGTGCGTCTGCCTGCAGGAGGTATGAGCTACAGAGATGATACAGCTCCAGAAGGGGTGATGAGTATATTCATTACAGGGACTGTGGTCTTGGGTTGGTCCACGAGTACATCCATAGGTCACAACTCATCAAACTGAACACTTTAAATTCATATAGTTTGCTATGTGTCAATTACATTTCAACTAATCAGTTAAAAAATGCAAATAAAATACCTCAATTTCGAGGTCCTGGCGCTTGGGATTGTGAATGAAGAAAGTGAAGTTTTCCTCCCACACAGGTTCATTGGTTTTGTACCGAATCTGGAAGATATATGCCAGTGTCAGTTTTGTAGTATTTCCTGTGGACATGGGCTACCAGCACCGTGCTTATTCCTTTAATGTGTTTGGAAGATGAGGATGACTTTAATTAAATTCCAAGATACATATTATGTATTTACTGAGTATATACTGTTATGTGTTAATCATGGAAAGAGTTCAAAAGATGGAGAGACAGTCTGAAGCCCTTAGAGTATCAGGAAATTGTTAGGAAAATCCATCCTGTGTGCCCAAAGACAAAAATATTATGTGCTTGGACTTGGTCCTCCCAGTCCCCCAGTGCTTAGAATGGTGCTATGTGTGGGCATGTGGGCATGTTATTAACATAACAATTATTATGTTCATGATTAAAAGTGAGCAATGCCTATAACTCTAACTCCTGAAATGTTTTATCTCATATCAGGAAAGTTCAACCAATTACAGCAATAACAATACTACTTTTTACTTTTTAAATGCTAATCTTTATTAGGATAGTTTAAGTGATCAAATGATATACTTCATCTCAAGAATTAAACAGGAGCGTAAGTCGATAAGTGTTATCTGTGTTTTGTTGTTTTCATCACTAGCCACTATTTCTTGAATAACTGTCATGCAGCCATAATTCTCTGTAACCTGCATGGTCCAGCCACATTATTTTCATCTTACAAAGGGAAAAATAACTTGGGTGTCCTTGGGCTAATGTCTTTTTTTCCTTTCCTTTTATTTATTTATTTTTTGTTATTCAGTTTTACAATGTCCACTTTAATTCTTGGATCTAATTGTATTTGTTGAAATTTCTTTTAAATTAAAATTTTATACAGTGCTAAAAAGAAATCTAAGAATTTATTCTTAGTACCTACTCATGAAATCAAGCGAAAGCATATTCCTATGTTATTTCTTAATATTAACTGTTACTAAATTAAGTAGGTGACTGTTTGTCAAATGACTGATTTAAAAGGGGGGAAAGATATGGAAAGCAATGGTTTTAATGTCTATTCTTTCACATAGAGCAATTCAGCACCCTCCACCTAAGAGTGGAGATAGTGGCAAACATGATTGGATGAAGACAATCAGAAAATTCACCACATACAAGTAACTTACCTTACTCTCTTGGGCCCTGTGCCCAACTGACATTTGGACAAGAGGATTTGGGTTGCTGTTTATTTTCTTCCCTGACTATCAAAAGAAAAATAAAGACAAAATGAATAAATACATTTTAAAGTCAGTTTTACAAAAAATGAAATTATTGGCTTATATTAATAGTTATTTCTATTTATCTCTGATATTTCACATACAGAGGATATCTGGGAACAATTTAAATGGAAAATAATTGCTAAGCACAACGCAAGCCAATGTTTCATCTAACATAAAATAAATTAAGAGAACATCAATTTGCACACAATTTTCAAATGTTAAAGTCTTTCATTTTTAAA
This sequence comes from Oryctolagus cuniculus, assembly GCF_051225735.1. NCBI lineage: Eukaryota > Metazoa > Chordata > Mammalia > Lagomorpha > Leporidae > Oryctolagus > Oryctolagus cuniculus. The sequence continues at coordinate 11,009,840 of NC_142873.1, read as the reverse complement.
GTAAGTTACTTGGGGAAAATTGAATCCTCTAAGTATCTTTGATGTTAACTGTAGTTCTTAGCTTATTTTATTGACTCGAATAACAAAAATGTATAAAATGCAATGAATGGAAACAAAAAAAATGAGAAAAGACAAATGTAAAAGAACGTATAATTCAGAATATCTCTCTGATTGGAATAATAAAAACAACACAGTGTATGATACGTGGCTTTACATTTTTTAACTTATCATCCTCTGTTCAAGCATGTGTAGGTATCAGATATCAAATCTTGCTTACCAACTGCTAAATAATTTTGACTGGAAGAATAACCATCAGTTTAGAAGTGCACTACATTAAACAGATATAAATACAATGAAAAAAACTTCAGGAATAAGAAAAAAAAAAAGAAAAGCATAGTTTAGCACACAGTTGATAGAAAACAGTAAAACACAACAGATATGTGACATGAGGTTTATTTATAACTTAGCCCCACAGGAAGATGCAGTTAAATATCTGTTAGTGGAAATTAATCAGAAGGTCACAAAAATGTTTTTTGAGTTAAATAATTTTAGAGTCAATCTTCAACACTGCAACGATGACAGAAATAGGTGTCAAAGTCGTATGATTATTTTTTTAAGAAAGTATTACTAGCCCAAACCTACTGCGACAATCTATTTTCTGGTTCATCGTTTTTGATGTGAATGAATTCTGCAAAATGAAATAAATACTGTTAAAGAGTATCCAAGGCTACAGACTATTGTGGCAAAGAAAACTCATTTTCCCTTTAAATCAAGTTTCTTTGTCCTGACTGTTACAATCTGTGAGTTTTAACTGAGCGCAAGCCTGTAAATAAAAATCTCATTTCCAAACTTCCCTCGCAGCTGAGCGTGGTCAGGTGCCTGTGTTCTGGCTTGGAGGGGGGCGTGTCCCCCCAGCTCCCCATCCCTGAGATGGGGAGCACAGTCTGCGCATGGCAGACCCTCAGGCCAGAATTCTGTTATATTAGAGGGAAATGAACTTCTTGCTTGTTTGAGCTACTGCTACTTTGGATACAAAAGTTGAGCTTAGCTGATAGAAAGACTGCATCTGCAAAAAAGGAAGGCACTCTTTCTTAGGGGTTCACTGCATCAAGTTTGAAGCCCATTCTCCAGCTCCTAGTGCCTCTGTGAACAGAATAGAATTCACGACTGTTTTCTGGGCAGTTTGCTGCAGTGAAATGGTCGTCATTGCCTTAACCAATTTATGTGGCTTATATTTGCGACATGATAAAAATCTGTTTTTCAAGTAAGAAAATCCTTTTAGAAAGTATAAAATAAATACTATAAAAAAAGTTAACTGATGTTTTATAATCTTTCTTTGTGGTACATCTTAAAATGGCTGATGTTTGGGGCCAGTGCTGTGGTGTAGTGGGTAAAGCCTCCATCTGCAGCACCAGCATCCCATATGCGTGCTGGTTCAAGTCCTGGCTGCTCCACTTCCTACCCAGCTGCCTGCTAATGAGCCTGGAAAAGCAGCTGATAGCCAAGTGCTTGGGCCCCTGCACCCACATGGGAGACCTGGAAGAAGCTCCTGGCTCCTGGCTGAGGCCTGGCCATTATGGTCATTTGGGAAATGAACTAGCCAATAGAGGATCTCTCTCTCTCTCTCTCTCTGCTTTCTGTAACTCTGCCTTTCAAATAAAATAAATCTTTTTTAAAAATGGATGATGTTTTAAATTCTATGAAACAGGGTTAAATCACTATGCTTTCTACTAGGAAGCAACATTCAAAATGCATCAGCACAAGTTAAAGGCATTAACGATAATGAAAATGTAAGCTTTGAGTCAGATCATCCTGAAGGTTCATCTCAGCTCTTCATCATGTGACGACTGAGACGACTTCCTTGGTTTATCTGAACCTCAGTTTTCCTGCCTACCAAACAAGCATGACAGCACTTCCAGACCCTGCTGTTAGGCGTCAGTGGCTAACAGTCACATAATAACATAACAACTACAATACACACATCATCTTAACTACACTGAATACTTTTAGATTCAATATTTTTTACTGAATAATCCAATGAGGAAGGAATTATTTCCATCCTAAAAAAGACAAGTTAATTAAATATAAGTTGTGCTGCTGACTAGGCATATTGGATTCAAATCCTGTCTGATTTTGGAGTCTCCCTTTCCAACCACGGTGCTGTATTGGTCAATAGCCTTCATATCGTAAAGAACTGAGTGAGCAAAGGATGCTCATAACATCCCTTCAGTGCTCCCGCAGGCACAGTGACGTCAGCCGTTGTGCTAACCAGCACTCAAGAGCAGTGATCCTGGGGCTGGCACTGTGGCCCAGTGGCTCAGGCGGCTGCGTGGCACGCTGGCATCCTATGTTACAGTGCTGGTTCAGGTCCTGCTGTTCCACTTCTCATCCAGCATTTATGCCACTATGACTGGGAGGACAACGGCACATGGCCCAAGTGTTTGGGTCCCTGCTACACATGCAGGAGACCAGGATGGAGTTCCTGGCTCCTGGCTGCAGTCTGGCCTGGACCCAGCTGCTGTGGCTATTTGAGGAGTAAACCAGCAGATGGAAGATTGATCAATTGATCAGTTGATCACCCTCTGTCTCGCCATTTGTCACTCTACCTTTCAAACAGGTAAATCTTTAAAAAAAAGATTTTGCCACTCTCTTTCACTTGAAAATTAACTTATTTTTTCCAGATGAAACTGGATAAAATCATTCCTGTTAATTTGGAACAGAATTATCTTTAAACAATTACATTTACAACTCCCCCAACCCCGCTCCAAAATTCTTAAACCTAAAATAGTCAGAAATTAGAGAAAAAAATAATAAAACTTTTTAAGTCATAGAAAACTTAGAGCAATTTAGTCAGAGAATGCATGCTAATGTCATATTTTAGGGAGTGGAGCTTAGTTTTCAATATACCTCATTTAATGAAATTTAAAAGCTTCTTGAATGATCTTTCACCCAAACCCAGCAGCACCAAAAGCCATGAGGTTGTCGATTCAGAGATGATCCTACTACAACATATTGGAAGAGGTGATTTTTAATGCATATTTACAGTTCACAAAGTGTATCCTTCAATCTGAATTTTAAAATAGTTAAAATTTTACATAAACTTCTCTAGCACCATTTTCACAATTTCCGGCCCAATTAAAATGTAGTTATTTAAGTCACCTTAAAGATTGCTGCCTAAGGCCAACAGGAAAAATATCTATTTTATCATATTGGTACTGTACAAAATTTACCTTCAAAGATGACTTAAATTCTAACTGCTGGTTCTTGGGTAATACAAGTAGGATTTCTCCCACTAGACATTCGATTAATATACTAGCGTGGGTGGTTTTCCGTCAATGCACTTAGGAGAGTTAAAGGAATCATCTCTTTCAATATGTGTTCAACACTTTGCAATCTCAGGGAAACCATTAGTTTACCTTCAAAGCTTTCTGAACTGCAGTCTTCTTCAAGACATCAGGGTTAAATTCTAATGGGTTACTCTTTCAAGTCAGAAGAAAATGAATATACCAAGGGTTAATAAATCATGCCATGAGGAATTTATGTAAGGTTAATGATATGAAGATTCATGGGAACAAACAAAAAGTCTTTAAACAAAAACCACTAAGAATTACACAAACAACCATAAGAGCCATCTATGAAATTCTTATTTCCCGAGATTTTTATCCTAGAATGAACCTTTAATCTAAGCGTATTTCCTTATCCAATATAATTAATTTCCCCACCCGCCCTGTTCTTTGGAATTTGAAAAAAATAAAGGAGTGAGACTTTAGGAGTTCTATTTACTATCATTTGCCCAAATAAATTCCTAAAACAGCAACCATAATCAAAGGTTTTGTCTGAAATACAAATTAATGGACCGTAGTTTCCCAAATTGCTCTCAAGCCAAATCATATCCTATTTACTTTCTTAGTGCAACGGCACAGGAGAGACAGAACCAACTTCTCTACTTTGTCCTCACCCTTTTCTAGGTATAAAAGTAGAAACTGGCTAGATCATCTTAAAAGCCTTTCTGGCTTTAAATAAAGTTCTATTATTATGGATTTTATGTCCTACTTTTATTCTTTTTTCCAGTTCATTACTTTCTCGCCCTCAGAAGAGCAAGGATGAGTTGTTTTGCAAGCTCCTAGGACTAACATTTAAGATAAAATATTTTTATCATTTTAGTTGTAATTAACTTCAAATGACAAATTGAACTTGATTTTTAATTTAAAAAAATTAACCAGCAGACACTGTAAGGAAGAAAGACGGATGGCAGTGCCCCAGTCTTCCTTGGCCAGCAGACTCGGCCAGGGAGGCAGGTGGGATTTCCGCTGGGCAGGGATTCACGCAACACCAAAACCGGTCCTCAGCCTGCCGGTTCAGCCTGCAGAGCTCTCAGAGGATCCTGGGCCCCAGCATCCACTGCTGCGTGGAGCTTGAACAGGGGTGATTTTTAACAGCTTCCCGATGTTAGCACAGGAAACCGTCACCCTAACGCGTGAGGACTGACACTTCAGAAATCACCAGAACCTCTCCCGAAGCTCACTTTTATGGCCTATACTAAATACACTTATTCTTCTAACATGCATCAGTTAAAGAAAAACAAGGAGACAGGCTGTGGTGTGGTGTTAGGGGTTGCAAGAGAAGCTGTGTGAGGTCATGGGAAAGTACACAGGCCTGTGGGTGAGACAGACTGGATCATTCAAGTGCTCCTGGGAGGCACCCTGTTGTGAGGCCTCTGGACGTTATGGATCATGCACCCTTGGGCTCCTCACAATCAATGGAAGCAGTAATAGCCACCTGCACACTTTTTTTTTTTTTTTTTTTTTGAGAGCACAAAGCCCTATCATCACCCCTCAGGGTCTCCACAGTGGCAGCTATTATACAGCTTAGCATTATTATATTTAAAAAAGGCAACTACTGTAACACCACACACCTCAGATAAACCCCATACACATTTAGTAAAGTGAAACAAATCCACTTTCTACTAGGACAGAGTCATGGGGGCTGAGAGGGTTCAGGAATGCAGCTGTGGGTCACATGGCTGAGTTCCAATCCCAGCTCTGTCAACCGGTGGCCCTGGGCCTCTCGTCTCAGTGATCTGCGTTCTCCGTGCTGTCTCGGTTCCCTTCTCTGCACAGAGATAACGATGCTGTGTGGACTAGATGAGGTATAAATGCAGAGCCCTCAGAACTCTGCTGCTTATGGGAAAGTGCTCCATAAGCACAGGGCCTCACGTAAGCCTACGTTCCTGACGCTGGTCACTGCCAATCAGAGAACGTCCTCATTGCTCAAGCCTGAAATCCAAGCCCAGGATTTGACTAAAAGGAGGAGGTCACAGTTCTAAGAGTTAACATTACAAAGAGTGCATTTTCAGCACAGAGGAAATTTCTGTTGTTTGAAGTTTTCAGATGGGGATCCTTGGTGGTAATAAACTCTCGAAACTGAAAACTAAAGTCTTTTAGAGAGCTACGAGACGGCAGCATCTAAAACCTCTTCTAGTAATAGTGATGGTCTCAGCTCAAAAACACTGATCCTATTGAAAACAAAGGGGTCAGAAACACTTCAAACTTATTTGACAGAACTGTGTACATTTTAAACAGTTACAGGACGTGATTTTGATAATGCATAAGGAACGTGAATTTCGATAACCCAGCAATGTTATAGACTAAAAATTATAAAGCAGTTTTTAAAATCCTCACATGGGGCAAGCATTTAGCCTAGTGCTGATGCTGATGACTCTGGTGAAGATACCTGTGTCCCACAGTGGAGTACCTGGGTTTGATATTTGGCTCCGGCTCCTGACTTCGACCTCCTGCTTAATGCAGGCCCTGAAAGGCATGGTGACTGGTTTCTGCCATCCTGGTGGGAGACCTAAAGCCAGCTTTGGTGTGCCTGAGTTCTGCAACTGTTGGCGTCTAGGGAGTAAACCAGTGGACAGGGGCTCTCTGTCTATCAGATAAAATAAATAAGTAAACATTTAAAATCCTGACACAAGGAAGATTTTCTTTCTGCAAAAGGAAGCAGCTGTAGAATGAGAAAAAGCAACTTAAAGTTATTGGAAACAGATGGGCAGAATTTATACAGTAGAGCAATCTCATCTTTTGTATATTTACAATGAACTTCTCCACTAAGAAATACAAGAAGCAGAATTATTTTTCATAAAAAAGTGACAGAATATGCTGAATTATGTATCACTGACCTCCTTTTGACTTTTAAAAAGACCTTAAACAGGTGTGAGCTGACACAGCCAGGGAGTTCATGGTTATGACATATTAGTGTTGTGACTTAACAGCACACCTAACCTTTGATGATCTTGATTTTCCTCATGTAAAAAATGGTGTGAAATATTTATTCTTTTAAGTACTACCTCCCAGCCCCTCCTCTCTCTTTCTCTTTTTTTAAGAATAAACTAGGGGCTGGTGCTATGGTGCAGTGGGTTAACACCCTTGGCCTGAAGCGCCGGCATCCCATATGGGCGCCAGTTCGAGACCTGGCTACTCCACTTCCCATCCAGCTCTCTGCTGTGGCCTGGGAAAGCAGTAGAAGATGGCCCAAGTCCTTGGGCCCCTGCACCGCGTGGGAGACCTGGAAGAAGCTCCTGGCTCCTGGCTTCATCTCGGCACAGCTCTGGCCGTTGTGGCCATTTGGGAAGTGAACCAGCAGATGGAAGACCTCTCACTCTCTCTCTCTGCCTTCTCCACTCTCTGTGTAACTCTGACATACAAATAAATAAATAAATCTTAAAAAAAAAAAAGAATAAACTGACGGTGTATGTGGAAATCCTTTGAAAAAGTACTAGAGTATGAGATTCAAGGGACAAACCTTAAGAATCTCACTAATCATTGAATTAAACCTGAGGAGTGATTTTCTAGACTAATGACCAAGCCACCAGGCTTTCTATGGCCCCAAAACAAGTGAAAATAGCTATCTACGGAAAGCACCAAGAACAGCACCAGAAATGAAGGTCCCGGTTATAAAGACTAGGCAGAAAGAGATGTAACGAGATCAAAACAACAAATGCTTAATTATCTGCGCCAGGAAAATATTTAAAAGAAGCTGAATCATAAACTCAATATAGTTTGCTTCTCCCTTAGGAGCTCTGGTTAAACCATGCCAGAGAAGGCAAATTTTCATTTAAAACAGATGGACTTCCATCTTCCTATGACCATTCCCCTGGGTAACTGACAGCTGACTGCACAGGGTATATTTTAAAGAAAGCTGGAATTCTGACACTTGTATGTTTGATAAGGAGGAGAAAGTAGATTTATGAAAGTTTTGTCAAAGTTTAAAAAATATTTACATCTCACATTGAGATGAACTACAAGAAAATACGTTTTAATCATTCTGGCTTCATTTCTTCCGCGGAACAATTTTTATTATGGTGTATGGGCCAGTAGCAATTTAGGAATCTAAGGCAGCTTGCTAGGTTTGTTCATCTCATCATCAGATGTACTTTCCAGTATTAAAGCAGTGTTAACACTTTACAAAAGAAACATAAAGTAAATACATGGTAACTGAAATCATGCAAGAAAATGAAAAGAGCATGCCACATCATTCCACCACTGAGCAGAAGGCATTAGAAGTGCCACACTCTGGCAGTCTCCATTAGAAACAAAAGGAAGAAGGAACACTGAAGGACTCACAAATAGTGCTCTATAGACTGAGGTAGTATTTTCACAAAACACTAGTCCCGAAGCTCGCCTCTCCTTTAAGTAGCCACACCCAAAGTTTCCCTCGTAGACACTCTTAGGAAAGTGGAGACGGGAGGAGAAAGCAAAGAACGGTGGATTGTGGTCAATGCGCGCGCCAGCAGCACAAATAAACAGGAGTGCAAAGGCAGAGGCAAAGACTCTGGCAAAACACAGTGAAACCAGTCAGCAAATGCTCCCATGTAAAATAAACACCCCACAGGGCCGGGGCTTTGCCAAGATCCTTTGCCTCTGATGGCCATAAGCATACTTCATGCACAGTGCCCTCTTACAGAAAATTATACATTCACTTTTCTTGCTTATGTGACATCATTCAAATTTCAGTATCGTGATAAAACACACAGCTCTAAAGAGAGGCCTAACTCTTTCTTGCCAATTCACTGACACTACTCTATATCCTGAAATATACAACCAATTCACTTTAATCAGGCATTATAAAAGACTCTATAAGAAACATGATTGTAGTTAAAAGCAAAAAGTTTTACCATATACTAAATTCTGTAGAAAGGTTAAATAATAAGTAACTTTTCCTGAATTGAAATTATAACAGATACAGTCACAGACTTTAAACTGGAAGATTGGACAAAAGGTTAAGGTAAATACTTTAAGAGAAGTACAAAAATTTATTAAATTAAAATCAGTCAAGATACCATTATTGAAAGAAAGAGTACATTTATATGCAATCATATACGACAAAGTAAAATTACATTCCCTCAGTAAGAAAATGATGGTATTTTAATTATTAATAACTGTAAATAAACATATTAACATGCAAAGTACATTAACTTTGCTTTTGGGTAAAGTCAAAGTAAATGCACAATTTTCAAACCTTGAAAGTTACTAAATGAAACAAAGGGTGTATGAGTATGTTTCATGAACTCTAATGCAAAGTGAGAATATCCTGCATGAAACACTTATAATCTGAGTGCAGAATGCAGTATTGAAAAAGGCTGGGTTAAGGGCCTCTTCATTTCTTTGTCTATCTCCACCAAATAAATACTGACAAAGGAAGACTATTTAGTTACAAATGAACTTAAGTGAAAAACACTAACAATGCAGGAAGAGTTATGCAATAGAGAGTCTTGGGAGGAAAAATCATGTATCTGGGAGCAGTAATCTTTCTTTCAAAAAACTGGCCATGACACCATGACATAAAGAACCACCATCTTGTGAACAAGTGTACTGGTGCTCAAAAAATTATCAAACAATAAAACATTGATAGTGATGACAACATTACCTTAAGGAGCAGGTGTCAAGTGTAACAGTGGAATACCACACCATGCCTCGCCTGACTGAATTAATAGTATTCTCCCTGGTTATAGTTATTAGCTACAAAATTGTATTTTCTAAGAACAAAACAATTCTGCTGTAGACAAATAAAATCATATGCTTTTAGGCTGTAGCACATCACGTGTTGGACAGAAGCTTACTCAGAGTCACTGCTTTTTCTTTTGACTGTTAGAAATATCCCGGGTACCTGAGGGCTCAGCACACCTGCCCAGTGGCACCTCTGCCACCATGTGCCCTGAGGACCGCCGGGCCCAGTAGCTCATGCACTGCCATGCTACAGGGGGGACGAGTTTGGAGTTTCTAGTCGGAGCTCTTTTATTATCTCCCACTCCAAAGACACAATTTCCATCTTTAGGCAACAAAGTTTTAACAAGCAGGATGTCCCTCTCACTACTAGTCACATTATTTTTCTGTGTACTAGAGAATTCTTCATAAAATATGCCAGGATAAAGGTAATTCTGAAAGCCTGGACAAATCCAATAAGATGCATCAACGTAATATGCACGCTGAAAGCCAGTGCTGACTTTTCCCTCTCTGCCGCTGTCTTGTGCTGGAAGTGAAGTGAAAACACAGCCAGACAAGAGCAAGTGACACACTGTGGTGAACAAAGCAGTGGCTCCCAAACAAAGTTGCCGCTAGGAAGTAAGCTCCCAAATCAGTTACCACTGCGCGACCTACCGGAAGGTTCCTTGCTGAATCCAAATACAAGATCAGCAGTGCAGAAGAAAGACCGTCATTGGCTTGGTCTTTATCCGCTCTGATGTCTGTTAGCACCTGAAAGGAAAGGGAAACAGCCTTACCAGGTGTGCTTCCACGTGACCGTAAACTAACTACCGAGTGCGTGGGTCAGTCACGCTTGGGAGAGTCAGAAAGGTGAGAAGTAAACCATCTAATATATACAATGCAAAGAGAAGAAATACAATAAATAGCTTTTAAATGCAACACTACTGTTCCGTACTAATTAATTAAGTGAAACAGGTGATACTTGGCTTTCCAAATCCCCGCACTATAGCAAGTATATAATACAGGTGTGAATGTAAACTCCATTTAAAAATTTTTCATCTACTTGAAAAGCACAGCAATAGAGAGACAGACAGATACATCATACTCATCCAGTCTGTGTGTGAGAGATGGGGAGGGGAGAGAGGGAGAAAGAAGGGGGGAGGAGAGAGAGGGAGAGGGAGAGAGAGAGAGAGATCTTTCATCTGCTAGTTCACTCCACACATGCCTCCAATAGCCAGGACTGGGCCAAGCCAAAGCTAGGAGCCTAGAAGGATCTTCCAGGTGGGTGGCAGGGACCTAAGTACTTGAGCTATCATCTGCTGCCTCCTAACGATGCATTAGCAGGAGGCCGGACTGCAAGCAGAGAAACTGGGTCCTGAACCAGCACTCAGTTATGGGATAAGTCAAGCGGCAGCTTAAGCTGATGTGCCACAATGCCTGCCCTGGTATATTTCAATTTAAAAAAGTTCCATTATCTGTCATTTCTCCCTTGACCCTGCTATAGTGAGTTATAATAGCAAAATAAAAATTACTGCTATAATTATAAAATTAAGTAGTGACACCATTTTAATAGGGTAATCTTAGGTGCTAGAAGTGGCCGGTTATCAAGAGAACACACTTGACAGTACCTTATCAAGGTTGGAAGCGTTTGGCATCAATGTGAGCCACTCCAGTTTCAAGTGCAGCTTTCCTTTTGGCACCTCGTCCAGCGTGAACCACTGAAGAGAAAATGTTTAAGTTCAGCAAAAGTTCTCCTGAATCAAAAATTCAAATCAAACCCCATCTCCACAAGATCACAAAGTATTCATTAATTGTGGTGCATTAGCAGTTCTCAATAACAAATGGCTGAATCTTGCCATGCATAGCTTTATGCCTTTTGAAGGTCTGATAATCTTATGTATGAGGATAATGACGACAGAGACCATAATAAATGCCTCAAAAATATCAACCCATTTAATCCCAACAAAACCCTGTGAAATAAGTACCATCACAACCTCTATTTTAAGGTTTGAAATGTTTTCTGGAACTCCCTAGTATTGGAGAAGCTGTCTACATATGGTTGTAAATGGAAGTTATAGGCCAAGAGATAATATAGCATTGATCCAAAATGCTGAATTTCAATATCAAATTAGTATTTTTATCACTACATACCAATTAGTAAAATAGTGTTCAATTGTTTTAGCTTAAAAACCACAAAACAATCAAAGGTGGCTCCCAAATGCTCAGTGATTATAAAAAAAAGAGACTCCCATGAGGCAGGATTGTGTCTGTTCTGTCCAATGCTATATACTCATAATGCTTTCCTTTTAGAAGCAGCAAAATCCCAACACTGATTAGGCTAATTGTGCTTCATTTATCTTACCCATCATTTAAAAGCTACCCCAACTGTTTCATTTTATATACTTCTCATTCAGGCAGAAATACCCCTGCTTGAAGTATTGTCTGTTTGCTATCAATTACCACGGCATTTACTGACACTGTTCATTTGACAAGTCTCAGTGATGACACTGTGCCACCTCTTCTATTAGTTATCATTAATAATTCCATATTATCTAATTTCCATGGAAATTTCCATTTAGTGGGCCTTTTAAGCATCTCTAGCCTTACTCCTACATGGATCACTTTTGTCTGTAATAAAGTCAGTTTGATATTTTATATTCATAGGAATGTCTATGGTAGATACTCAGTACACGCTATCTAATACAACTCTTAATTTCTTTTCATTTTGCCTGAATGAAAAGCCTACATTTTTAATGCTGGCAAGTCAAATTTGTTCACACAGTGTTAATTAGGATTCCTCTATTATGTGGGTGGGTGACAATGGTGGTTAATGACTCCTCTGGCACACAGTAGGTACTCAATGTTCATGAAATAGACCAATACTCGAAGAAAACTTACTTCATCTAAAAGGCGCTCCTTTTCAACTTCAATAAGATCAATCATAAGACTATAGAAATAACAATACAACAACTTTAGAACATAGAAACACACGTTCTTACTATTGAAAAATCCTTAAGCATTTGTCTATGAAAAAGGATTCCAGGAATGCAACAAAATGCTATGATTTATCAGGAGATAGACCATTCTTCCAGAAGTGCCCTCGGCCTCCAGCTGCTTATGGAGTGTTAAGAAAAAGAAGGAGAAGATCAGTGTCTGGGAGGTCAAAATACTGAGTTTGGCTCACTTAGGCTAGAACTATATTAAAAAAAAAAAAAAAAACTAGCCTTCCCCACCATGTGGTTTGCTTAAAGAATATTTAAAGATCCTTCAGCCCTCTTATTTCACACATTCCCCCAGCACTGCCACCAACACGAGGACTCAGATTAGTCACGTGAGCAGTTATAAGTCATGTGTCGGGTTATAAACTCGTCCATCCTTTCTACTCTTGCTCCTGAGCTCTAGACCACATTAAATAAAGCCCATAGAAGACTCTCGCTTGGCACACTCAAGAGCAAGCTAATTCTATTTCCCCTAAAGCAATCCTGCTGTATGGCAAAGATGGTGACACCCCCACAGCAGCCAGAAGCAGCTGGAAATGATCATCCCCCTGCTTTTTCTTGTCAGCTCCCCTGCCCCTGCCCCTGCCCCTGCGGTCAGTGTACAGCTCACATCTGGCCCATGACAACAGCCTGACTGCTCTGCTGGCCTTCAATCTCAGTCTCCAAGAATCCAATCCATACCCTTGTTTCACTAGCATGTACCTTGATCTCATCACTGTCCTCCTGAAAATCTCTCAATTGTTCTCTGTTGCCTATTTAAGTTTTATGAATGCAACATACAAGACCATTCTTGATGAGGCACAAACCTCTCCAGTGTCACCTAATGCCATAACTTTTTTGGCCACAGTAAACTCTGTTAAATAATCACTAGTGAATGCATTAGGTACCATGTATTTTGAAAGCTAGTTTTTCCAGCTGTACTAGTTCAACTGAAGACAGCAAACCAGCATTTGTTTTCTTGGTGTGTAGACACCACTTAAACTATCTCAACAAACTGAAAATGTTAACAAATATGCTTTTGCCATCTACAACAAAGCTGTTTACAAGAACTCTCTGCACAGGGTGCAGTTTTATATGGAAAAATTGAGCACTTTTCAGGGCCAGCACAGGTTGACGCCCTGGCCTGCAGTGCTGGCATCCCATATGGGCACCGGTTCTGGTCCCGGCTGCTCCTCTTCCTATCCAGCTCTCTGCTATGGCCTGGGAAAGCAGTGGAAAATAGCCTAAGTCCTTGGGTCCCTGCACCCACATGGGAGACCGGGAGGAAGCTCCTGGCTCCTGGCTTCAGATTGGCTCAGCTCCGGCCGTTGCAGCCAGTTGGGGAGTGAACCATTGGATGGAAGACCTCTCTGTCTCTACCTCTCTCTGTAACTCTTTCAAGTAAGATAGGTCTTTAAAAAAAAAAAAAAAAGATCCTTTAAAAAAATATTGAGCACTATAAATTAATAAAGGGTAACCATGAAAAATATTTTTAAATTTGCTGAATTGTAATTAACTCAAGTACCTACCCATGACCAGAGGCTACCAATGGGCAACATAGATGTAGAAAATTTCCTTCTCTTAAATGTGAAATTTTTTAGGAATAAAAATACTTTAAAGAAATCTAAGGTAAAACAAATGCTGTGTATCTATTAAAATATATATGTACATAAATATATCTATAAATTTTTAAGAACAATTATTAAAGAAAAAAAAATGAGATCCAATGTTCTCCAAGTAGCCAAAAAGAGTTCTATTTACCTTCCTAGAAAGTCATCCTTGTCTGGATCTTCATCAAAGAGCTCAATCTCTAATTCTTGCCCAGGATGTTCATATACTAAAGCCTGGAAAATTAAGGGTTAGTAGATATTGCATTCTTACTAACATAGCAACATACTAAGTCCGATGATTATAGTAAATACTATATGTATTTTATCTAGCAGAAAATAGTTTTTCAAGCACTTACATTTTGTTATTGTCAAATCATATCCTTTTGAGAGTTGGATCATTCTGAAATATGTGCCCCCACTGTATCAGTATCTTGTGTTTGTTTCCAGTTACCTGGGATTACATCTCAATGGTTCAGGTTCAATCACTCTAAGTCAAGGTTACAGGAGGTCAACCTACAAGCCTGGTCCAAGGTTTGGAATAGATCATAGATGTAGGATCTATAACTCTAGTCCTGAAGTGGCTCCATTCAGATGCCGGGCTTGGGATAACTGTAAGTTATCCATTTTTCACCATTTAGAGAGTAAGAAATTGAGAAGGGACCAGATTGAAAGGAATAGAGAGTGGGAAGCTGGTGGAGTATAAAATACATACTGTTGTGAAGAGTAATTCTACAAAAACATTTCAGGTCTTTAAAACTCCTAACTTTGATATAACAGTTCTATTCTGAGGAGCTTTATCTGGAGAAAACTTAGTCAAGTGCAGGAAAAACACATTCACATTGTACTTGTTCAGCACTACTTATAATGCTGAGAATGGCCTAGGCCTCTCTAGATAGCTGAATGACAATATCCATTCAGTGAAATGGTTATGAAGAATCATGTAGAACTCTTATTGTCATAAAACATTTGCAGAACAGTACATAATTAATCCCATTTTTGTATGTGTCTATGTGTTAACAACCACATGTAACATAATTAACACAAGCTATTTATTTTTTTTTTATTTTTCTTTTTTTATTTTTTTTTATTTTTTTTATTTTTTATTTTTTATTTTTTTTTATCTTTTATTTAATGAATATAAATTTCCAAAGTACGTCTCATGGGTTACAATGGCTTTCCCCCCCATACCGTCCCTCCCACCCACCACCCTCCCCTTTCCCACTCCCTCTCCCCTTCCATTCACATCAAGATTCATTTTAAGCTATTTATAATATTAAAATATTTTGCCAATTATTTATTGTGATAGAATAATGCAATTAAGGTTTAAAATTGTATGTGTTAGCAACACAAGAATGTTGTAGGGTTGGAAAAGCAGGTATAATCTCTTTCAAAGACGCACAATGAAAGCAAGGAAAATTTGAATGATATCCTAAATTAGCCACACTTCCATGTGATAAGACTGGAATTAGATTTCAGATGCTCCACTCTGTGTCCAGTCCACTATGCCAAGAGCACAAGTGGACTCAACATCTTACCTCGTACACTTCGTTCCACTTTGGACTAAGGTTCTCTTTGATGACCTTGCTTTGGAAGATCTGGTTGCCAACTCGAATAATCCCATAGGGGTCTGATTTTCCCTTGACAAGTCCCTTAAGGTAAGTATCCTTCCCCTGAAGATCCTGAGCTTCAATAAAATGTATCCTTAGAACACCCTGAACAGAGGAATACACATTTAGATCATTCGTTAGTTTACTTAACAGAGATGAAAGTCAGCTATGTGACTGATCCCATCCTAAGAACTGGGGCACAGAAACCCTCTTCTCACACAGTGTATACTCCAGCAATACAGTAGATGCGTAAAAGCCAGGTGACAAATAAAAAAAAAAAAAAAAGTAGGGCAGGGCAAGGTGACAGTGCCACATGGGTCTGTTTTAGATAGTAGACATTTTGTTCTTTATTGTTGTAGAGACACCTCAACAGGGACGTGACAGAGGGACCACACAGACACCTGCATGTGGTTTCCCTGAGAGAGGGAACACTAAGGACAGAGGTCATGCTAGGGCACTGGGCTTATTCCAAGGAGGTTGATGATCCCAGATTCTGGTACCATAGTAAGCAATAATTAACACGAGAAGATCTATCATATCTATTACTAGATACTTGGTATGCAGTAGCTACACCACTTAATTTTTAGAACAATCTTATAGAATGTCATTAAACTTACTTTCCAGAAGAAGAAACTAAAACTTTGAAATATTTTTTTATAAATGTTGTTTTACTGATAAAGAAGAAGTATTCATTCACATTTCTTCCAAGGCAAACAAGGGTGGTTGACGTTACCTCTCAGAATGGTAGCATTCTGCACTTCACATGCTTCTTAGAAAGTTCCAGGGATATTCCCGACTGAATCGGCAATGAAGACATGCACCTCTACAGATGCACACGTTCTAAAAAATCTTCATGTTTGCATGTGTCTAAAGCTTAATGTGGCAACAGCTATTTTTTAAGCTTTACTTATTTATTTGAAAGGCAGAGTTAGAGAAAGGGATCAAGCTTCCATCCATTGGTTTACTCCCCAAATGGTTGCAATGGGCAAGGCTGGGCCAGGCAGAAGCCAGGAGCTTCAAACGCCATCCAAGTCTCTCATGTGAGTAGCAAGGGCCCAAATACTGGGGCCTCTTTTGCTGCCTTCCCAGGTACATTAGCAAGGAGCTGGACTGGAAGCAGAGCAGCTGGGACTGGAACCAGGACTCATACGGGTTGTGTGTCATGGGTTGCGGTCCCATCAGCTACACCATTATGACGATCCCAACATTTTCAGTAAGTTTGGCTTTACAATTTTTTTTTAAATCGACTTATTTTTTACTTTACTTGAAAGGCAGAGAGACACTGAGAACACTCATCTGCTGGTTCACTCTCCAAATGCCTTCTATAGATAGGGCTGGGCCAGGCCAAAGCCAGGAGCTTGGAACTCCATCTGATCTCTAACGTGGGCAGCGGGAACCCAAGTACCCAGATCATCATCCACTGGCTCCTGGGATGCATGTTAGCAAGAAGCGGAATTGAACGTAGAGGAGATGGATGCAGGTGTAGAGGGATGCAGTGCCCCAAGCAGCATCTCAATCCCTACTCAGTCCCAACACTGGTTTTTCAAACCCATGTAATCAGGCTGAGCTCCGCTGTTCACTCCCACGTAGGGCACAGAAGGCTCAAGTGGCTCAAGTGGCAAAGGATCACGAGGATTTCGACATGTAAAAGGAAGTCTTTCCTTTTCAGAGGTGAGAATGATAAATTAAGGAAATAAGACGTTCCTTTCTAATATGCACATTAAATCTGTTGAATGCCAACAATATATTTAATCTGGGTACTGAATTAACTGGGTGCCTTTACTCTTAAAAACTGTAAGGGGCCAGCGTTGTGGTACAGTGGGTGAAGTTGCCCCCTGTGACACCAGCATCCCATATGGGTGCTGGTTCACATCCCAGCTGCCCCACTTCCAATCCAGCTCCCTGCTAATGGCCTGGAAAAAGCAGTGAAAGATGGCCCAAATGCTTGGGCCCCTGCTACCCATGTGGGAGACCTGGAAGAAGCTCCTGGCTTCTGGCTTCAGCCTGACCCAGTGCTGGCCATTATGAACATCTGGGGAGTGAACCAGCAGATGGAAGATTTCTCTCTTTCTCTCTCCCTAACTCTAATTTTCAAACATAAATGTTTTTCAAAAAAAAAATTATAAGGATGGGGGCCATTGTGGCACAGTGGGTTAAGATACTGCTTGCAACACTCACAGCCCATTTCAGAGCACTGGCTTGACTCCTGGCTATTCCGCTTCTGGTACAGCTCCCTGCTAATGCGCTTGGGAAGGCAGCAGAGGATGGCTCAAGTGCTTGGGCTCCTGCCACCCGTGAGAGACCAGGATGGAGTTTCTGGTCCTTGGCTTCACCTGGCCCAGCCCTGGCTGTTGTGGCCTTCTGGGGAGTGAACCAGCAGATGGAAGGTCTCCCTCTCTCTGTAGCTCTGCCTTTCAGGTAAGTAAGTGAATAAACACACCTTTAAGCATATATACAAGGATGCTGAGGGGGCACTGTGTGCAGTGTTAGGGACATCATTTGAGAGACTTGCATCTTGGCTCCATTTCCAATTCCAACTTCCTGCAGACAACACCGTGGCCATCCTGCTGACCCGACTTCTGGAGTACAAAGTCCAAACACCCTACACAGATGTGGGAGCCAACACCCAGGTGGCTGAAAGCTCTCCCAACCTACCGGAGCTCACCCACTGCAACATCGTTTCCTTGCCAAGAAGAAGGAATCTGATGCTCCCGACTAGGGAGTCCTCACAATTTTTGAATGTAGTTATTTACTTTGCTCCGATGAAGGAGACTTCAGTACTTCAGTCAGCTCTGTGCTATGTAACATCTCCATTTTACAGGTGAAGAAACTGAGGCCCGGCCATGCTAAACGACATGCCGACGGAAGTGAAGCTGCTGCCACACTTAAGGGCTGTGACTCAAATTAGGTTTGCTCTTTCCGTTTTACCTAGTCAGCTGTTATGTAAGTGTTTCTCCTGCTATGATACTCATTCAAATGACTCTACAGGAAAATCTATACAAACCATTACACAAAGTTCTTTTCAAAATCACCAGGAAACTGGCGCTTGTTACTGAGAGCTGTTAGATTGTAATAAAAACAAATGTAAATTGTGATTTCTGAGATAAGTCATCTGTACTGCTGACAGTCATTATTTATGACTCGCAATAACATATGCAGAATTAAATCCCTATTAGCACCCGTCAGGAACATGATTGAGGTGTGAGAACTCGCCAGAAGTCTCTGAGACAAGTTCCAGGATCTAAGCAGTGAGGCAGGACAAAGTATTCTTACTGTATCAAGACATGAGGCAAGTTTAGCTGTTCGGAGCAATACAGGAAGTGACAACACCTGATATAACATCCATTTGAAACACGTTTACTATCTGTTTTTAAACATTGCTGGATGCTAAGACATGCTTACCTTTGGTATAGGAAACCGTAACTGAGCTATTTGAACTTCACTGACAAGAGGAACAGTGATTCGATTAGGAAGCACCAGATAGTTTGATATGATATCCAAAATGATAGTATCTGATAAACCACTGGCAGTCGGGAGAGAAAAAGAACAATCAATCAAACATACCAACACTCACTATCCCCTTTAACCACAAATGTAATGTGACACAATAACACAGTCACAGGGTAGGAGTTGTCTCAATATAATTTCTCCCACAAGATGTTTAAATACAGTATTTCAGTACTTAAGCTGATATTTCTATAGTAACTGATGTAGAATTTAACGTCAGAACACAAAGTAGAAATCTAGCAACATTTTATAATTTCCTAAATAATACTTGTATATTCCTATATAATTCGATCATAGATTTAATACTAAATAAGATGCCTCCCATTAAATTTTTTAATATAAAATATTTCAAACATTCATAAAAGTACAGAGAATAAGACAACATTAATGAACCCATTCCATGTTTATAGACATGTTAAAATTTTCTCTATTGCTGTATACCGGCTCCCAGTGAAGTAGAATTTAGTGTATTCTCTCCCCACACATTATCAAATGCTTTCTTTGGGTATTAACTTTTGAAATTCTCCACACAACTACATGTAAACTCAGTAATATGGATAAAGTTGCTTAGACTAAAGGAACAAATGTACTTTTAACATATTTTCTGCCTAGTTTTTAGGATCAACGTGAAATGAAATAATGTCCATGTGGAAGCACTTTGGAAAGCGTGTATTAGTGCAGGTGTCACTGCTCCAGAACACCTTCCCTGTGAAGTAAAGAACTTCTGAACTGCGTGAAGTCTTAAAAGAACCACATTTCATGTCAGTACGTTTTAGATGCTAGAACTACTAACCTACAGAGAATAATGTCATCATCACTCAGTGAATAATTATTGAACCACACTGCAATACATGCAACAACAAGATGGAGTGCTTTGCTTTAAGGATCTTTCAGGTTACTATGGAAAAAGACCTTAACAAATCTTCAAAACACAAAGACACATCTGGCGCTGCTCTGTGCTTCCAAGGAGAGTCCAGGGGTACGAGCTTGCAGATACGGATAGGTAATCATGAAGGAAGTTATCAGCTGGTCCGCAATTTTAATACCAAGCATTTTCTTGCTTCTGCTGTTCTCCCCTGGCCCTAAAATACTGGCTTTCTTTATACTGAAAAGTCTTTTGAAACCGCAGAGCTGTCTAGCTGACTGACACGTTTTGAAGAATCCTCTTGCTTGCTGCCCTGATACAGCATTGGTCACTGTGGGGTCACCTGTCGTCCTCGGCTCGTGTGTCCGTTAGAACCATTCCTGTTCATCGCCCTTCTGTTTCTGTCATGGTTCTCAGCGTTTCTTCTACCTTCAAAACTCAACCCAGAGTTCTTCTTTGAAACATGATAGCGCTATAGGGATGGCCAACATTTGTGTTATAGTGAAGTAACTCGAGCGTTTTCCTGCTTACTTGTGTAATATCCATGGTTCCTTTTTCTAAGCAATGAGTACAGCATGTGGTGCTCATTATAGAAAGCCTGGGACAAGATTTCATTGTTAGCTTCATAGTGATTATTCATCTTTTAAGATAAAGCTTGTTATAGCTGCAATTCATCTGACAGAAAGTCTGAGAACTAGTGACCCTAATTTCAAGAACATATGAATATTTTATCATATAAACCTATATAAAATGTCATATATTATATAAAATTTGCATAATTATATATGAGGATGCTTCAAAAAGCTTGTGGAAAAAATGAAATTAAAAGATAAGGTTATTTTGATGCAGCAATTTGAAAGCCATGCATATAAGGCATCTTCAAAAGTTCATGTAAATTGTGTATTATGAAAAACCCTGCATATTTAAAAAAATTTTGCACAAAAATAAATTTCTCAATTCAATTTTCCAACTTTTTGAAGTACTCTCACATAAATTATACATAGAATATAAATAAATTTTAAAGAGATAGCTTTACATTTTCTTTTTATATCAGAGATTGCTTAATTCTGAATGATATATGTGCATCTCTCTTTATAATGTATATTAAGTATATATAACCATATATTTTTATTTTAATGATATGATTCTGTATATGTGGAATATATAGGAATATACATTTTTATGTATCATATATATGACTATAAAACAGTAGGAGCTACTACTGTATACAGAACCTACTTACATATAAATTATTAAATAAAATGGAGCTATATATGTGTGTGTGTATTTGTACAGCCCTATTTAAATATAATAACTTGGGATTGCCTTCCCCAAACTGTAGTCTTGCCAGAGGCAGAATGCACTGTGTTTGATGCTACCTTTTCAGGTAGTTAATACAATATAACTTACAGTGCAAATGCTCAGTCACTCATGTTCTATTTCAGTCCTCCCAGGTACTGAAGGGAGGCAAAGCAGAATGGAAATTCTCCCCACCAACTCCCAAAGATGTCTTATTTATTATGAAAGTCAGAGTTACAGGGAGCAGTGGAGACACAAAGTGAGAAAGAGATCCTCCATCCGCTGGTTCACTCCCCAGATGGCCACACAGCTGAAGCCAAGAGCCAGGAGCTTCCTTTAGGTCTTCCACGTGGGTGCAGGGGCCCAAGCACTTGGGCAGCTTCAGCTGCTTTTTCCAGGCCATTAGCATGGAGCTGGATCAGAAGTGACATTGCAGGTGGTAGCTTTACCCACTACACCACAATGCTGGCCCCAAACTTTCTTTTCTATGCTTAAGTGTGTGCAGACTTGTTTCACTTGGGTGAGCAGCATCCATTTCCCCAGTTCCTAGTGAAAATTTCTCCTTTGGGAGACACCCCAATTCATTGTTTTGTTTTTGTTTTTGTTTTTCCATGCAAGTGACCCATTTCTCTGCTTTCTCCAGGACAAGGGTGGGAATCTTTTTTTCTGCCAAGGGCCATTTGGTTATTTATAACATCATTCACAGGCCCTACAAAATTATCAAATTAAAAATTAGCTTGCTATAGATGTACTGAATTTCAAATCCTGCCTGTGGCTGCCTTGACAGGGCCAGACCAAATGGGCTGGACATTCCCCCGGCCCCGTTTTAGGGGTACACAAAGACCCAAGGGGGATCACAAGAATCCAAGGAATCTGACCAAGGATGGGTGGACACACACAAGGTAACTCTGGAACTGCTGCTGGCACTGCTGGAAAAGGGTCTTGCTCGACCACAGCGGCTAAGTTTGCAGAACAGAAGATGCTAGCAACTGCTACTTCACAGCAAGAGCCAGTCTGAAAGCGAAGCCAAGTGGAGACTCAACTCTGCTTGAGTCAAGCGCTGGATACAGAGCCATTACAGCATGACTTGGCATCAACACCCAACTATGCATGAAATCCCTCAAAGATCCCTCAAAGAACATTCCAGCTTTTAGTTACATGCAGGAAGCAAGCCACCAGAGGTGAGATCATGACAGCAGCCACGTGACTGTGCCTTTCTGTTCACGGCTGTGTCCGAGCACTAAGAGCAGCTGGCTCAGAGCAGGCGCTTAATGCCTCATTGTTGGGTAGGCGGCTAAACTGTCTTCAAAAAATTATTTATTTACTTTTACCACTCAAACACCATTTGAGCTAGGTTTGTTGGTTGCAACCAAGAATCCTAAAGAATACTCTAACAAATCCTTCAAAGTCACATTTTTTTTTCTCAGAGATCTTTTAAAGGTAACAGTACTTTTCTGTATCCAGTAAATAACAGTACCTAAAAAAGACTTTTATTATGACTATGCCTCAGATTGTTCAAGTTCTAATTTTTCCTTATAATGAAAGAAGATTCTAATGGCCATTGCAGAGGCATAAACGAAAACTCAGGAATAGGAAAAAAAAATAGCTTGAAACCAAGCTCTCATAATTTAATACCAAGCTATTTTAGGAGGAAAATCCACTATAACATATGTCACTTTTACCTAAAAAGTAATGCATTCTTTCACAAGTGAGTTTAACCTATAATAAAACTTCCCATTTGGAAATAACAGGTCTGCCCAAAGCAGTCACCATGCACAAGTTCTTGTTCTTTCCTTCCTTCTCTGCTTTTCCTTTGGGTACATGGTATTTTTTACTTGTGGAGGTTGTGTTGCGTTTGCTTGGGTACATCGTCTGTTATCCAAATCTCTGACTCTGTACAGGACTCAGGCTGCGGCCTTCAGGGATGAGCACACAGAATAACTGTTATGGGGAGCTGAGGACAAGGCAAGATGATCTGGAGATTCAGCACTGCTATGATCTGGTCTCGATCGATGTGAAGAGTCAGTCTGCTGTTAACATTATCTGACAAGGGAAATGAACATGCCAAGGTCTTGCGTCCAGCATGATCTATGCATTAATTTTTTTTTTTTCAGGAGCAGGCGTATCCATTCCTCTTTTTCTTCTCTGTAGTTGGTGGACACAGGACTTTGAATTTGCTGTTGGGAGGAAATGAACTGAGGCTCGGCGGGGATACTTCCTGAAGGCCACACGGCACATGAGATAGAGCCAGAACGAGGACCCGCATCTTCTAAGACAGGTGGTATGGAGAAGCCTGAGAGGAGGGGGGTCTGCAGGTGGGTTACTGTGTGTGCTCACTCTCTGGTCAGGCCTCGCACTGTTGGCCTGGGACAGGGGTTCTGTCCTGGGCGGAGACAACTGAGGCTACTTGGAGTCAACAGTTCTGTTCTTCTGTACAGCCTAAAGTCACCAGTGACGTGCTTATTAGTCTGAGAAGACAAGCAGAGAGACGCTGTCCCTTCTGCTGCTAAAGGGGAGAAGAGAGGAGACATTCTCCAGGCTTTCCTCACAGGAGAGACTGACGGGGGCAGGTGGGTGGATGGGAAGGCACTGGCCCACACATCTGATGCTGGATGTCACCCACCCAGCACAGATCCACCTCCCTCAGAGGAGGGATTATCCTTCATGGTCTCGGATGCTTGTTTTAGGACATTTTTCTTGCCTTTTAGATACTAGATTGCTACAGAATTCTGCAAAGACCGAGCACACTGACCTGACACTTACTCCTTTCAAGGCAGAAGAAGGAAGGTAACAAAAGCCACAAGGGGAAGGGCTATCCACAGCTTGGACAGCATGGAAAGGCTGGTTTGCAGTATACACATATTTTCAAAGTTTTCTTTATTGTTTAAGGGGAAACAATAAGAACTAAATTTAAAAATTAATTTATTGAATATTAAAAGGTTTCTGCTTTTCTAACACACCAGGACTGTGAAGAAGCCTTGCAATTAAAAAAAAGGAAATAAAGGGTAACTCAGTCTAAAGCACTCCTAAAACCATCATAGTTTAGCTCATTTGGACGCAAGTAGTTTTTTCAAATGTGGTTATGAGAACAAAATCCAAATATGCTGTCTCTGTTCCTTGTTCTGTGACAGTCTGGCCTAATTCTACCTGGCAGACATGTGTCTAAATGATTCTCGTGTTATTTTATGACACTAAAAATGTGCATTACAGCATCAACAAGCTAACTGTAATAGGACCCCGCAAAAAACTTACTTTAATCCAGGGATATCCAGAAGATTAGTCAGTCCTGTCCAGTTAATTTCTAAAAGCTGTTTTTTAAAAAAAGGGCAAAATATTAAATATCCAAATCACTTCCAGTCATCAAATCAAATGCACACAAGTTTGTTTCTTTCTAAACAAAAAGAGTTCATACACAATACTGTCCTAGTCTTTCTTCCTCCACTTTGTTATATGTTGAGGACGTCTTTCCTGGTTGGTACATGCAGACCTGCTTCTGCTTTTGGTTTTCTCTAGTAAAATCATACAGTAACTTATTAACCTGTCCTTCCACAGATGTATCCTCAGAGTATTTACAACTTCTCTTTTATTATGAATAATGACTTGTCTGTACATACAAGCTCTTATAGATAAATGCATACTAGCAATCAAAAATGGGATATTTGGTTAAAGAATTATGTTTATTTTTAATATTGATATATAGCATTTAACTGCCTTCCAAAAACATTATGACAATTTACATTCCACCAAAAGTGTGTCATTTTTCCATATTTTCACCAAAAGCAGATATTGAAAATTAGTCCATCTGGCTATGAAAAAATGGTCATTTATCACTGTTTTAATTTGCATTTTCCAATTAGCGGAACATGTTCTGCCCATTCATTTGACATTTATATCTATTTGTCTAAGAATAATCTCTACACAGTTAGCTTAAATTCTATTAAATGGATGTAGACCAGTTAAAATTACTGACTGGAAATATAAGTACTGCTTTTCCTATCAAAATGGGCATCACAAATAATAAAATTCCTTGTGTTTTATATCTGTATAAGAAATACTACATTAAACTGACCTCAATTATCAACACAGTTAGAGCAACAGAAGTGTCCAAATCCCTTTTGGGAGTAAGTGGTTATAAATAAATATGAACTGTGAGAGTCAAGATTCTTAAGGATAGACCAAAACTAAAAACAGAAACAAATTTTTCAAAATCCTGAAAGACTGTGACTTTTCAGTATAAGAGAAATGAGATACAAATATAAAAAATGGGAAGAAAAAAATGGGTAATTAATCTTTTTTAATTGTGAATTTTTTTAAAGATTTATTTTATTTATTTGAAAGGTAGAATTACAGAGAGAGGTGGACAAAGAGGGTTTTGTTCTGCTGGTTCACTCCTCAAATAGCCACAATGACTGGGACTGGGCCAGGTCAACGCCAGGAACCAGGAGCTCCTACTGGGTCTCCCACGTGGGTGCAGGGGTCCAAGCACTAGGTCATGTTCAGATACTTTCCCAGGTCATTAGCAGGGAGTTGGATTGGAAGAGGAGCAGCTGGGATTCAAACTGGTGTACAAATGGGGTACTGGCGCTATAGGCCAGGCTTTTAACTCAGTGAGCGACAGCATCAGCCCTGGTAATTAATCTTAAATTTGTGTTGTAAATATCAATATGAACTATTCTTTTTCCCTTTTCTTTAACAGAAATGTCTATCCTGAGTCTGTCTACCATTTTTGTTTTTGTTTGTTTGTTTAAAATTTATTTATTTTTTTAACTTTTATTTAATAAATATAAATTTCCAAAGTACAGCTTTTGGATTACAGTGGCTCCCCCCACCCCATAACCTGAAAGGCATAGTTACAGAGAGAGACAAAGAGACAGAGAGAGATCTTCCATCCACTGGTTTGCTTCCCAAATGGCTGTAATGGCCTGGGTTGGGCAGGCCCAGGCCAGGAGTCTAAAATTCCAT
The DNA here is from genome assembly GCF_051225735.1 of Oryctolagus cuniculus. Lineage (NCBI taxonomy): Eukaryota > Metazoa > Chordata > Mammalia > Lagomorpha > Leporidae > Oryctolagus > Oryctolagus cuniculus. The sequence continues at coordinate 10,984,028 of NC_142873.1, read as the reverse complement.
ATGGGTCTCCTGTGTGGCAGGGGCCCAAGCACTTGGGCCATCTTCCACTGCGTTCCCAGGCACATTAGCAGGGAGCTGGATCAGAAGCAGAATAGCTGGGACTCAAACAGGTGCTCACATGGGATGCCAACCTTGATAGGCAAGAACTTCACCTGCTGTGCCACAATGCCAGTCCCTGACAGTTATAAATAGGAATATAAAATTAAGTGAAACACTGGATATTCCAATGTATGTGGCTGAGCATATATTTTATATCATATGGATAAACTGACAAACACTGGGATTTAGAGGCTGACTGCCCTTTCTTTTCTCTTACACCACTAGGCCAGAGACTCTTTTCAGAACTTAGAAAGGAACAGATACTCCCACCACAACAAAGTATTCTTATCTTACAAAAACACCTATATATCAGGAATCTTTCACATTTAAGACAGCACTGTAACAGGATTTTATAAATCAGCATGGAAGGTTCTTTCCTCCCCTTTTTTTTTTTTCTTCTTAATTTTTACCTATCTATTTATTTGAGGGATAGAAAAAACAAACGACCTGTACCATTCACTGGTTCACTGCCCAAATGCCCACAACGGCTGGGGCTGGGCCAGGCTGAAGCTGGGAGTCAGGAATTGGATCCGGGTCTCCCCAGTGGTAGCGAGAACCCAATTATCTGAATCATCACTGTTGCTTCCTAGGGTTTGCATTGCAGGAAACTGGGTCAGGAGCTGGAACTGGTTAGGGTACCCAGGAACTCTAATGTGGGATGCAGGCCTCTTAGCTGCTAGGCTAACCACCTGCCCCTGAAGGTTCTGTCTCTTGATCACAAATGTACTTCAGGAAAGAAGAACGTGTCAGAGATGCAGCGTGAAGTTTCGCATGTGACTTGAGTTAAAGTGCAAGCACTCCACATGCTATTACATCAAAAGACACCTAAGCTTCGCCATCTGCAGGACTATGAGACAGAAAAGCCAAACAAATTCCAGGGAAGGGACACGCGTTAGGGAAGGAGACAGGAAGCTTCTCAGTAAAATTAGGTGAGGCCGCTATAGCCATGAGGACAATGAAGGGGATGAAATTCAAAGGTGCAGCTTAATGAAGACTTTTCCTATAAATACACTTTCATTCTAAGCATCCTGCTTTTTACTTGTTGAATATTATGGTTAGTGGTGCATTAAGCCTGTGATTATAAGTGGATTGAAATAATGTTTTTGCAAAAATCAAAGAAGGAAAAGAAAGGAAGTAAGGAGACGGGATTGTGGGAGGGAGCCAGGGAAGTATGGTTGTCTTACAATTGCACCTATAAAATCTGTTCTTATATTAATAAATTTTTTAAAAAACACAGTATTCATATTTTATACTTTTATGTCACAGTCTTGTCACCTTAAACATCTTCAGTGTAGTCTCAATGATTTTTTTAAAAATATTTACTTATTTATTTGGAAGCAGAGCATCTGAAGGAGCGGGAATTAGAGAGGGGAGGGAGAGAAGACTTCCAGACTGAAGCCAGGAGCTCCATCTAGGTCTCCCAGGTTGGGCAGGGACTCGGGTGCTTGGGCCATCATCTGCTGATTTCCAAGAGTATTAGCAGGGAGCTGGATCAGCCAGGACTCAAACTGGCCCTCTGCTTTGGGATGTCAGCATCCCAAGTAGAGGCTTAACCCATGGTACCACATGCCAGCCCCTAGTCTTAATACCTTTAAGGTAGAGCTGTTTTATCCTGGCAGCTTCTGGAAACAGAATTAACAATTCTTTTAATAGTGTTTGTTAATGCAGTCGTCTTTCAGAAAGAGCAGAATGCAGAAGACTCGAAACTGGTGTTAGAATGAGATTTTACTATGGTTCCAAGTAGCTCCGAGGTATTTTTGGACTTGTTAAAATACTTGGTGAGACAGGACTGACTTTAGAAAAGCCAGTGTAAAGCTAATTTTAGTTGGTGTTTTTGGACCTCTTAAAATACTTCTGTGAAACAGGGACTGGCTTTGGTTGAGAAGCTTTGACTGCCCAGTGAATTGAACTATAAATAAAAATGCAAAAAGCAAAAATTGGCCAAATGGAACGAGTCACAAGTATCAAACAAAAAACATGTATGAAGTGACAGAAGGAAACAACAAAGGACTCTTTTCACTGTCCTATTTTCTATAATGCCACACGCTCCACACGATTATTCCGTGCAGTAATCTGAAAGCCGCTCTGATTACCAACATGACATCCTGCTTGTCTGACCAAAATTATAAGGAAAGAAATGTCTAATCACACTGAATCATCAGCTTTTTCTCCAGATGTGTCACTGGTCCTAAGTTAGACTGGGACTGGCAGGGAGTACAAGATATACCCACAGCTCAAGCACGAGGCTCACTACCATTTTTTTAAAAAAATTGGTCATTTCAAAAATAATTAGTTATTTGTTTTCACCTTCTTTGAAAGACAGGGAGACAGAAAGACAGAGAGAGACACAGGGACAGACAGAAATCTTCCATTAGTTGGTTCATCTCCCAAATAACAGCAGTGGCGAGAGCTGGGTCAGGCCGGAACCAGGAGTCCAAAACTCTACTGGAGCCCCCCACGTGGGTAGTAAGAATCCAACCACTCGACGCATTTCCTGTTGCTCTTCATTAGGAAGCTGGAGTTGGAAGCTGGGCTGAGACTTGAACCCCTGCACCTTGGTATCAGATGGGGTCATCCCAAGCAGTGTCTTAACCACTGTGCCGAAAGCCTGCCTCAGAAACCTGCGTTCTTACCTCATGTACAATAGTGCTATATAGAACTGACATCATTAAGTATGACCTGGCTGGTCTACACCTTTCCATTTTGGTTAAAAACGTATGTTTCAGTTTGAACAAACGAGAAGTGTCTTTACCAACTGGTACTGTGGAGCCTGCCACTGCATGAAGATTTTAAACACCTGATATGGCACTGACATGGAATATTCTGCTAGAACTTTAAATGATAAAAACTGCTCAAAGCTGGCAAGTCAGATCTCCACAAACGAGCAGCAGTAACGCTTTTTGTATTAGAGAGGCAGGCAGAGATGGGGGGCACTTTTGGGCGTGGGGGTAGGGGCTGCCTCCACTGGTTTACTCTCCAAATGCCCTGAACAGCAGGGGTTGGACCAGGGAACTGGGAATTCCATCTAGGTCTCCCTCTTAGATGGGAAGGACCCAGCTCCCGAGCCATCGTCACCTGCGGCCTCCCAGTGCTTTAGAAGGGAGCGGCAATCAGCAGCAAAGCGGGACTTCGCAGTGTGGGATGCAGCTGTCCCAAGCAACATCCTTGCCACCAGGCCAAACACTTGTTCCCGAAAATCTGCACAAATAGGTGGTAATTCTGTTCTTGTGGGCTTAACACCCAGAAAAAAAAAATCTCTAAAAACTACCTAGACACCCGACAGATATCTTTTTGCCTCTCAAAACTAAAAATGAAAGGCTCCAAGCCAGGAAAATGCTTCCACTTTCTGCATTGAGGATAAAAGTTTCATGCAAGAAAGACTTGCTGGACTGAGCTCAAAAAGAAAACAGAACAGATACACGTTTGAAGATCACGTAAAAAGCTGGCTTACAAAGTCGTAGGTATTTAAACTGAGAATTAGTCAAAGACTGAGAAGAACCATTCTCTTCTAGTTTTACAGGTGGGAAAACTAAGACCTGGAGGAAGTGATCCTATCTAACTGTTTGAATTTCACAACTGGGTAACAGGACAGAGGGGAGTTCTCATCTTCCCACTCAGCCCCCAAGGGAAGAAACGGCAGATCTGCCGCACAGGGTTTTGCTCCAAGCCATCCATCCTCTCACCGTCTCTGCATCTCTGAGGTGCCTTCTCCCCTCCCTGACTTCTCCCTTACTCTGAGGTCCCGCACAGTGAATGCACCAGCAGACAGCTGGTCTAAGTCTTGCCACCTGACTTGGATGTCACTTTCCTATAGATATGCAGAACTTAAACACGGGGTTCTTGGCCTCCCGCAGGGCATTCCTTTGTGGCAGGAGATCTACACACCAGCATGGGATGTTAAACATCTAGGTTTTTTCCACTAAATGGTACTAGGGAACTTGGCCCCTATTATCACTACAATCTAAATACTCATTTCCTTAATACCCATCTCTTTTTTTTTTTTTTAATTATTTTTTTAAAGTCAGAGCTACAGAGAGAGGGAAGAAGGACAGAGAGGGACAGAGAGGGAGAGAGGGGAAGAGGGGGAGAGGGGAGGGGGGGAGAGAGAGAGATTGAGAGAGAGAGAGAGAGAGTCTTCCATCTGCTGGTTCACTCCCTAGATGGTCACGATAGCCAGGGCTGAGACAGACTGCAGCCAGCAGCCAGCAGCTTCACTGGTTCTCCCACGTGGGTTTAAGGACCAAAACACTTGGCATATCTTCTGCTGTTTTACTGGTGTCCATAGGGGATACTGGCATCACAGGTGGCGGCTTTGCCCACTATGCCCAAATGCCAGCTCCCTAAAGAGAATTTCCAGTTGCTAGAGAAAACCATTGAAATACAAATTACAATGCTTAGAAGTTTTAAAATATAATTTGAGATTTTTAAAAAAACTTATTTTTAAAATTATATTTATTTATAAGGCAGACAAAGACGGGAGGGGGAGACAGTGGAAGGAGAGAGAATGAGGAGATAGTGGGGGAGAGAGAGCTATCTTTCACCCACTGGTTCACTCCCCTAAAGCCCACAACAGATAGGGCTGGGTTAGGCTGAAGCCAGTAGCTAGGGACTCAACACATGTTCCCATATGGGTGGCAGGGAGCCAGTGCTGCCTCCCAGAGTATGTCTTAGCAGGAAGCTGGACTGGAAGCACAGCTAAGACTCTAATGGAAGCACAGGAGCTCCAATATGGGGTGCGGGCATCCTAAGCAGCATCCTCACCACTGAGCCAAACAACTGCTTCCACGTATGAGATTTTAAAAAATAAATTTCAATACTAGAAATATTCCTACTGAAGTTCCAATTTAAAAAATACTAGCCGGCGCCATGGCTCACTAGGCTAATCCTCTGCCTTGCGGCGCTGGCACACCGGGTTCTAGTCCCGGTCGGGGTGCCGGATTCTGTCCCGGTTGCCTCTCTTCCAGGCCAGCTCTCTGCTGTGGCCAGGGAGTGCAGTGGAGGATGGCCCAAGTGCTTGGGCCCTGCACCCCATGGGAGACCAGGAGAAGTACCTGGCTCCTGCCATCGGATCAGTGCGGTGCGCCGGCTGCTGGCCACGGCGGCCACTGGAGGGTGAACCAACAGCAAAAGGAAGACCTTTCTCTCTATCTCTGTCTCTCTCTCACTGTCCATTCTGCCTGTCAAAAATTAAAAAAAAAAAAATACTATCTCTGAGCTTTGTTTTCCATAGGATGGGTGGGCCATGAGGCCTGAGTAAGACAACGTATATAGATGGCACCTGGCTCTAAGTCATCACCTAGTGGGCTGTGGGAAGACAGAGCTGCAACTAGATAGCGTGTGTGTGTGTGTGTGTGTGTGTGTGTGTGAGAGAGAGAGAGAGAGAGAGAGAGAGAGAGAGAGAGAGAGGAATTACAGAAGATACCCTCTCAGGGCTCCTCGCCTTGGGAATGCCTTAGAGCAATCCAGATCTTCCTAACTATGCCAAACATAGGTAAGCAGCACAAGGCACATTTATCTTTTCACTTCTGAAGCAGTTTTGTTCCATGTTAACTTCTGGTGAAGAGCTACCTAGAATCAAACCATCAGAGACCATTTTTGAAGTCCTAAGAACCATTTCAGAAAAACAGCTTCATTACTTTGTCTAAGACAAAAGTCTCCAAAGAATATTAACCATCATCTATGGAATATTAGAAGTCTAAAAGAAGGCAGTTTTAGTCCAAGAGATTTTTAAGCCACAGAGGGGGCTGGCATTGTGTTGTAGCAGGTTTAGCCTCTACATCCCATAGGTGCATCCCATAGGGGCACCAGCTCGTGTCCTAGCTGCTCCTCTTCTGATCCAGCTCTCTGCTAGTGGCCTGGGAAAGCAATGGAAGACGGCTCAAGTGCTTGAGCCCCTGCACCTGCATGGAAGACCCAGAGAAGCTCCTGGGTTCTGGCTCCTGGCTTTGGAGCAGCCCAGCTCCGGCCATTGAGGCCATTTGGGGAGTGAACGAACAAATGGAAGACCCTTTTCTCTGTCTCTTCCTCTCTGTCTGTAACTCTGCCTCTCAAATAAATAAATAAATCTTAAAAAAAAAAATCATCGGGAGGCAGGCACAGGATTGGTGGGAGGACAGGGCTTATCTGGGATTTGAAAACAGAAGAGGTTTGAGTGTAAAAAATAAGGTCCCTGGGGCTGGAGCTGTGGTGTAGTGGGTAAAGCTGCCACCTGAAGCACCAGCACCCTATATGGGCACCAGCTCTAGTCCCGGCTGCTCCACTCTCCATCCAGCTCTCTGCTATGGGCTGGGAAAGCAGTGGAAGATGGCCCAAGTCCTTGGGCCCCTGCACCCACATGGGAGACCTGGAGGAAGCTCCTGGCTCCTGGCTTCAGAGTGGCGCAGCTCCAGCCTTGTGGCCATTTGGGGAGTGAACCAGCACATGGAAGATCTCTCTCCCTCTTTCAATCTGCCTCTCTGTAACTCTGCCTTTCAAATAAATAAATAAATCTTAAAAAAAAAAAATAAGGTCCCTGTGTCAAAGGCAGTGATGGGGTAGCTGGCTGTCCCTGTGCACAGGGGAGGGCTGGGGAGCAGAAGGAGACTAAGTGCATAAAGATAGAGGGAGAAAGAATGAGTGTGCAAGTGCCAGAAGCAGTGTGTGAGGGAATGAGTGTGTGTGCAAATGAAAAACGAGCATGTGAGTGTGCCGGCATGTGTGAGGAAGAGGATACAGGCCAGGCGAGTGTGCGAGAGAGCAAGAGGCTCACAAGCTCAGTCGCGAAACTGCACACAGACGCCCGAGACACTAGCAGGAGGGACCTCATCAAGGCGGTGCTCAAGAAAGCCCCTTTGGAAAGGCAACTAAAATTAGTGTGCTCCCTGTGCCCTAGGATAATGGGAACCACGGTCCCTGGATGACTAACATCTCTATTTCAGGAAACTGAAGAGTAAGTGGAATGTGTATTTCCAAAGGACAGGAAGTCAACTCTGAGCTGCTGCGGCGCTCCCATAAGACACGGAATGTGTAACGTGGTCCGTGACTCTTTCTGGAAAACACGGAGGTACTTTCTTCTCCCTACTGATCTATAATGCAGCACTTGGCAGATGTAGTGAAACAGAACAGTTCGAGCACAGCAATTTGGTACTTGAGTACTTATATATGCCACGCATCCCAGGTGCATTAATTGCTACAATTCAGAATAAGAAATCACCAAGACGTTTGTTTAAAATGCAAACCCTGGTGCCCACCATTCTCTAGGATCCTTTATTTGGTAGATTTGGGTTGGTGATGAGGGTCAAGAACTTCTTCTCATTTTGTAAAGTCCCAGGGCTTCTGGCTTTCACTTGGGACGTGGAAAACTGGAAAGAGCATCGCCCTGGATCACGTGGGAGAGTCGTGGCCCAAGGCCACCAGCCAGCCTGAGATCCTTCCTAACAGGCTCCTTCAGGGAGGAGGGGCAGGAGAGTGCTGAGCTTGGAGGAGGCTCCCAGAGGCAGGGGAGATGACTCCAGGAGACAGACCTCCAGGATGCGTGCCTCAGGCACATGCTACAACCATGTTAAAGCCATTCCTGGGACACATCCAATGGCGAACACCAATTGCTCTGCTTCTTATCACATTTATCTGAGATTTTCTCCTTACCAATAGCTCATTTCTAGTGTAAGGACCACACTACAATGCTTACATGTACGAAAATATTTAATTTCTTAAAAATCTGAAGACTCAGGGGTTGGTGTTGTGGTGTGGTGGGTAAAGCCGCTGCCTGAGAAGCTGCATCTCCTATGGGTGCCGATTCAAGTCCTGGCCGCTCCATTTCTGATCCAGCTCCCTGGTAATGGCCTGGGAAAGCAGCAGATGACTCAAGTACATGGGCCCCTGACACCCACGTGGGAGACCTGGATGGAGTTCCTGGCTCCTGGTTTGATCTGGCTGAGCCCTGGCTACTGTGGCCACCTGGGGAATAAACCAGCAGATGGAAGATTTCTCTCTCTTTCTCTCTCTCTCTCTCAACCTCTTTCTCTCTCTCTTTCTCCCTCTGTAACTCTTAACTTTCAAATACATAAAACGTAAAAAAAAGAAAAACATAAACTAAAGGCTTAACAAGTATGTGCCAGGCATTGTACTAAGTGTTTTACATTCATTGACATTTAAAAAAAAAGATGTATTTATTTATTTGAAAGTTAGAGTTGCAGAGAGAGGTAGAGAAAGAGAGAGAGGTCTTCCATCCGCTGGTTCACTCCCCAGCTGGCTGCAACGGCCGGAGCTACACTGATCTGAAGCCAGGAGCCAGGAGCTTCTTCCAGGTCACCCACGCAGGTGCAGGGGCCCAAGAACTTGGGCCATCTTCTACTGCTTTCCCAGGCCACAGCAGAGAGCTGGATAGGAAGTGGAGCAGCCAGGACTACATTATGGGTGTAGTGGCCCATACCCACTACACCACAGCGCCTGCCCCTCATTGACATTTAAGGTTCACATTTAATTGTATGAAGTATTATTCATTTTCATATTACAAATAGGAAAACTGGAGATGACTGGAGAAATAAGCTGTTCAAAGCTCACAGTGAGAAGAGAAAGAATCAGGAGCGGAAAACCAGGCTGTACCACACCCAAGAGTGTCATTACCTACTACACAGACTGTCTTCTACACTCAATCCCTTAATCATTGCAGGATTTTTTTAGTTTTTGTTTTTTCTCCCAACAAGTATCATATTATCAAAACTAATCTAAACAAATGAACAAGTCTAAAAATGTGGAAAAGTTTCATGAGTGTCCAGCACTACTAAATCACCAGGGTAATAAAAAAATTATCAAAAACAAAACTAAAAATCTTTCTAGCTTTATTTTTCACCAGAGTGAGGAAGAATTACTTGGCAACAAGCAGTAAATTCTATTCTCATATTTTCCAGTTGAAAGTAACTTAAAAAAAATTTTCCTTTTCTCTGAAGCATATGGTTTGGTAACTAGTTACCATAGAAGGAAATGAGCGATTCTGAACTTTTCAGCCTCTTTCTTTTCTGGTCACTAAACTTTCATGTGGATGTTAATATTATAATGTTATTTTAAAGGCAAATTCATCTGTGAAGAGTTTAAATTAAATAAGAGAATTACTAAGTTTTGAGGAAGATTTAAAGATCTGGATTGTTAAATTCTGAACTGAAAATAAAAAAAGACCTTTATTTATCATTTATCTATTTACTTGAGAGGCAGAAAATGAAGACAGACAGAGAGCTGCCATCCACTTGCTCACTCCCCAAATGCCTGTAACGGCTGGGGCTGGGCTGAGACCACAGCCAAGAACTGGAAACACAATCCAGTCTCCCAAACAGGTAGCAGGGGTTCAACTGCTTGAGTCAGCACTTGCTGCCTCCCATGTACATGGGCAAGAAGCTGGAACTGGGAGCCAGAGCTGGAAACTGAACCCAATTACTCCAATATGGAATGCAAAGTGTATTAATCAGTGTCTTAACCATGAGCTAAAATTCCTGTCCCAAGATTTTTCTTTAAATTGTTAAAACATCTCTGTATAAACAAGCGTAAATGAAAAATATTTAGAAATTTGTTAAATATTAGTTTTTCTTTCTTTTTTTTTTAAGATTTATTTATTTATTTGAAAGTCAGAGCTACACAGAGAGAGGAGAGGCAGAGAGAGAGAAATAGAGAGAGGTCTTTCATCCGCTGGTTCACTCCCCAGCTGGTTGCAATGGCCGGAGCTGCACTGATCTGAAGCCAGGAGTCAGGAGCTTCTTCCGGGTCTCCCACACGGGTGCAGGGGCCCAAGGACTTGGGCCATCTTCTATTGCTTTCTCAGGCCATAGCAGAGAGCTGGATGGGAAGTGGAGCAGCCGGGTCTTGAACCGGCACCCATATGGGATGCTGGTGCTTCAGGCCAGGGCATTAACCTGCTGTGCCACAGTGCTGGCCCCATAACGATTAATTTTTCACAGACATTAATAAAGTTGGTTTCTTAAACGTACTGGCTTTTAAACAACCAGTACATGAGAAAACCATGAATTTTAAATCTTTTGTAGATTTTCTCCTTTTCCAGAATTTTAATAAAGTGAAATTGACAGAAAAAGGTTCTCTAATAGCTCTTAAATTTTGTGTATTTAAAATGCCATCATGGGAGTGGGCATTGTGGCAGAGCAAGTACTTAAAATGTCATCACAGGGTAGGCATCATGGCACAGTACGTAAAGCTGCTGATGTGATGTTGGCATCCCATATGGGCACCAGTTTGAGTCCCAGAAGCTCCACTTCTGATCTAGCTCCCTCTTAATGGTCTGGGAAAAGCAGCAAAAGATGGGTCAAGTATTTGGGGACACTGCCACTCGTGTGGGAGACCTAGAAGAAACTCCTGGCTCCTGGATTTGGCCTGGCCCTGCTCTGGCCATTGTAGCCATCTGAGGAGTGAACCAGCAGATGGAAGACCTCTCTCTCTCTCTCTCTGCCTTTCCCTCTTTAATTCTGACTTGCAAATAATCTTTTAAAAAATGCTTTTAAGTAAGCAATAAGAGAAGGAGAATAATAATTTTAGTGGTAATACAAAGTGATGACAGTAAATGCTTCTTATACGTTTATATAGAAATAGTACCACTGGTGGTAAACTCATTTTGGTCTAGACAAACCCTTATCTCAAAAACCAAACAAAAATACTTTTTACTTTATTTGAATCAAAGTATAGAAATTAATATTTCTGTAGTAAATTATAGATGATGGGATGGGAGTTTAGCCTTTAAGATACCATGAGCCATAGAAGAGTGCCCAGGTTTGATGCCTGGCTCCGGCTCTTGATTCCAGTACCTTGCTAATGCAGGCCACGGGAAGCAGTGGTGATGACTCAAGCACTTGGGTCCCTGCCACCCACATGGGAGACCTGCACTGAGTTCCCAACTCCAGCTTTGGTCCAGCTGAGTCCTGGTCACTGTGGGCATTTGGGCAGGGAACCAGAGGATGCAAACTCTGTCTTTCTGTCTCTTGGCCTCTCAGATAAAAATAATAAAACCTTTATTCTTAACAAAATAAGAAATCATGTTAAAAAATGATGTTTAACAATACCTCCATAAAGGACTCATTGAGGGCCACAGAATGGCATAGCTTAAGAATCATTTAAAAAGGTGTGCAGGGAGGAGGAGCATTTTAGAAACAGACCAATTCATCCACAGACATTGAACTTCATGGAGATAGGAACATTCCTGGCTTTTTTAAAAAAAAAGTTAACAGTATATACATAACTATAATGGGACCTCTGTCCTAGGAAGGGACGTGTAGAAATTTGCTGGAAATAATGAACCAAAGGGCCAAAGACGACATTCTGGGGAGAAGGAAAAGATACCGAGAAGTAGTCATGGAAGACAGGAAGACGGGGCTGATGTTTCTCTAGAGTTTGATGGTTCCCTCTTGTTGGGAACCTGGATGATCGTTTGGGGCTGTGGTGGGAAGTGCAGCTGGAGAACCCATGATCTTGTCTGTAAGGGAAAGAAAATCCTAGCGGATTTGTTTGCACTTGGGAAGATTACCCTAACGATGCTGAACACTGAAGACAGACAGAGGAAGACGCCACTCTGAGGCCACAGAGGCCACGTAAGGAGGAGGCCAGGCAAGCAGGAGTCTGTTCAGGAGGAATCACAGTTCCACTGTCTTGTTCTTGTGGCCAATAAGAACCTACTGCTTACCACAAGGAATGATAGATCAGTCAAAAAAGGTCTGTATAATTTTCAAAAAGTGTATGTGTAACCTATTAAGCACAGTGGAAAAAATGCATCCAAATGATGGCAGCACTCATCTCTGGTGGGTGATGGAGATTTACTGGTGAGTCATAACAATAGAGTTTAGGAACATGAATTATGCATCAGACTAATCTGAGTCTATGTGTAGGCCCCAATACTTAGTTGTATGATCTGGACAAATAAGACTTTTAAAATCTCAGCTCCCGGTAGGTAAAAATAAACAGTACTTAATTATAGGGCTATGGGGATTAAGTAAGCAAATTATGTAAATTATACTCAGTGATTACGCTTACAAAATGTTAGCTAAAAAAAATAAAACATTAGCTACAAGCTACACTTACAAAAATCTCAGAGCAGCAATAGGCACGGTGATTAAGACACCATTTAGAATGCTCACATCCCATATCAAGTGCCTGGGACAGAGCCCTGTCTCCACCCCTGCTTCTGATCCAGCTTCCTGCTGGCGCATCAGGGAGGCAGCAGATGGCGGCTCAAGTTCAGGGTCCCCACCACCCACGTGGAGACCCAGACTGAATTCTCAGCTCCCAGATACAGCCTACCCCGGCGCTGGCTGCTGCAGGCATTTGAGGGAATGAACCAACAGATGGAAGCACTCTCCTGCTCTCTTTCTGTCAAAGAAAATGAAAATAAATTAACTCTAAAGAATAATTTGCCAAACTAACCTGTTTTGTTTTTAAAAGATTGATTCATTTACTTGGAAGGCAGAATTAGAGAGAGAATATGAATCGATCTTCCATGTACTGGTTCACTCCTCAGATGGCTGCAACAGCCAGGGTTGAGCCAGGCTGAAGCCAGGAGCCAGGAGATTCATCCAAGTCTCCCACATGGGTGTAGGGGCCAAGCACTTGGGCTATAATCTGCTGCTTTTACCAGGTCATTCGCAGGGAGCTGGATTAGAAGTAGAGCAGCCAAAACACAAACTGGTACCCAGATGGTATGCCGGAGTTGCAGGTGGTGGGTTTACCTACTATGTCACAATGCCAACCCCCAAACCTTGTTTTCATAATTAATAAAGATGTTTCTCAAGAGATGAAGCCCTTAGTTAAGGCAAAAGAGGCATGAAAACTTATAGGATTCATGAATCAGAAAGGGACAAGAGTTGAGGATAACATTTTCTTTTGCCACTTTGTATCATTCTTCTACATATACATAGTCTTGTCAGTGAATGGAACAGGAAACTTGAAATAAATGTTGACTTACTGGTTTCCTAAGGAAGAATATAGATAAAGCTCCGACTAAAGGCATGTCTCCAATCAATGGCTCCAAGATCACTCGCATGGTACCATGAATCTAAATTCAAACAGGAAACCGGATAGGTAATAGAAAACAACACTGCAGGGCCGCTCCCTTGGTTAACAAGATCACATGAAAATCCAGTGTCTTATACACTTGACTTACTTGTTTTCAACTGTGACCTACAAATACAAACTTGAGTTCACGAAATTTCTGAGCTAATTAAAACTAAATAATTTTCTTTTTGAACATAGCTTAGAGAACTTTAGAAGACTAAAAATTTTTAAAACTTACCTGTATACTTTTCACACCAGCTCTACAAAAATATCGCTTAATCTCCAAATCAATCTCACAATTTCCTACAAAACTAACAAAGAAAGAATTTTGCGTTACATAAGGTGAGTGCAATTAGCCATTCTTTTAATAATCACAGGCCTGAAAGTTATATAACCTAAATAAAATGACAGCAAAGCAACCAAAATCAAATTGAAGGCAAAAACTGTAACCGTGGCTCACACCAAGGTATTTTACTGGTCCTGGTCATAGGCTTGTGGTGTTACCAGATTCAACATTACCACATCTGTGAAGAATCAAGTATACGTGGTGTGTGTGTGTGTGTGTGTATGTGTGTGTTCTGGCGGTTTTATGTTGAAATCCTAAACATAAATGTCTATTTTCAAAAGAAAATGTAATAACAGTGCTACTTCTAGAGCAGCCTTTTGATGATATGCACTTCCCATTTGTGTTACAGCTCTTGTTTGTCTAATACATAATAAAGTTTACATTTTATTTCACCTCAAGTAAATTTCAGATCACTGTCTCCTCATTCATGAAAAAACTCACTTTGCCTCAGGGCTCTGTGATATCAAAGGTTAGAAACAGAGTGCCTGTCGGGGTCTCAATGATTAAGTCATTTCAAATAGTAATGTCAAACAGGCCTGAATCTACCATGATCCTGCATGTAAAGTTTGCGTCTATTTTAATATAAACATGCACTACCGAATGTTTTACGTGTTTGTGCATGCCTGATCTGTGCATACACATCTGTGTATGATTTGATCCCAATCTTTCACTCCCGGAAGTGGGACATCAACCCCTGTTTGAGAATATTTGTAGAGAAGTTTGACAAACACTAGACAGGAAGTATCTAAGCAGGTAAGTAAAATACTAACAAAAGGGATCTTAGATGAAATTCTTCCAGTATCTATTACCCTGACGTTAAAGCCCATACCTACAGATTCTTCTCATTGAGAATTACCCTCTACTTAGAGAAATCACTGATAACCTGTCCCAAAGCCATCATAAACTTTCCTTTCCACTCCAAGACTTGATCACTTTATTTCCTAATACTTTTCAATTTCCACTTTCCCATTTCTACTGCCACTTTAGTTAAGGCCCTTGTTTGGAATACACAAAAAAGCAGAATGCATATTTGTTTAGAGACATATTTGAGCAGGATATTTTGCATATGTTATGACTGTCAAAAACCTTTCATGATACCCGGTCTGTATTCTAAAAATGGCATCCATGAACTGACTGATTCAAATATTTAGTTTTAAATTTGTATTCATTTATTTACTTATTTAAGAGGTAGAACAGCAGATACAGGCAGAGAGACAGACAGAGACAGGCAGAGAGGAAGAGTCCCCATCTGCTAGTTTACTCCCCAAATGCGGGGGCTGGGTCAGGCTGAAGCTGGGAGCTCGGACCTCAATTCAGGACTCTGACATGGGTGGCAGGGAACAACGACCTGGGCATCACCTGCGACCTCCCAGGGTGCACATTAGTAGGAAGATGGAATTGGGAGAGGAGTCAGGAGTCCAAACCTATACATTCCAATATGGGATGTAGGCATCCCAATGGGTATTTTAACTGCCAGGCCAATGCTTGCCCCAAAACATTTATTTATTTAATTTATTTTTAAAGATTTATTTATTTTATTTGAAAGGCAGAGTTACAGAAGGAAAGAGATCTCCCAGCCACTGGTTCACTCC
Organism: Oryctolagus cuniculus; assembly: GCF_051225735.1. Taxonomy (NCBI): domain Eukaryota; kingdom Metazoa; phylum Chordata; class Mammalia; order Lagomorpha; family Leporidae; genus Oryctolagus; species Oryctolagus cuniculus. The sequence goes on along the minus strand of NC_142873.1, from coordinate 10,968,974 downwards.
CCAAATGGCCACAATGGCCAGAGCTGGGCCAGACTGAAGGTCTCCAAGGACTTGATCCATCCTCTGCTGCTTTCTCAGGCACATTAGCAGGGAGCTGGATCAGAAGTGGAGCAGCCGGGAATCAAACTGGTGGCCACATGGGATGCCGGTGCTGCAGGCAGTGGCTTAACCTGCTATGCCACAGAGCCAGCCCCCCAAAACATTTACTTAATAAAACTATAGAATATTCAGTGCTGGAAACACCGAACAACAGAACAAGGTTTCCACTCTTGTGGAGTTGTCAGCAGCCTAGTGGACAGCCCTCTGGGATACAGTCTAACTAACCTGAGATACCAATAGACCTCCTCTTATTTCTGTGCTGATAACAGTGTTTGCAAATGTTTTAAAGACACATTTTTTTTTTCACTTTAAAAACATTCTACGTTGCTTTCTAAAATAAACATAATTGGCACCAACTCTGTACCTTTACTACATTAATGTACTTTGGAAACTCAAAATGACATAAAATCATCATCAGTGAAGGCTCAAAAGAGAAACCATGCTAAACCACTAAAAAACAAATAGCTGCTTTTGAATCCACAGCATACAGCATTCACCATAAACGTTGCATTATTAGGCCTTAGATGGAATGCAGGAAGCCACAAGCAAGTTCAAGTAAGAATGAAGACAAGAAAGAAAGAAACACACCTTTGTTATACCAGACGTGAAACCTGGCAGACTCAGTTTCTTTTTTCCAATCTTTTTTTATTTATTAAATCAGATATAACATAAATTTGCCAACTTCTTTAAAAAAAAATTTATTTATTTATTTAAAAGTCAGAGTTACAGAGAAAGAGAGAGAGACACAGAGAGAGATCTTCCATCCTCCAGTTCACTCTCCAAATGGCCACAATGGCTGGGGCTAGCCCAGGCTGAAGCCAAGAACCAGAAGCCTCCTCCCAGTCTCCCATGTGGGTACAGTCGTCATCCAAGAGCCAGAAGCCTCCTCCCAGTCTCCCATGTGGGTACAGTCGTCATCCAAGAGCCAGAAGCCTCCTCCCAGTCTCCCATGTGGGTACAGTCGTCATCCAAGAACCAGAAGCCTCCTCCCAGTCTCCCATGTGGGTACAGTCGTCATCCAAGAGCCAGAAGCCTCCTCCCAGTCTCCCATGTGGGTACAGTCGTCATCCAAGAACCAGAAGCCTCCTCCAGTCTCCCATGTGGGTACAGGCGTCCAAGCACCTGGGTCATCCTCCGCTGCCTCTCCCAGGCCACCAGCAGAGAGCTGGATTGGAGGAGCAGCAGCTGGGACTCAAACCAGTGCCCCTATGAGGTATCTGGGCTGCTGGCAGTGGCTTCACCTGCTACGCCCCAACACCAGCCCCAAAATTTATCATCTTAATAATTTTTAAGTATACAGTTCAGTGGTATCTGTAATGTTGTGTAACCAACACCATCACCCATCTCCAGAACTTTTTCATCTTGCAAACTGAAACTCCGTCCACTCCATTAAACACTAGTTCCTTGCTGTCTCCTCCCCTAGGCCTTAGCACCCACATTGTCCAGGGAAGATATGTAAATAGATAATGGCATATGAAAAGATGCTCCACAGGACTAATTATTTTTTAAAAGGGTGCTTTTTTAGTCGTAAAATTTCAGGAATCCTCTATATATTCTGGATAATAATAACATGATTACAGGGATTGTTATAAATTGGGTAGAACTGACAATTTTAAGTTTTCTAACCCATGAATAGGTATCTTCTTTAACTTCTTTCAACAAAGTTTTATAGTTTTCAGTATACAGTCTTTCACCTCCATAATTAAGTTTATTTTTACATATTTTAATCTTTTTGATTCTATTATAAATGGGATTGTATTCTACATTTTCTTTTTGGATTATTTGTCATTAGTGTATCGAAATACAACTGATTTTTGTATGCTGATTTCCTATCCTGCTACTTTCGTGCATTTATTAGTTCTAACAGCTTTTTTTGGTGGAATATTTGGGATTTTCTACTTATAATGTCATATAATCTAAGAACAGAGATTATTTTCTCCTTTCCAATCTGGATGCCTTTTACTTCTTTTTATCTAAGTGTTCTAACTACAACTTGAATAACTCCAGCTTGAACAGAAGTGGTGAAAGTAAAGATCGCTGCCCTGTTTATTTTTTTCCTCTAGGTAAAGCTTTCAGTCTTTCACCATTGAGCATGATGTTCATTGCGGGTCTTTAATTTACAGTTTTATTATGTTGAAGGAGTTTCCTTCTATTACTAGTTCCGTATTTTTATTATGAAAAGGTATTGAATTTTGATTTTTCTCATCAATTGACAGTCATATGGTTTGGGCTTTTTTTCCTTCCTCCTGTTAATGTGGTGACTGATTTTTATATGTCGAACCACCTATGCATTCTGGGAATATATTCACGTGGTTATGGTGTATAATGGTTTTAATATGCTGATAGTTTTGGTTTGCTAGTATTTTGTTGAGGACTTTTTATGACCATGCTCATAAGAGACACTGGTTTGTAGGTTTCTTATGGTGCCTTCAGTTTCTTTTATTTAAAATGTTTTATTAATGGCAATTAGGAACTGAAATCAACAAGACAAACTACACCTGGTTCTCAAAAAGGAATTTCGTCAAATCCCAACAAACAGCAGGTAAGAATAAGAAGCATGCTCATTATACGTTCCCCCTTCTGGGTATAGGTAAGTGACATTATACTACATCAACTACAACACAATTATAACACCAGTAAAAACTTACCTAATCTGAAGGTCCAGAATAATTTGCCTTTTGTCTACATTTTCAGTATACACCTTAACACCATTGATCCGAAGAGGCTGAAAAAAGATGTAGCTTGTTTTAAAATCCAGACATTTTTTTTTTATCTAAACTTGTAATATAAGACAGAGGTGAAGAGAACGATCTTTAGCATAAGACTACACGATTTAAATGTCTACTTCACAACATAATGGCTGTTTGAAGTCTGGCAAGTTATTTAACCTGTGTTTTCTTGCCCATACGCTGCAAATCATAATGGCATGTATCTCATGAGGTTACTGTGAAGTTAAATGACATAATGAAAGAGAAGAACTTGGTACACTGCCTGGCAGGGACTAAGTACTCAATACACACTAGGCATTACTGTCAGCACATATAAGGATACACATTTTCACTCTTTTTCCTAAGCTCCTTAACCCCTTTGTCTCTTCCAATTTGCTCATTTTCCCCTATTCCATCCTTACTACATTGTTTGAAAAATATTTTTTTAATTTTTATTTCTTATAATTCTTCCTTTCTGATGATTTTCACAAAACTGGGGTTTGCAAGTAAAGAAAAGATGTAAGCTGTAGATATAAAGCAACACCTAACATATGAAAGAGGTACACTGCAGTGTAAACTGAGAAAGATCATAACAGATCTTGTACTTCAACGGCCCAAAGAGAACATTTATGAACATGCAATACCCTTGAAAATCTCAACACAGGATTCCAAGAGGGCGGAATAGGAAAGGACGCACTGCTGTAGGCTAGGGAAAATAGCAGCACACAAGTGAGGAAGTGCATCCCCAGGGGAGAGTTAGAGAGAACCCTGCAGTGGAAACTCTACAGAAGGCAGAGGGACGCCATGGGTCATCATGCAAGCTGTGGACGTGCAGGACGAGTGAGGACACAACACACGACCCCCGCAGCTGAGAGCCAGAAGAAGCACCAGCTCCGGAGAGTGAGGTGAGTGCAGACTGCAGACGACCCACACCACACTGGTGATACAGCTGGAGGGAGACCCTGGCAGACCACCTTATCTTTGAGCCTGGCCTGAAGCCCTAAGGGGTACAAGGTACCTACCCAACCCAGAGAAAAAAGGGCCCGTTTCTCTCTCCCCTTCCCCCTACAATGGCTTCCAGCAACCAGCTAGGAGAGGGTGATCTCGACACCAGTAGCGGCCACAGGGGTCAACAGGTGGGGACAAGGCGCTATATTGACACCAACAGCGGCTGCAGAGGCTCACGTGCGTGCATCCGGCAGCAGGTGGGAGAAGGCGCCATTCTGAAATGAGCAGTGGCTGCGGCGGCTCTTTGTGCACCCAGCGACGGGTGGGGAGAAGGTGCCATTTGCCACGAGTACTGCCTACCGCAGCTCTAGTGCATGCATGTGATCCGGGGATTTTACTAGAGGGAAAGATCTGTGTTTCCCACTGACTTTGAGTCTGGCTAGGAGGACTGATGGGGGCTGGGCACCCATGTAGGACAGGGAGGTGTCCCCAGCCCTTCAACACATCACAGGCTCCAGGGTTCAAATGGCCAAGGCGGTGCAGCCACAGGCAGCTAGTCGGCTCTGGGTCCCTCTCTGCCTTTCCGTGGATGGGACAGGCTAGCAGGGTGGAGCGGATCCTCTGTACCCTGTGACTGCGGGAGCCCTGTGTGCTCAGACCGTGGGAACTCCGTGACTGCACGACAGGGTGCAGGGTGTAGCCAGGTCACTGTGTGTGGCACCAGAGGCTCAACGCTCCCCAATTTCCTGGGGTGGGTCGCTGTGGCGGGATCTGTGCTCTCATGAGGACTGCACAGATCCTTTGCATGGTTCATACAGCAGCTTGGGTGAGTGCTGCACCCACTGTGACTAACCCAGGGCATTGTCACCTTGGAACAGAGGAGGTGAGGGTGTGATCACGGCAACAGAGGTGACCATACCCTCTCCCCCACCCCGACAATAGAGGAGATCTACCATGCCCAACTAGGGCGTCACCCTGGATACTCGCCCCACCCTGCAGCACTGACCAGAGCTCCCTGGTCTCACCCAGCACTCTCTGCATGGAGGAAATCGGCTTTGATGGGAAAAGCAGCCTGGAGAGTGTGGAATGGACACGTAGCAATCGGTCAGACGCTCCCTAAGCCACAACCCTGAACAGTACGGAGTAGTGACATGTGCCTGCTATCTGCCTTGGCTATATGGGCACTAATGTATACATTGTGTATGTTTTAAAGTATTATTATTTCTGAGTTTCTATTAGGGATACAAAAATGTAAACTTGAACTGTTGTTAATTATTGTAACACTGACTTTTAAAAATAAAACAAAGAGTAAATTTGTCTCAATCAACTAATTTAAATGTACTTGGGACTTTCATGAGAAGTACAATTAAGGAGGCTGGAACAGTGGTGTAGGAGGTTAAGCCACAGCTGGCAGCACCGGGTGCCAGTTTGAGTGCTGGCGGCTCCACTTCTGATCCAGTTCCCTGCTGATGTGCCTGGGAAAGCAGGGGAGATGGCCCCAAGTACTTGGGCCCCTGCTCCCACGTGGAAGCCCAGAGGAAGCTCTTGGCTCCTGGCTTTGGCCTGGCCCAGGCTTGGTCATTGTAGCCATTTGGAGAGTGAACCAACAGATAGAAGACCTCTCTCTTTCTGTCTTTCTTTCTCTCTGTAACTCTGCTTTCAAATAAATAAATAAATCTTAAAAACAAAAAGTACAATTAAGCTTTCCTTTTTATATAATATGATTCTGTTATCAAAATCTCTCTCTCATCTGTGTAATTACTGTGATGCCAATATTAGAACCCTTAGCTGTTGTTTTTTAACATCTTGAGAGGGGTGAATGCCTTCGGCTTGCTGTCAGTTACTGGACCTTTAGTGCGGACTCACATATCAACTCTTTCTAACACGACAGATTTCTTCTGAAAAGGCAGTTCTCACAGGAGAACATGGGGTAGAAACATAAGCTCTATAAATACCACATAAAACAGGTAGAGGAAATACTAATGGGAAACCATGCAATAAAGACTGAACTGGCAAACAGCACAGCAGGCAACATGAGGTCACACCCACTGGAGACAGACAACACAGTGTGAGGAAGACCCTGGGCAGAGGCTGCGGAGACACATGTCAGGCCTCCTGGTGAACAGTTTTTCCCAGAACATAATTTGGGGTAGTTTAAAATGTTTGAATGTTTTCACGGAAGTCCTACCGCATGCAGTGTAAGGACCTGCAGAAGAAACGCACCTGTTCACCCACATCAACCTTCGTGAAACTAAAGGTGCTAAGGTGGGTGTTTGCTCCGCGCACGGCTGGCTCAATCGTTTCTCGAAACAACTTCTCTATAAATTGGCAAATAAAAGGCCACATGTGTTTTACAGTCTGGAAAGAAAAAAGAACTCATGTTAAAGAGATGTTATAATAATATACTTAAATAATCATAAAAAATTATGCTCCTATCGTTTTACTAAAATCTGGCTTTGAAAAATAAAAGGGGGAAAGCAGGGTCTTGTTATACAAAAATCTAAATTTTAAAAACCTATTAATAGTAAACTACTGATTTGCCCATGTGTTACAGAAATTAGTTATTTTCATTAAATATTCTGTTTAAGCATGTCAATGTATTTAGTAATTGCTAAAAATCCTATAGCTCCAAACCTCTAACTGTACAGACCTTAATAAGCACCCATGAGGGGCTGGCGTTGTGGCGTAGCAGGCTAAGCCTCCGCCACTGGTGTTGGCATCCCATATGGGCACTGGTTCGTGTCCCAGCTGCTCCTCTTCTGATCCAGCTCTCTGCTTATGGCCTGGGAAAGCAGCGAAAGATGGCCCAAGTGCTTGGGCCCCTACACCCACGTGGAAGACTTGGAAGAAGCGCTCCTGGCTTCTGGTTTTGGATTGGCCTAGCTCCGGCCATTGAGGCCATTTGGGAAGTGAACCAGTGGATGGAAGACCTCTCTCCCTGTCTCTCCCTCTTTCTGTCTGTAACTATGCCTCTCAAATAAATAAATAAATCTTAAAAAAAAAAAAACCACCCATGAATCTTTTTTTAGCACAAACTTCCAGTGTTATAAAGTGAACATTATCTACACTAGTGTTTACTACAAAGTGGTATAAAATATGAATAAAAAATCTATTTCAAAGTATACTGATAGAAAAACATGTCTTTTACAAAATTACAACCAATAACTAGGCTTCCTCAGAGTTATTTCCCTCTTCACTTATGATTATATTACAAGTGAGCATTAGACATTCGGGAAGGAGGACACGAGGCCAGAGATAAGCACCAATATGAGCACAGTACGATTTTTTCAGGTGGAAGCCTGGTTCTCACCCCTCAGAAGGGAATGTAACATACTAGTCATGACTGAGTTCTCTGGGGAACAGAAGTCATCCTACTGCGGGCTAGCACAGCTCAAATGTTGCCAACACTCAAATCCCCAAATATGGAAAGATGGTCTCTCATCCTCTAATTCCCACTGTTATCTGGTATTTGGGATACTCTAATCTTACCTTATTTAGCCATTCTGCTCTTTCAGTGTCTGGAAAATGAACCTAGAAGAGAAATAGACACACACATCACTTACTGACTCCTGGTAACTGTGAATACCATGTCAGGCAGGCTGTTTGTATTCTTGTGTGCATCCTGTGTTTACATAATGCTTCCCTAACACGTTACTCTAATGCTATGGAAAATGGTGTTGAGAGGGAGACTGCCGCGTGTGCCCCAGGCTCTTCCCAGCACTTGGAGGCAAGAACCAAACGCCGCCAGAGCCACCCCTCCTCCCTGCCGTGCAGGAGAACAGTCACTGGTCCTTGAAACATCAGCGAATGCAGAGCTGACTGCTTCCTTTTGAGAAGAATCACTCTTCCAACTTGCCACTGGCAGTGTCTTCTTTATGTCCTACAAATCCAGACTCAGACTTCACCTCTCCTTGTTGCTTTCTTCCTCCAGCCCTACCCAGGGGTGCAGTCGCCTCTCCAGAGCTGGCTCTTCTCTACATTCTCCCCCACCCTTTCCTAAATGAGTAGTATAATTATGGCTCTCCATGCACAGGGGCTGTATGGTGCAGAAGCGTTTGTAGAAGCAAACAGAAGCCTATTTAGAAAAACAGTGGAAGATATTTTCTCTGTTGGTGGAGCCAAAATGAAACATCCTTGCAAAGGAAGGCTAAAGCTGTTTTTGGCCACAGATAGGGAGTTTTCAAAGAAGAGTATACAGACCACACTAATGAGCTGATAACAACATTTTTGGCTCAGACATACAACGGATCACAGGCAATTTTATGCTGGTGGCTGAGATAGTCAGAAATGTTTTGATGTCTAGAACTGCCACAGTTTGTCCTCCTAAGTAACAACAGTACTTGAGTCTGACAATCTTTCCCCCATGCCCTGGCTGGGGAGTGGGACTGGCAGTAAGAGGATGACCACCAGAATGGCTGAGAGCGGCTGGGCAGGGAATAACGCCATAGGGAATGGGGGTTCCCAGGAGATGGCTTCTTTGACATCCACCTCCACCCCTCATATGTTAACAAGAGAACAAACAACTGAAAATGGGACGCGGCAGCGGCGGATTCCAGGCCAAGCCCTCCGTCACGGCCACAGCAGCCTGCGGAAGCACTGGTGACTCGGCTCACCCTGAGGCCCAGAAGGAGCACAGGAAGCAGCCGCCGCAGTGTCAGCACCTGCTCCTCTGTGTCCACACGTCTGAGCAGCACTAATTCCTTTACACCACCCGACATGAAGTCCTTTCTCTGCTTCAATCATGAGGTGAGCTAGAGCGAAATACGCTGTTTCTAAACTAACTTGAGTCATTCTAAGGAAAAACAACAACAAAGAAATGGTACCTTCCAAAATCGAGAAATTGGCTTTAAAGTTGAGAAATGCAATACTCAAAAAGGCTAAATTAAAGAAAAAAAAGAATTGTTAGAGATGCTTGCTTAAACCACAGAATATGCTTCTGTCACTCTTGAGAGGCCAATTTTGAGCCATCTGGAATGAGGGTACAATAATGGGGTGCCCTTTCCCACAAGGAACAGGAAGATACTTGGAGATTAGGGTGAGGAGAGGTGGAGGGTTTGTCAGACTCAGCAAACTAGGTCACAAAACTCATCTGTACTTAGCATTCTGCCATGTGTGCGACAGTGAAGTGGCTCAACACTCTAAAACTCAAAGCAGCGATGGAACAGGTGGTTGCCACTGAAGGGTGTGCTAGACGTAGAGCAGATACGAAGCCAGGGCTTCCCTCAGCCTCCTGGCAGGCTGTCTCCCTTTCGGCCCCTTCCTTCCACATGCAACCAACCACTGGTGGCAAAGAAAAGACAAACGGCAAACATGGAGCACCTTCTATTTGGGGACAGCCAGAACCAGTTTACTATAGCTGCGTTCCTTCTTTTATAATTTCGGAGCAAACCCACCTCTGCAGGGCGGGAGTGCAGTGGACTTGGGGGAGGCCAGGCCTGGGCGCGTGGTGTGTGGGACAACCCGTCGGGACATCGGGGCGCACTTGCCCTTTCTGGTGCTGTGGTGACTGCTGACACCTGCTGCTCGTGGACGGCCTCTCCTCTCCTGGCTTCCCAACCACTCTAAATTTAGCTACCAGAACAACCACTCCAGAAAACAGGAATCCTGTTTCAATCTACCTTCCTCAGGACCCTGAGTTCCTACTTACTAAAGAGACCAATATTCTCTGCTTGACCTTCAAAGGCAGAGCTCAACTTACAATTTCTAGAATTCACAACTCATAAATTTCACTTTTACCACACTCCTGTGGAACTGGAACAATTATGGCTTGTTACCCAGAAATGTGATTTTTCTCTACCTGCTTCTTTTCCTACTTCATACTTTCTGCTAGTCTTCCTTAAATATATTCTCAACTCAACTCAGTCTAGACAACTTCCTACATGGGACAAGGTCATCTCACTGTGTGTTAACTCACACTTTCCAAAAATCTGCACTGTCACAATCCTACTCTGTGAATGCCCCTCAAAAGTACTAGGGTTAGAATTCTTACTTCCTGCCTGCTAATCCATCCCTTCAAGTCATTACAGGGTCTTTCTTCTAATCTTTTCAGGATCACAGAATTCCTACTTATACAGAATCTTTAATTTGATTCACCATCTGGACCCATAGGTACTGGAACCTATATTTTCCGGTCATTAAAGTGGACCAAATTCAAATCTGCAAATACCATCAACTGAACTTCTTTCTACTAAAATCTTCATGAATTATAAGAAATTACTATGCTTGATAATATAAAATATAACTATATTTTCAACGAGCAAATAGTTACTAGAGGCTACATATTCTTAAAACACATGTTTGTATATAAATACCTACTTTGTAGTTGTATATGATAAAGGCACAGAATAGAGGTTTGCAAGAACACACACCAACTAATAATGAGAGAGAAGCTTTTACTTTTTCTTGTATACTATTGAATTTCTATACTACTGAATTTCTTATGAAAAGCATAAATCACTTTTCTAATTACTTCTATAATTTAAGATTAAAATTAAGAAAATGTTTCTAACACAGAAGTATTCTTTTTATACAATAAATGACCAAGATTATGTGAAAATGAAATTTTCATAGATGAAAGATTTTAATTATATTAGAAGAGAATGCTACTTGGAAACACGATTCTCTTACAAAATAAAAAAATCCATTATGAATTTGATTGGAAAAAAAATTTAGTACATCAAGCTTTTTTTTTACCCCCCTTTGGACAGGCAGAATGGACATTGAGAGAGAGAGACAGAGAGAAAGGTCTTCGTTTACCATTGGTTCACCCCTCAATGGCCGCTGCAGCCGGCGCACCGCGCTGATCCGAAGCCAGGAGCCAGGTGCTTCTCCTGGTCTCCCATGCGGGTGCAGGGCCCAAAGGACCTGGGCCATCCTCCACTGCACTCCCGGGCCACAGCAGAGAGCTAGACTGGAAGAGAAGCAACCAGGACAGAACTGGTTCCCCAACCAGGACTAGAACCTGGGGTGCCGGTGCCACAGGCGGAGGATTAGCCTAGTGAGCCGTGGCACTGGCCAAGTACATCAACTTTTTAACTATACCGACCCACTTCATTGATTAAATATGATAAAATGACTCCTGCTAATGTTCCAAAGGGAAACATTCTTCCTTCTCTAACATTATTAGATTTCTCTAAGTTCACTGATAACTTCTCAAATCGGGGCAGCCAGTGCTAATAAATTCATGCTCCTCCTGCTGTCTTTAATGGCAGCATAACACCACAAAGGTAAGCAGACCCCAGGCCCATGATTCTCCTAAGGAATTACACATGAAATAATAACGTTTCTCTACCTACAGTCATGCACCAGGAAAAAAACCAAAAAACTTTGAAAGTTGTGAGTGCTCCTGTTAATTACGACATTTTAACCTCTGGACCAAACATTCTCCAATCTAGTGTGCATGTGTTGATTGTTCTTTCTGAAGAACACATTCACTCAGCATTTACTAGGTCTGCTCTTGTCCTTGGGAAGCTCATGGCTGGAGGAGGGGGCTGGTGTGGAGGTGACACCCCCCTCCCCACCTGCTAGCCAAGAAGGGAGCACAAGGAAGGGTTAAAGCAGACAGTATGTGAGAGCTGGGTTTGAAAGGACTGTGTTAAATAGGTGTGAAATAACATAAAAGGTCACTACTTCTGGTTCCTAATGTAGAGCTCCTAAAACCTTTGTAGAAAGGGGGTGCTAGGGGAATCTTTTGTCCTAACATTTGTTCTTTGACCTCTGGTTCCTGCTATAGAGTTCCTAAATCTCTCAGAATTTCCTGGGTAACAGGAGCATCTTTTGTTCTAAGGAGGGATCCTGGTTAGTTTCAGGACTGAGACTGCTTGTCAGGGACCCAAGCATGTGATTAGAAGGTTGGAATTTCAGTCTTCCCCACACCTACCCACCAGCCCCCACCTCTGAGGTTGAGTTGATCATCAATGGCCAGTGATTCAATCAATTATGCCTGTTTAAGCACTCTGGCCTTAGAATCAGCCCTTAAGGCATTTGGATCTGGCTAAAAAGCCATGAGAGTATTTCAGGCATGGAAAGCTAAGACACTGTAGCAAAAAATGACCTGAAAGAAGGAGGTACCTTTCTCTGAAGGGAGGAGAGCACTTCCACTTTGATTATGGCCTTGTCTAAATAAGGTTGGAGTTGTGAACTCAAGAGGCTTCCATAACCTTGGCAGCTCATGACAAGAGTCTCGGGTGATTACTGACATCATAAATAAGAGTGTCAATTGTTAAATCAACAACAGGAATCATTGTGCACCTACTCCCCATGTAGGACCTCTGTCCTTAATGTGTTATACTATGAGAATTAATGCTAAAACTAGTCTTTTTATTTTTTTAAATTTGACAGGTAGAGTTATAGACAGTGAGAGAGAGAGGCAGAGAGAAAGGTCTTCCTTCCATTGGTTCACCCCCAAATGGCTGCCACGGCCGTGGCTGCGCCAATCCGAAGCCAGGAGCCAGGTGCCCTTCCTGGTCTCCCACGCAGTGCAGGGACCCAAGCACTTGGGCCATCCTCCACTGCCTTCCCGGGCCACAGCAGAGAGCTGGACTGGAAGAGGAGCAACCGGGACTAGAACCCGGTGCCCATACGGGATGCCAGCGCCGTAGGCGGAGGATTAACCAAGTGAGCCACGAGCAAAACTGGTCTTCAAACCATACTTTATACTTTGTGTATCTGTGTGGGTGCAAACTGTTGAAATCTTAGTAGAGTTGATCTTCTGTATATAAAGATAATTCAAAATGAATCTTAATAAAGAATGGGACAGGAGAGGCAGTAGGAGATGGGATGGTTTGTGGGTGAGAGGGTGGTTATGGGGGGAAGAACCACTATAATCCAAAAAGTTGTACTTTTGAAATTCATATTTATTAATTAAAAGTTTTCTTAAAAAAAATTACGGCTGTTTAATGAAGCCTCCATCAAAACCCAAAAGGCTAAGGTTTGCAGAGCTTCCGGGTTTCTGAACCTGTGGGTGTGTCTGCCGAGCGCAAGTCTGAGGGGGCACGGCTGCTCCACATCCCTCCCCTCTTCCTGGCCCTATGTATCTCGTCACCTGACTACTCATCTGTATCCTTTGCAATATCCCTTACGATAAAACAGTAAGGCTAAGTGTTTCCCTCAGTTCTGTGAGCCATCGTAGCAAATTAGCTGAGTTTGAGGTGGGGGCCGTGGGAACCTCGATTTGCAGCTGTTTAGTCAGAAGCATGCATGACAAGCTGCTGCTTGCCTTTGGCCTCTGACGTGGAACAGGGCAGTCTCGTGGGACGGAGCTCTTAGCCTGTGGGATCTGACACTGTCTCCAGGTACTGTCAAAATCAAGCTGAATTACAGGACCCCCTGTTGATGCCTGCTGGTGTGTGCGTGGTGCGTGTGGAGAAACCCACACGCGTTTTAGGGACAAGAGGTGAAATGTTGTATCAAATGTGACAATAGGAAGAACAGTTTGATTCTACCCATTTCTTAGGCAGACAAAATAAAGAGAGTTTTCTGTGCAAAAATAATGGCATGCAATTTACTGTGGCCGGACTGGGAGATGGGAAGAACAGTAAGTGACGAAAGCTGGAAAATGCGGCCGTGAGCAGCCCGTGAGTGTGTTCCGTGCCACACAGGGGAGTGCGGCTTTCACTCCACAGGCAGGGAGCAATGCTCACATTCCTGGAGCAATGAGGCTACTACTCGAGGTGCTTTGTCTATTGTGGAGCTAACAGAGGAGCCACCTGTACAACTGAGCTTCCGGAGCAAGTGAACGGGCTTACGTTGTCAGAATTCACACAAGAAGGTTTAAAAAAATCCATCCATCTCCCAGTAGTAGCATTCCAAGGCATTTAATAGTTCTCAGGTTTATGAGTTTTAAGTGGTTATTTCAAAGTGCCAAAGAAAATGACAATGAATGTATCAAATTCGAAGAAAGTAAATCTGTTACAAAATTTTAAATTCTGTTCACTAAGTCAAAAATCTGCTTCTCACTAATACATATTCATAAGCATTTGCTTATGTTGCACAAAACAGAATTTTAAAATCACAAAAACATCACAGAGAAAGACTGAGCTATACTGGGATCATATAAAACACGTTCCCAAATAACACAGGAATGTGTAAACACGTATTATTTGCTTTTGAATTCATCTTTCAACTGAACAAAAAAACTCCTTTGTGTTTATTATTTTTATTATCTTTATGAACTAGAAATAATCACTGTACGATTATTCAAGTTTCTATTATATTTAAGAGTTGACACTACCCAAAACTTGTTATGTTTTTAATGTTATCTTTAAAAAGAACAAAGGCATATTTTAGATTCTAATGTGCTATTACTATCACCAAAGTAATTTTGTTTAAAAAAATTAAGCCAAATATACAAAGAATATTTAGCTGCATGCCCGGAATTCTACACACAATACCTTGTTTAATCCTCAAAAGACCCTTTGAACAATTAATGGCTCCTTCTAACAGATAACAGGACAGACAGGGGGGAATAAGTAGAATAAAGACCTCCAGTCTCAGAGAACTCTAAGTCCTTCCCATGTATCTTGCATAAAGAACAAAATGAATCTGTAAAACATGGTCAAAATTTCCTCTCTAATTAAAAATATTTCCCATCTCTAAATGTTAAAAATCAACATTTAGAATTGAAATTACGTAAAAGAAATCTTTCTGGGGCTGGCACTGGTAGCAGGTAAAGCCCTGGCCTGAAGCACTGGCATCCCATATGGGTACCAGTTCGAGTCCCAACTGTTCCACTTCCAATCCAGCTGTCTGCTACAGCCTGGGAAAACAGTAGAAGATGGCTCAAGTCCTTGGGCCCCTGCACCGTTGTGGGGGACCTGGAAGAAGCTCCTGGCTCCTGGCTTCAGAAGGGTGCAGCTCCAGCCATTGTGGCCATCTGGGGAGTGAACCAGTGGATGGAAGACCTCTCTCTCTCTCTCTCTCTCTCTCTCCTCTGTCTCTCATTCTCTCTGTGTAACTCTTTCAAGTAAATAAATGAAACTTAAAAAAAAAAAGTGTGGTACACACAGATTTAAGAAAAACAATTAAAAAAAAAGAAAGAAATCTCGCTTCAAATAACTCTCCTTGAAGACCAATATTGATAATTAACACTTGTAACAGATTTTATAGTTCATAAATTCCACACCCTAAGCATTATATAAACAACTACAATTACAAGAAAAGTACAACAGGCACTTCACAGAGAATGTAGAGAAGTAATTTCGAATTCATTAGCTGGGCCGGCATTGCAGTACAGCAGTTAAAAACCGCTGCCTGCCACACTGGCATCCCAGATGGGTGTCAGCTGGAGTCCCGGCTGTCCCACTTCCTATCCAGCTCCCTGCTAACATGCCTAGGAAAGCAGCAGAAGATGGCCTAAGTTTTTGGGCCCCTGTACCCACGTGGGAGAACTGGAAGAAGCTCCGGGCTCCTGGTTTTCACCTGGCCCAGCCCTGGCCATTATGGCCACTTAGGGAATGAATTAGTAGATGGAAGACTTCTCTCTCTTCTCTGTCTCTCCTTCTCTCTCTGTAACTCTTTCAAATAAATAAAATAAATCTTAAAAAAAAAATTCCGTTAGCACTAGTAGCACTGAAATATGTAGTATAAATTAATTCTTGACTCATTCCTATTTTAAGATAGAATTCCAGATGAAGTTTAGACAAGTAATGTCTATGAAAATATGAAGAAAGATACCGCCTCTAATTCTATTAACATTACTGATTGAATGCTTTCAAGTAAAATTCAAAATACATGGATAAAATGGTCATTTTAGAAATCAAACACCATTAAACATCAAACAATAAGCTGGCAAACCACATTCATTTATTCATATTTTTCCTCATCCCAAGAAGGATTTGAGTTTTGCTCAACTCTGAATTGTCCTCTAGGCACTATCTCAAAGAAAAACAAAACAAAACAAAACAAAACCAAACAAATAAACCATGAAATTCTTCTGCTATCTCGGACTACAACTGAAGACAGAAGGAAGAAGGAATCTAAGGCACCCGGTACAGTAGCTCTGAGTGTGCCCTGCAGCCCAGTGGCAGGCGCCAACCAGTACAGGCGCCTGTTAGCAGAGCCCCAGGCACTCACGGCCCCAGCTCCCAACACAGCTCTGAGTGACAGGGTCCACCACTCATCCACCATCGAAAAACACCAACATTCCTATACCATGCAGTGAGTCCTGCGTATGTCTACAAATCAAAAAATCTAAGCAGGCATTTTTGTTTCCTTGTCTACAATCACCAGAATCTCAAAAACTGAGATTTAGGTAAGTCAGAACAAGGACAACAGAACATGAGTTCTAAGAAAAGTATGAGCTGCATGTTCTTTATTACTTGTATCACAAGAGAAACTCTTTCCTCGAGAAAGCTTGAAGCAATCAACACATACTTTTGCTTGGCACTGTATACTGCAGGTTTACTTAGACATGGCCTGCGTTCAAAGAATTCAGTGTGGGGAGATACCAACGAAAGATCTTTAAATATTTAAAATGTTTAATACTGTTTCGTCTGCATATGAAATATATCTTAAAATCTGTGCAAATGGGAAAAAAGACTTGCAGAAAGCTAAAGTTGCCCAGAAAATTTTGGTTCGCACACAAAACAAGAGAGTCTAAGGTTCCAGCATATATAGAATGCCTTCCTAGATAGCCCAGGACTCGGAACTGCCATTATGAAGGCAAAAATCGGGGATATCAGCACTAGAGACATGAGAACCCCCTCCTCTTCATTCCCGCCTGCCGGTCCCTACACCAACTCAACACCTGCAGCTTCCTATTTGGCGCCTTCAACTGTGATGGGCACAGCAAACAATGCACGTAGGTTTGGCTGCTGAGACACACTGAGGGGCTCAAGAAGCATCTACAGGAGGCTTGGTGAGAAACTACTCAGTACAATCTCTTCATACTAGCGAATCATGATGAAAAAAGGCATTAGGGACATACTAAATACTGACACTGGACAAAACATATAAGTAGAAGGCATTAGGGACATACTAAATACTGACACTGGACAAAACATATAAGGCATTAGGGGTATACTAAATACTGACACTGGGCAAAACGTCTAAACAGACGGTTTCTAAAGTTTCAAAGCTTTAAGCTGTACTCTGCAGAGAACCCGTCACTCTGCTCACCCACAGGGACTCCTGCCCCTTCCTGCAGCTTGGCTGGTGAGCTTTACAGGAGGAACTCACTCACACCTAAGTTGGCATCAACACACATTTGTCCCTTCTGATCTTTTTATGTTCAGACTTCTCCCAAGCTACCCATCTTACCTCAAGATCCCCAATTCCAATCTGTCCATTGCCCATCTTTTCCATAGACTTGGGAGAATATTCACAAAAATGGGTATTCATAGAAGCAGAAGAAAACAGGAACAAGAAATCGTAATCTTAAATGTGTTTTTTGTCTAATTCACTGAAATGTATTATCCAGATAGCTACAGTTCAGTTCTCTACAAAGAAAGGAATATTCAATGTAAAAAAAAAAAAAAAAATTGGAGAACAGCTCTCTGAAAACATCTACCGGGCCACCACTGTGGTGTAGTGCGCTAAACCTCTGTCTGTGCTGCTGGCATCCCATATGGGCACCGGTGTGTGTCCTGGCTGCCCCTCTTCCGATCCAGCTCTCTACTAAGGCCTGGGAAAGCAGTGGAAGATGGCCCAAGTTCTTGGGTCCCTGCACCCGCATGGGAGACCCAGAAGACGCTCCGAGCAGCTGGCTTAGGATCGGCCCACCTCCAGCCGTTGCGGCCATTTGGGAAGTGAACCAGTGGATGGAAGTCCTTTCTTTCTGTCTCTCCCTCTCTCTCTATATAACTCTACCTCTCAAATAAGTAAATAAATCTTAAAAAAAATCTACCAATTGTATAATAAATTGTCACCGTATGGTCAAATTACTACTTTGGATAGTAAAAAGAAAACAAAAATAACTTGTATCTATTTCCAGTCAACATAAAAAGCAGGCAATCAATTACTTCACATAGTAAAAAAACCCAACTGATCTTTTCAAAACCCCTAAGACAATAATATTCTCAGTGGTTTCAGTCAACTTTTATGTAGACTTTGATTACTCAACAGCGTAACCTGAACCTCCAACAGGAACGCTGCAGAACAATGACACTGCTGAAAAATCTGTTTAAGTCCAGTTCCAGGAAGCATTTTCAAAATTCCTTCCTAGGTGCTGTTTACATCAATGAGAAATTTCCCCAGGGAATCGCACACAGCACTAAATCCCTCAGCTTTACCTGAGATAGCCGCTGCTTCTTCACATTCTCACCACACATCAAGTGGTACTGTCTGCCAGGGTTAGAGCAAAACTGTTGCTCTCTTATGCCATCTTAAACTCTGTTTGAAATAAGAACTAGTTGCTGACAAAGGGAACATGGCTGAACCAGAGCAGAGAGCCACAGTTTTGGCCGACGTCAGCTACAGAGCAGGAGACTCCTGGCTAAAGGAGTGACAATGCTAGCAAAGATCAAGTGTACGAGCATCACTATAAAGTGTATGTGTAATTCATTACTATTTCTTTGTTAGAAGGGTAACTATAGTTTTGTAGATAAGGAAATAGTGTAAATAGTGTGGCACAGCGGGTTAAAGCCCTGGTCTGCAGTGCTGGCACCCCATATGGGCACGGGTTTGAGTCTCAGCTGCTCCACTGTCGATCCAGCTCTCTGCTGTGGCCTGGGAAAGCAGTAGAAGATGGCCCAAGTCTTTGGGCCTCTGCACCCTTGTGGGAGACCCAGAGAAAACTCTAGGCTTCAGCTCAGTGTAACTCCAGCCCTTGAGGCCATGTGAGGAGTGAACCAGTGGATGGAAGACACCTCTCTCTCCCTCTCTCTCTGCTTCTCTGTAATTCTGCCTTTCAAATAAATAAATTTTTTTAAAAATACATAAAAACAACTTTCATACTTTCATTCCTTCATACATTTCATTCATTTTATATAACAAAGCTGTCTAAATTATTTGAAAATCAATTCCATTTGTAATTCACTGAATGTACTTTGAATTTTATGTTATATCTCACATATGCTATTCATCCGTCTGCTTATTTTTAAAGAGATCTTAAGTTTCAGTGTACGGAAGGCGTAACAGGTGAGTTTGGGCCAGGACAATATTCAGTGGCAGAATAAGAACATGAACAGCTCCTCCAGAGAACAGGAAGCTATTCTTTCACCAAAACACTCATGGCAAGAGATTCAGTCAAAGCCTCATATATAAACAAATGCCTATGGGAGACATCTTTCAAATGTTTGAAGCATACTGTAACCAAATTCTGAAGTCCTTTAGACATTCTTCCATTGTTGCTAACAGGAAGTAAAAGCACACAAGTATATCATTTTAGAATCTTGATTTAAGTTGAGATTTGGGCATGAGTTACATCAATCTCTCAAAATGAGCCTAAGAGTTGAAAACTGTCTTCTCATCTCCTTTACTAAAGCACATAAAACAATCTGGTTGCTTTTTATTTTAAATTCAAATCAAATGCCACTATTCAATTTACATATCTGTTGACTGGAATGGATTAGAAGACATGCAATTGTAGTACTGAATTAATTGCATATGTCCTGTATTGTCTGAAATAAATAGCTTTGATCTATTATTTTATTTATTTTCAAGATTTATTTTATATTTGAAAGGCAGAATTACGGAGAGAGGAAGAGAGAGAGGTCTTCCATCTGCTGGTTCGCTCCCCAAATGGCCACAATGGCTGGGGCTGGGACAGACCGAAGCCAGGAGCCAGGAGCTTCTTTTGGGTCTCTCATGTGGGTGCAGGGGCCCTAACACTTGGGCCATCCTCCACTACTTTCCCAGGCACATTAGCAGGGAGCTGGATCAGAACTGGAGCAGTCGGAAATCAAACCAGTGCCCATATGGGATGTTAGCACTGCAGGGGGCAACTTTACCGGCTATCTCACAGTGCTGATTCCTGTTCTACTATTTTATTTGTTTTTGTTTTTTTTTTAAAGATTTATTTCTTTATTTGAAAGTCAGAGTTACAGAGAGGAGGAGATGGAGAGAGAGAGAGAGAGGTCTTCCATCCGCTGGTTCACTCCCTAATTGGCCACAATGACCAGAGTTGTGCTGATCTGAAGGCAGGAGCCAGGAGCTTCTTCTGGGTCTCCCACATGGGTGCAGGGGCCCAAGGACTTGAGCCATCTTCCACTGCTTTCCCAGGCCATAGCAGAGAGCTGGATCGGAAGTGGAGCAGGACTGGAACCAGTGCCCATATGGGATGCCGGCACTGCAGGTGGTGGCTTTACCTGCTATGCCACAGTGCCGGCCCCCATTCTTCTATTATTTTTAAGAAAGAAAAACTATATGAGATTGTGAAGACAGGGTTAAAAACTAGAATTATAAAAGTGATAGAATGCTACACATCTACTTGGATTCAAAAGTAACATCAGGGGCCGGCGCCGCGGCTAACTAGGCTAATCCTCCACCTAGCGGCGCCGGCACACTGGGTTCTAGTCCCAGTCGGGGCGCCGGATTCTGTCCCGGTTGCCCCTCTTCCAGGCCAGCTCTCTGCTGTGGCCAGGGAGGGCAGTGGAGGATGGCCCAGGTCCTTGGGCCCTGCACCCCATGGGAGACCAGGAAAAGCACCTGGCTCCTGGCTCCTGCCACCGGATCAGCATGGTGCACCAGCCGCGGCAGCCATTGGAGGGTGAACCAACAGCAAAGGAAGACCTTTCTCTCTGTCTCTCTCTCTCTCACTGTCCACTCTGCCTGTCAAAAAAAAAAAAAAAAAAAAAAGTAACATCAGGTTTAAAATATGACTGTGAACTTTTCAAGAAGCAGGTTTATATATTTCCTAAGAGCTCAACTTTATTCTGTCATTTTAATTTGTGAGATTAATGTCACTCATGCCCAAATCTGAAGAGTAATGAGAAAGAAGTCAGAAGAAAAATTGCAGAAGGACGGACACTTGGCACAGGTTAGGCTGTCTGTGGTGCTGGCATCTTGTACGAGAGTGTGTGTTCAAATCCCAGGTGTTCTGCTTCAGACCCATCTCCCTGCTAATGCACCTGGGAAAGCAGGAGAAGATGGCCCAAGTGCTTGGGTCCTTGCCACCCCTGTGGGAGACCCAGAGGAGCTCCAGGCTCTTGTCTTCAGCCTGGACCAGCGCTGGCAACTGCGGCCATCTGAGGAGTGAGCCAGTAGATGGAAGATGGACCTTGCTCCCTCTCTGTGTCACTCTGGCTTTAAAATAAAAATCCCACAACTTCAGTATTAAAGTCAAAATCCAGAGACAAATAGGATGATATACTTTATTATTTTGCTTTCCATTCAAGATATTGAATAATGACAGGGGAGTTCAGAGCAAGAAATTCCAAACATTTTTATGTACCTCTTGATCAAATTCCAAAATTATACCTGGAAAATTCAGTAATTTATCCATTAAATAAGCATAATCACAAACAGAAACCAATAACTGGACTATAAGACTGCTGTGATATAATTCAAAAAGTTGATCTTTGCACCCGACACAGAGATCCCAAATTCCCTGAAATTTCTGAGGGCTAGAAGCTTCCTTTGTTCGAATGCGGCAAGTATCTGTGGGCCCCTGGACAGCTGCGGGATGGGGCTGGTCTCTAGAAAGACCAAGGCAGGTTTGAGGACTGGCACTGCTGGCCCTGGTTCCCCCTCCACAGCTGGAGGGATGGCAGTGACGTCATCAATCATGTCTACGTAGTGAAACCTCCACAAAAACTACTGGGCTCAGAGGCTGCCAGCTTAGTGAACACATCAGGGTGCTGAGAGGGTGGCATGCAGAAAAGGCAGGGAGCTCCCCGCTGCACCCTCCATACCTGTCCCTGTGTCTTCCGTTCGGCTGTTCCTGGGTTGTATCCTTCTAATGAATCCGTAACAGTAAGTAAAGTGCTTTCCTGAGTTCTGCGAGCTATTCTAGCAAATTATCCAATCTGGGGCGGGGGTGCGGTGGGAACCCTCAAATGTGTAGTTGGCTGGGCAGAAAGATGGTCACCCTGGCCACCCAGGATGAGGAATTGATATCTGAGGTGGGACTGAGCTCTTAACCTGGAGACTGATGCTCACCCCAGTGAGTGTCAGAACTGAAGCAAACTGTGGGATGTCAGACAGTGTCCACAGAGTTAGAGAACTGATTGTTGGGTGGAGGAAGACCCTCACACACACATTTGGTGTCAGAAATGCTAGGGGTAAAAACAGTCAAGGGGGCTGGCACTGTGGCATAGCAGGTAAAGCCACCGCCTGCAGTTCTGGCATCCCATATGGGTGCCAGTTTGAGTCCTGGATGCTCCACTTCCAATCTGGCCCTCTGCTGGGGCCTGGGAAAGCAACAGAAGATGGCTCAAGTCCTTGGACCCCTGCACCCATGTGGGAGACCTGGAAGAAGCTCCTGGCTCCTACCTTCAGATCGATATAGCTCCAGCCATTACGGCCATCTGGGGAGTGAACCATTGGATGGAAGACCTCTCTCTCTTTCTCTCTCTGCCTCTCCTCTCTCCGTGTAACTCTGACTTTCAAATAAATGAATAAATCTTTAAAAAAAATGCTAAGTGAAATAAGCCATATACCAAAGTCACATATTATATGATTCCATTTAAATGAAATATCCAAGGCTTGGTGCTGTGGGGTAGGCTAAGCCTCCAACTGCGGTGCTAGCATCCCATATGGGCACCAGTTCATGTCCCAGCTACTCCACTTCCAATCCAACGCTCCACTATGGCGTGACAAAGCAGTAGAAGATGGCCCAAGTGTTTGGACCCCCTGTACTCACGTGGGAGAACTGGAAGAAGTTCCTGGCTCCTGGCTCCTGGCTTTAGATTGGCCCAGCTCCAGTCATTGTGGTTATTTCAGGAGTGAACCGGTGGAAGGAAGACCTTTCTTTCTGTCTCTCCACCTCTCTCTGTCTAACTCTACCTCTCAAATAAAAAAATAAAATCTTAAAAAAAAAGGAATATCCAGACTTGAATAATTCAGAGATAGAAAGCAGATTAAGGGTTGCCATAGGCTGGGGGAAAAGGGAAGCAGGAAATGACTATTAATGGGTATGAGGCTTTTTTTTTGGGATGAAAAGGTTTTGTAACTAGAGGTAACAGTTGCACAACACTGCTAAGGTATTAAATAGCACTGAACTGTACACTTTAAAAGTGGTTAGTTTATGTTACTGGAATTCAATGCAATAAAAATATAGGAAAGAATGAAGTGAGCTAAAAACACTGAAAAGATAATAGAAGAATCTTTAATGCGCATTAATGTGTACAGCTAAGTGACAGGAAACCAATCTGAAAAGGTCATGTGCTGTATGATTCCACCTGTATGACATGGAAAGTGCAAAACTGAGGAAGAAGACTAGGTGGAGCTCACGGGAGTTTTACGTCAGTGAAACTACTCTGTATGATACTGAAATGGTAGATACATGACATCTTGCACTTCTCAAAACCCACAGAATGTGCATCATCAAGAGGGAGCCCTACTCTTGTTCCGATCTCAGCTGCTCTACTTCTGATCCAGCTCCCTGCTAATGGCCTGAAAAGAGCAGCAGAGGATGGCCCAAGTGCTTGGGCCCCCGTCACCAACGTGGGAGACCTGGATGAGGCTCTTAGCCCCTGGCTTCAGCCTGGCCTAGCCCTGGCTGATGTGGCCATCTGAGGAGTGAACCAGAGACAGAAGATATTTTTTTCTCTCTCTGTCTCTTCCTCCCTCTGTAACTGCCTTTCAAATAGATAAATCTGGGGCGGCGCTGTGGTGTAGCAGGTAAAGCCGCCGCCTGCAGTGCCAGCATCCCATATAGGCAATGGTTCGAGGCCTGGCTGCTCAACTTCCAAGCAAATTCTCTGCTGCGGCCTGGGAAGGCAGGGGAAGATGGCCCAAGTCCTTGGGTTCCTGAACCCACGTGGGAGACCTGGAGGAAGCTCCTGGCTCCTGGCTTCGGATTGGCACAGCTTCAGCCGTTGCGGCCAACTGGGGAGTCGAACCAGCAGAAGGAGGACCTCTCTCTCTGACTTTCAAGTAAATAAATAAAAAATCTTAAAAAAAAAAAGAGAGAAATCAAATAGATAAATCTTAAAAAAAAAAAAAAAAAAAGGGTGCCCTAATGTAAACTGTGACCTTCAGTTAATAATGTATCAACATTGGTTCATTAAATGTAACAGATGTATCACACTAGTATTAATCATACTAATACAGGAAGTTATATGGAAATTGGGAATGGGGACCCTCTGTTATCTGCTCATTTTTTCTACAAATGCAGACCTATTCTAAAAAATGAAGTCTTTTAATTTAAATCAGTTAATGTGGGCTGGCACTGTGGCATAGTGTATAAAGCCGCTGCCTGCAGTGCCAGCATCCCATATGGGCACCAGTTCGAGTCCGGCTGCTCCACTTCTGATCCAGCTCTCTGCTATGGCCTGGGAAAGCAGTAGAAGATGGCCCAAGTTCTTGTGCCCCTGCCCCTGCACCCACATGGGAGACCGGGAGGAAGCTCCTGCATCCTGGCTTCAGGTCGGCACAGCTCCAGCCGTCGAGGCCAACTGGGGAGTGAACCAGTGGATGCCGGCACCCTGGCACCTCAGGGTCTTTACCAAGCACAGGTGTCGCAGGTGGGCCCAGCTCTCAGGGGATGTCAGGCAGGGACACTCGACTTCTAGGGGCAACTGTGGAGCCTCTTGGGCCTTAGTTCCTCCTCTGAAAAGTGAACACATACAAGTTTCTCAGAGTTATCGAGCTGAAGGAACTAGACAATGTCAGTTCTCAGTTTCTTCTTCACTGCCATTGAGAGAGTAAAGACCTCTGAGTTCCAGTTCTGCATCTGTGACCTCTAGGTGGCCTGTTTCCTTACCTGTAAAATAGGGGTGGCAGGTCGGCTCTGAAGTGCCAATGATATTTCTATGTAAAGGGCTGAGAAGAGAATCTGCGCTGAGCGAGTGCAAAACGCTTTTCCCATTTTCCATGTTTTCCCACCCAACTTCTGCAGAAGGCAGAAGACCAGCCATCACCTCCTCCTACGCGATACACAATCTTCTTCCTCTGTCCACTTCCAACCCAGGATTTCAGCCACCCATTGTTTATGCAGAGATGAGCAAACAGGTATCTTCCAGATCTCATCTGCAGTGCTGACGGCTGTCTGGAGGACTCCTGGCATTTCTGTGGGCTTCTTACTCTCAGCATTTATAAACTAAACTCACATGCTCCCATCCGTGGGACTCTGCCTGCAAACTACACTCTTATTGCTCAGCTCTCTTGGCCCCTGGAGTACCATCATTTCTGCACCTGCAGTCACCTTCACTTTCCTCTCATCTTCTTCTCGTCCTTCCTTCCCAATGCTACTGCCACAAGACTGGGACATCCCTTCCTTCCACATACTGAGACCTGTCAGAGTCCCCTCAGTTCACCCGGATATCACTGCCAAATTTATCTTGCTAATCCCCGCTTTTAAATTGAGACACATCACTCTTGCCAACATTTTGATGTTTGCCCAGTGTTTGACAGATCAAGCTGAAACTCCTCCACTTATTGCTTCGTGAGTTCATTTTTCAATAGCCACCCTGCTTCTTTTGTTTTTTTTAAAAAATATTTTATTTTATTTGAAAGACAGAGTTACAGAGAGGTAGAACCAGAAAGAGACAGAGGTCTTCCATCCGCTGGTTCATTCCCCAAATGACCTCAACGGCCAGAGCTGAGCTGATCCGCAGCCAGGAGCCAGGAGCTTTCTCTGGGTCTCCCATGTGGGTACAGGGGCCCAAGGAGTTGGGCCATCTTCTACTGCTTTCCCAGGCCATAGCAGAGAGCTGGATTGGAAGTGGAGCAGCCGGGACTTGAACCAGCGCCCACATGAGATGCCCATGCTGCAGGCTGGGGCTTTAACCCGCTGCGCCACAACGCTGGTCCAAGCCACCCTATTCTAATTGCTCAGCTCCTCTTTATTCCCTGTGGCTTTGCTTTTTGCATCTCCAGAAGATCACATGTAATTCTAAGACAGCAGGGATACAGCAGAAAATGGGTGTAAGTACAGCGTTGAACATGTTCTGCACCACCACTTTGGGCATCTCTGTTGCAAGAGCTCTGTTGATGAAACACCAGCACACCAGTGTGAGGGAGTCTGATTTCAGTGATGCTAAAGCATGAGGGAAATTGGGTCTCAGAACTGATGAGCTATGGCTAGGCCATAATTACAGCTAGTGAGTCACACTGGCTCCAGAGTATTCCAAAACACACAGCAGGACGGTAGGGTGAATAACATCTACCTCCCCTCACCCCCGCCCCGCCTTTCTCCCCAAAGATAGCCAAGTTCTCTAATCTCTGAAATCTATAAATGTCACCTTATATGACAATAAATAAATAAAAAGGACTTCATAGATGTGATACAGTTAAAATCTTGAGTTGGGGAGACTATCCTAGATTATCTGTGAGGACCCTAAATGCCAGCATTTGTGTCCTTATAGGCTTGGCTGCTGACTCCAGATTCCTGCCAGTGTAGACCCAGGAAGGCAACAGTCATGGCTCAAGAAGCAGGATTCCTGCCATGTGGAAGCCCTGGATTGCATTTCCAGCTCTTGGCTATGGCCCTGCTCAGCCCCAGCTGTTGTGGGCATCTGGAGAGTGAACCAACGTGCATGAGAGTTCTCTGTCTCTTTTTGCCTCTTTAATAATAAAAACTATTTATAAAAACATTTTTAATGGAGGAGAGTTAGATTTGACAGAAGGCCATGTGATGATGGAAGCAGCTACTAGCTGTGAAAGTGGAAGAAGGGCCGTGTCCCAAGGAATACAGCGCAAGAAGCTAGAGAAGACACGGGAATGGCTCTACCTCTAGAACCTCCGGGGGATCATGGTCCTACTCACACCTTGGTTTCAGGCCAGAGAAGCTGATTCTGGACTTTTTTGTTTGTTTGTTTTAAAGATTTATTTGAAAGGCAGAGTGACAGAGAGAAACAGAGAGGGAGAGATCTTCCATTCACTGGTTTACTCCATGGTGGCCATCACAACTAGGACTGAACTGGAACTCTATCCAGCTCTCCCTTGTGGGAGGCAAGGGCCCAAATACTTAAGCCATCTTCCACTGCTTTCCCAGTGCATTGGCAGGGACCTGGTTGGAAACAGAGCAGCTGGGACTTCAACCCAGTCTTTGGATATGCGATGTCAGCATTGCAAAAGGCAGTTTAACCCACTGTGCCACAATGCTGGCCCCTGATTTTGATTTTTTGCATCCAGAATTGTAAAAGATAAATCTACATTGTTTTAATCTACTGATCTTGTGACAATTATGTCACAGTGGCCTAATGCAGGCAGCAAGCAAAGAATCTTTATCACCATGCTTTTTTTTTTTTTTTTTTTTTTTTTGACAGGCAGAGTGGATAGTGAGAGAGAGAGACAGAGAGAAAGGTCTTCCTTTTGCCGTTGGTTCACCCTCCAATGGTCGCCACAGCCAGCGCGCTGCGGCTGGCGCACCGCACTGATCCAAAGGCAGGAGCCAGGTGCTTCTCCTGGTCTCCCATGGGGTGCAGGGCCCAAGCACTTGGGCCATCCTCCACTGCATTCCCGGGCCACAGCAGAGAGCTGGCCTGGAAGAGGGGCAACCGGGACAGAATCCGGCGCCCCGATTGGGACTAGAACCCGGTATGCCGGCGCCACAGGCGGAGGATTAGCCTAGTGAGCCGCAGCGCCAGCCACCATGCAATATTTTATACACAGAGCACACTCCTTTACTTCTGTCAATACAAAATCACAGCTGGATCAATCAACACTTTCTAATAGGTACTGGATAAATTCTAAGACCTTTATGTACCTGGAAAAATTAAGGAGAAATTGTGTTGTCCTTTTTGTATCAGATTTTAAAATACCAGTACTCAGATGACCAATGTAGAAAGTGGTAACAGATTTTACACACTCGGGATGGGTGTTTGGTGCAGCAGTTAAAGTACCACTTGAGATGCCTGTATCCCACACTGGAGAGCTTGGGTTTGAGTCCTGGCTTCACTCTCTAGTCTGGCTTCCTAATAATGAGCACCCTGGAGGCAGCAGGTGATAACTCCAGTAGATAGGTTCCCACCTACATGGGACACCTGGATTGAGTTCCCAGCTGTTGCACACAGTAGAAGAGTGAATCAGTGGCTGAAAACTCTCTCTGCCTTTCACGTAAATAAAATAAAAGCAAAACTTTAAAAATTTACGAGCACAAAGTATACACAAATGCATGATGCTATACAGGATACACCTATTAAACAAAATTCTTTGATAAATAAAGTTTCATAAGAAATTGAAAGTGGGGCTGGTGTTATGATGTATAAGGCTAAGCCTCCATTTACAATGGTGGCATTCCATACGGCACCGGTTTGTTTCCTGGCTGCTTCACTTCCAATCCAGCTCCCTGCTAATGTACCTGGGAAAGCAGTAGAAGATGGCTCAAGTTCTTGGGCCCCTGCACCCACATGCGAGACCCTGGTGCTGGCTCCTTGCTTCTGCCTGGCCCAGCCCTGGCCGTTGTGGCCATTTGGGGAGTGAACCTGCAGACAGAAGTACTTGCGCTCTCTCCCCTCTTCTCTTTCTGTATGTCTACCTTTCAAATAAATAAATGTATCTTTAAAAAGAGAGAGAGAGAGAGAACAAGCCTGGCATATTGATTCAGTTGCTTAAGCTGCTGCTGGCAACACTAACATCCATATGGAAGTGCCAGCTGGTGCTGGCTACTGTTCTGATCCAGCTTCCTGCTGGTGCACCCGGGAAAGCAGCAGAATAGGGCCCACATGCTTGGGTCTCTGCCACCCATGTGGGAGATCAGATGGAGCTCCTGGCTTCCGTCTGGCCCACCCTTAGCTGTTGCAGCCATTTGGGAAGTGAACTAGAAGATGGAAGACCTCTCTGTCTCTCCCTTTTTCTTTCAAATAAATTTTTTAAAAATCCTAAAAAGAGAGATAAAAAAACAGAAAGTAAGAGTATTATTCAGATCAATAACTTTGGTAACTTGATGCTGGCATCTCAGAATGTAAGCAGCATAACCAAAAACTAGAATATAATGTATTCCGCAATGTGATATTTCTGAAGTTGGATAATATACTCCCATATCACTGCATTTATTTATTTATTTATTTTTTGACAGGCAGAGTGGACAGTGAGAGACAGAGAGACAGAGAGAAAGGTCTTCCTTTTGCCATTGGTTCACCCTCCAAGTGGCCGCTATGGCCAGCGCGCTGCGCCGATCCAAAGCCAGGAGCCAGGTGCTTCTCCTGGTCTCCCATGGGGTGCAGGGCCCAAGGACCTGGGCTATCCTCCACTGCACTCCCGGGCCACAGCAGAGAGCTGGACTGGAAGAGGAACAACCGGGACAGAATCCGGCGCCCCGACTGAGACTAGAACCCAGTGTGCTGGTGCCGCAGCCGGAGGATTAGCCTATTAAGCCACGGCGCCGGCCACTGCATTTATTTTCTATAGATCTAGCTTACTCTGGGAAACCTAACATATCAATCAAACAAGTTAAGACTCCATTTAGTATAAAACTGAAATTATTACTACTGACCCAGAAAGAATATAGGAACTTCCAAATCTTTATTTCAGTCCCGGTCCAATACTTATTCATACAAAGAAGGAAATAAATATTAGAATAAAGTTTATAATACGTTAATACTCAAGACACAATTTTAACTGCCACTATTTATTTTATCAGGTAGGCTGCTGGAAGTAGAACCAGCAAAGATTAACAGCGTCTGCTTTATGGAAGAAGATGCAGGGCAAACCAACCCAAAGCAAGGACGTAGGTTCGTTGGGTGATAGTATTTCAGGATACACAGGGAAACACAGAAAGTGAAGATACAAGGCATACTTGCAAGTGTTAATAACAAAATATTATGTAGATAAGTTCTTAGCAACGAAAAATAAACAAACACAGTCAAACAGAAACAAAGAAAACCTCCAGAGCTCATCTGTTGCACTCCAGTTGAAGTGGGGGAAGAAGTGGCAAAGGCCACTCTGGCTACGAGAAGTGACTTGGGCCCCAGCAAGGCCACCTGCAGGGGAGCACCAGGCACAGCTGTGCGTGTCTGTGCCTCAGGTGGCTGCCCGCTGCCCTCTGCTCGCCCGTGTCCAGCACTTCACCGGGCCCATCCCAGTCCAGCCTCAGCACCACAGCACCGGGTCAGGCTCGACCGCATCGTATTAGTGAAGAAAGGCAGGTTGTAAGAGCTGTGACGGGCTCACCAGGGCAGATTAGGAAGGGGTGGGCCGCCAAGCAGAGGCCACATCTTCCAGACACACAGCCCGGGAACCGCCAGCTTGCCTGCTTCTAGGGACAGGCAGGCGTCCCACTCAGTGCTCAGTGCGAAGGCGTGCCAGACGACACTGGTCGGCAAGGCAGCCCAGGGTCTCCTCGGAACTCTCAAAGTAGCCACCACTGTTGTGCTATATGAAACTACTACTTTGGTCAAAAACATTCGTGTTCAAGAACTTGAATACCTCAACACACACACAGGAAGAAAAGCAATCTCAAGTTGTGACTCATTTCGGAGGCAATGCTTTTTTAAAGGTCATTTACATAAGAAATTGGAAAAACCTACTGTGTCTTCTAACACAGCATTCAAAAACAAACACTGCATTCCACAGCTAGGCTTTGCTTATAGAATCACCATACTACTGATGAGTTCAAAAACAGCATATACACCCCAGAAATAGAACTAATAGCTCAACAAGCTTTTGTAACTCAAAAAAGGGCACAAAATTAAATATAGCCATTCTGCTTTTCTCATCATATTATAACAATCTTTTTTCAAATGGGTCCATTAGACATCATTTAAATAAGCATATAACTTCCATAAAGAGATAATATTACAATTATCATAGTTCTGAAGAATGACAACAATATCCACAAAAAGGACATTGAAGAAGGAAAGAATACCGAACACATATCCACACACGACATGGTTAACCCTTGAACAATGCAGGGGTTAGGAAGCCGAACCTTACACAGTCAAAAATCAGCATGCAGGGCTTTTTGGCATGGTGGCTAAAGATTCAATGCCAGCATCTTGTACGGGAATACCTGGGTAGAGTTTCAGTCTCATTTCCTGCTAATGTGCCCTGTGGGAGGCAACAGTGACAGCTCAAGCAGCTGAGTACTTGCCACACATGTTGGAGACTTGATTGCGTTTCTGGCTCCCAGCTTTGGCCTGGTCCAGTCCTAGCTATTGCTAGCATTTCTTCCAATAGCAGCAAGAGCTAGCTATGAAATTATTACAGTAGTACAATACATACTACAGCTAATTTTATGAAGTTATTATTTAAAACTGCATGTTTATGTTTGTTTACATTACTCTAGATAGTGAATGGAGCCATGTATGGATCTGCATTTGTTTCACAAGTTTTAATAAATTTAAAATTTTTATAACAAATTTATAAACATTTTATGGTAGCAAATGACCAACAGATTATTTACACATATTTTATATAGTCAGACATATCTAAGTTTTTCTTAAATTTTTTTTTTTTGGTATTTCTAGGCTATGTGGTTTGCAAGCTTTTCAAATTTTCACAAATCTCCCAAAAGAATCCATGTGTAAGTAGACTCACACAGTTCAAACCCATGTTGTTCAAAGGTCAACACCCATCCAAATGTATCATTAAATGATTAAGAAAAATCCATGGGGGTCGGTGTTATACACAGTGGGTTAAGCCCACAGCCTATACTGCTGGTCTCCTCCGAGTTCCACCTGCTCCACTTCTGATCCAGCTCCCTGCTAATGCACCTAGGAAAGCAGTGGAACATGGCCTAAGTGCCTGTGTCCCTGCCACCCACGTGGGAGACCCAGATGGGACTTTCAGGCTCTTGGCTTGGATCTAGCCAAGGCCAGCTGTGGGGGTCATTTGGGGAGTGAGTCAGTGGATGAGAGATCTCTTTCTCCCTCCGCCTGTCTGTCTCTAACTCTGTCTTTCAAATAAATTCAAAAATATTAAAAAACAAAAAAAGGAAAACCCATGAAACATTACTAATGGTTATCACTAGTTTTTAGGATTACAGGTAGCTTTTTGCCTCTTTATTCTTCTATGAAGTTTGAAATGTTCTACAACTAAGGTGCATTCTTCTCAAATCAGAAAAACTGTTTTTAAAATTTGTCTAGGCATAACACAAGAAATTTTAAAAAATACAATGGCACAGTCATTCGAAGTAGAAAAATAAAAAGGGACTTCAATGCATGAAGCATAATTAAAGTTTAATAAAACTACCATGTTAGCATTTCCACTCCTACTGATGTGCAGTATCACTAACTCCAGTGAGTAGTCACCAGCGACAAAACTGACTGTTATTAAAGAGGACACAACTGCTGCTGACAGAGGTGATGCAGTTAAGATGTTCTTGGGGCTGGCACTGTGGTGCACCAGGTTCAAATCCTGTATGCACTGCTTGTGACCCAGCTTCCTGCTAATGTGCCTAGTGCTTGGGCCAGTGACCCTTGTGGGAGACCCATATTTATTCCCTAGCTCCTGACTTCAGCCTGGTACAGTCCTGGCTGTTATAGCCATTTGGATAGTGAATAAGCAGATGGATCAAGATGTCTCTCTTTCTCCCTCTGTCTCCTTGAGACCCTACCTTTCTAATAAATCATACAGATGTGCTTGTTATTTTGCATTGATGCTTCCGCCTGTGCACCCTGCTGTACTCCATTAAAAAGACACCTCACTGAATCTGACAGCTCTCAGGGCATCCAATATAAGAGTAATCACAAAATTGCCCATCAGTAAAGTAAGGAAAGATGACACGGCATAAAATTGGACCTATATGCTTAGCTAGATCAACACATTTTTTAAAAAATGTGTAACCATCATTAAGAAAAATCTGTGTTTTAAAATAGAGTGATTTTGGGCTGGGGATTTGGTGCATTGGTTAAGATGCAGCAGTTAAGATTTGGTGCATTGGTTAAGCCGGCACCGCGGCTCACTAGGCTAATCCTCCGCCTTGCGGCGCCGGCACACCAGGTTCTAGTCCCGGTTGGGGCGCCAGATTCTGTCCCGGTTGCCCCTCTTCCAGGCCAGCTTTCTGCTGTGGCCCAGGAGTGCAGTGGAGGATGGCCCAAGTGCTTGGGCCCTGCACCCCATGGGAGACCAGGATAAGCACCTGGCTCCTGCCTTCAGATCAGCGCGGTGCACCGGCCGCAGTGTGCTGGCCATGGCGGCCATTGGAGGGTGAACCAACGGTAAAGGAAGACCTTTCTCTCTGTCTCTCTCACTGTCCACTCTGCCTGTCAAAAAAAAAAAAAAAAAAAAAATGCAGCAGCATCCCCTCTCAGAGTGCCTGGTTTGAGTTTAGGCTACAATGCTTCTGATCCAGCTTCCTACTAGTGCATACCTTGCAAGGCAGTAGATGGCGGCTTAAGTGCTGGGGTCCCTGCCACCCATGTGGGAGGTCTCAAGAGTTTCAGGATCCCGCCTTTGGCCTGGCCCAGCCCTGGCTGTTGCAGGCTGTCTCTGGCTTTCATATAAAAGGAAAATGTAAAAAAAAAAAAAAAAAAAGCCTTCTTAATCATTTTAAAAAATGATTTCAAGAGTCTATCTATTACCTGAGTAAATGTACAAAATGCCCTAACGTTTACAAAATAAACACAACTATTTCATCAGCTCCAAAATCTAATAAAATTAAGTCCTAAGCCAGATTTTCCTGAACAAATGATTTTTAGTCTAGCTGATCAACACAAAGAGAAAGATTCAAAATAATAATCCCATTCCGTTTGTAATTTTTAACTAATAATGGGTGATTTAGTATTACAGATAATGTTATAATGTTAATATTTTTCCCAGAAACTATTACTTTTACTAAAAAAGTGTGTTTGTGTCTGTGTGTGTGTGTGTGTGTGTGGTAGTGGGGGGCAGGGAGTTGAGGAGATACTAGTTAAAGGATACAAAATTTCAGTTAGGAGGAGTAAATTCAAGAGATCTACTGTACAACATGGTAATGTAATAGTTTATAACAATGTACTCTATTCTCGAAAATGACTAAGAGAGTAGATTTTAAGTGTTCTCACCACAAAAAAAGACAGGTATGTGAGGTAATGGATATGTTAAGCAGCTCAATTTAGTCACTCAGCAACATATATATATATATATGTATGTATATATATATTTAAAACAAGTTGTACATGATAAATACACTTTTTTGTTCATTAAAAATAACTTCTAAAAATTACTAATGCCTACTATGACCAAAACTAGGATTATACAAAGATTTGTGTCATTGACAGATGGTAGATTCTTGAGCCGAAGGCTCTGTCTTACTCATATTTGTGCTGCTAGCTCCTTACGCACCTTGAACATCCATCTAATAATGTTGGCTGAGTGATTAGGTGACTTCATAACGAGTCATATTCAATCTTCACGCATGAATTAGCTAGTCCCTTAAAACGTGATGGGCTCTAGAAAAAGTTCACCAAAATATGTGGTTTGCATTGAAAATGGTTACAAGAAAGTAAGTGAAGAAAAATTAATGACAGGGAGAAAAGCCTCTACAAATAAAACATTCTTACTGGGAAAGGGATCCCACACAAAAGACAACTCCAGACAAATTAACTGTTTGTACAAGAACTAAGCCCCACCCAACTCCACAAGAATACGCGGTGACTCAGTGGGGAAGGCACCATAAGATAAGTGAGAGTGAAAGAGAAACGTCTATTTGAAGGTGTGGTGAGCACTAGGCACTACCGAGGGACTGAGTGCAACAACCTGGTAACAATTCTGCCCGCCCGTAAGTTCTGCTAACTAAAACAAGAACTATACAGCATTAGTAGCTTTTTCCTTTTCTGATTTCCCACGCTCAGATCTGAACACAGCACCATCTCTCCCTCCTGCCATGTCCAAACCCTCCAAGTCTCAAGAGGACAGCAGTGTTTATGCCCAAGACCCTGCTCCCTCAGGGCTGGGGAGTGTCCAGCCAGGGAGCCGCAGAAGGCACACAAAATCATTCGGTGTGGCCCTGCCGAGACATCTGCAGGCAGAACTTGACACTCAACAAATCTATAGCAGGCTAATTTTTAAGCTGATAATTTGTGTGGCCTGCAAATAATGCGATAAACATCCAAATGGCCCTTCATAGAATAAAATGTCCCCTGGCCTGTGTGTAAATTATGGTAAGTGCCCTGGAAGCCCACACCGGGTCTAGTGGGAGCACCGTGTGTCTGCTCCTTCACTTAATGGGCCCTGAGTAAGTCAGAAGCTCAACTCAATCTTCTGCCCCAAGAAGGAATTAAAACCACAACAGACCTGCCAGAGAATTCCCTATAGATAGGACAGCCCAGAAATCCACACTTGCACTGTCCTCCCCCACAAGGCTCCCCCACTGTGCTCTGGCGCTTCTATGCTGTGAATTATGCCCGTGTTCTCCCACTCATGCACTTTTTATTTTGCTGTTCCCACAGTGCCAGGCCCCTCAGTTCTTCAACGTCCATACATGTGCATATAATATAGCCCTCCCTGATCTATTTTTTTTTAACATGCAGGAACACAGCACATGATTGCTACTTTAATTTTTAATTTTGTTAATTTTAAATTTTTCTAAAAAGATGTATTTATTCATTTGACAGAGTTACACAGAGTGAGAAGAGGCAGAGAGAGAGGGAGAGAGGTCCTCCACCTGCTGGTTCACTTCCCAAATGGCCACAATGGCTGGAGCTGCACCGATCCAAAGCCAGGAGCCTGGAGCTTCTTCCAGGTCTCCCAGGTGGGTGCAGGGGCCCAAGGACTCGGGCCATCCTCTACTGCTCTCCCAGGCCACAGCAGAGAGCTTCCCTGATCCATTCTTATGAACCACATGACATCTGGGGCGATCGCCATAGCTGCTTCAAGTGACTTTCTCACATCTACACTGAAGAGTATAAATCTGAAGATGGGATGGCCTCTTACACTTTTGTAGGAATACGGCACTGCCAAGTGTGTCGTCAAATCTTTACAGGAAACAATAAAATTCCTCTGAGACAGAACTGTCACAGAAATTTATAAAGAGGCTTGACAGACTATTAAAAAAATCAAAAGACCACAAATGTACATCCTAAAATTATGCTCTAATAAACTAACATATATTTCATATCCAGTATAAAGTAATCTACAGATTAAATTTCTCTATTTTACATAACTATATGCTGACATACTAAATCAGAGTTGAATTCGACACAACTCACCAAAAAACATATTCAGGTTGTTTATATCTTTGAAGAATGATTTCTATTGTTCTACAATTAGAATCTATTTGTTTTAGCTGAAACAGCAACAAAGTTTAAATATTAGGTTATAAAAATATTTAGCTACTTTTTTCATTAATTAGCCCATTTCTTTCATTAAGCACCTTTTAAAATGTAATACCCCCAAAATTTAAGTTGGAACAATATTCAAAAATTTTCAGTTTTAGCCAGAATTTTATAAGCAAAGAGTTATATCTCATTTTGCACACTAAGTGATCACACTGTTTCACTTCTTTTTTTTTTAAAAGAAATTCTATGCCTTGGGGCCATGGCGCAGCAGGTTAAAGCCCTGGCCTGAAGCGCCGGCATCCCATATGGGCGCTGGTTCCAGTCCCAGCTGCTCCTCTTCTGATCCAGTTCTCTGATACGGCCTGGGATAGCAGTAGAAGATGGCCCAAGTGCTTGGGCCCCTGCACCCACATGGGAGACCCAGAGGAGGCTCCTGGCTCCTGGCTTTGAATTGGCACAGCTCCGGCCATTGTGGTCATCTGGGGAGTGAACCAGCGGATGGAAGATCTCTCTCTCTCTCTACCTCTCTCTATAACTCTATCTTTCAAATAAATAAAATAAATCTTTAAAAAAAATAAGAAATTCTATGCCTCTATTTTTCAGCAATGCTATCGATGTATAATTCATATATCACTCATTTGAAATTTATTAAAACATTCATTTAAAGTGAGCAATTCAGGGCTGGCATTGTTAAACAGGTTACGTCTTTCCTGCAATGCTGGCATCCTATCTGGGCATTGGTTTGAGACCCAGGTGCTCCACTTCTGACCCAGCTCCCTGCTAATGGCCTGGGAAAGCAGCAGAAGATGGTCAAGTGCTTGGGACCCTGCACCCACGTGGGAGACTGGGAAGATGCTCCTGATTCCTAGCTTCAGACTAGCCCAGCTTTGGCCGTTGTGGCCATTTGGGGAGTGAAACAGCAAATGTCTCTCCTCTCCTTGTAACCCTGTCTTTTAAGTAAATAAAAAATAAATCTATAACAAAATAAAGAAATAAAGTGAACGATGTTTTTAGTATATTCACAGTACCTGTTTCAAGGTTAAATGCGATACCCATTGTAGAAAACATAAAAACTTTCGGAAAAAATTAGAGGTTCATTACACTTAATGACAGCACCAAATTAATTACTAGTCAGTTTTTCATAACTGGTTTTTCACAGGATTGAGATTTGTATTTACAAATAAAAGATAAAATGCATATACTTTAATGCACATAAATTATTTATATTTCAGTTCTACCTCCACATTCTCTTGTTTTTAAGTATACAATAAAGATGACATCATCTGAAATAGAAATATTACGAAAAGCAGAGCATTACAGGCTGGGTGGATGCATGCATTCTAAATTTAAATCCACTTTCCAGTTTAAACTAAAAACCAGATATTTATTGCTGTATTTTCTCGACCATGGGGAATTATGTTCCAACTTAAGGAAGCATTTAGACTATATAACATAAAGCAATGCAACTGTCACCATTCTTTCCCCTCTGTTAAAGCTGTAGTGTGGGTGTAAACAGGAAACTCACCTACAGTCCATTCACAGCTATGATAAGGGCTCTTAAGATTTTTTCAGACCACACAATCACTGTGGGATTTAGGTGCTAACGTTAAACTGTGGCTCCTGGACTAGCTATGCCACCATTTTCCGTTCTAACTCTTCACAAAATTTTATTTAAGTCTTAAGTCAATAATTAACACTGAGAAAAAAAGCAAATATTTACTATCTCTCTACCAGAGTGCATTTTTCTCTTTTGTTCACCGGGTTCTCAGATTCTACATACTATAGTTTGGCTCCTGTTGCATTCTCTGTATTTCCCAGAAGAACAATGAGAAGAAAGCCTTCAATGGGAAGAAGAAAATTGGTACACCAATAGTGTAGAAGAACGTAACCAAGAAAGCTAAGTTTGCTTTCATTTTCTGCAATGTGAGTATCAGGCTAACAATGGACCAACTGTCAACCAGCTCAATACCACCATCCACGAAGGAGCTGGCCCTCTGCTGGCTCACAGCCTCCAAGTCAGCCTTCACTCAATGGCAGAGGCAAGGAAGAGTGGACTTCACCCCACCAAGTTGTAAGTTTTCAATAAATAAAACATCACTGGGAAACTGTCCATACTCATCTCTGTAAGAACTCTTCAAGAATACTCTTCCCCTGGAGGCTAGCCTTCAGGACCTCACTAGCACAGGCTAGACACTCATACAACAAAACGCCCCACCCTCAATCCATCATTCAGCCATGCCTTTTTCCTGCATATGGAAAAAAAGAGTGAAGAATGAACAATAACACGGTTTACAGTAAAGCTGTAGGGCCAGACTCTTACAGAATTATCATCTGATAAGTGAGAGCTGTTTCTCACATTGTAGTCGCCTCGATTCAGGAACCACATGTGTTTTTTCCCTGAAGTATTAATATTTTTAATGATCTTAATTCCATATCAGCAAACATTTTTACAAGATAAAAAGCAGAGAAGCCACCCGTGAGCACATGTAAAGGTGGAGTCAGGAGGTTGGTACCACACTGGTGTACGTTTTCCCATGCTTCCTCTCTACAATGAATCATAGTCATCAATGGCATGCTATAAAAACATGCACACTATTTAGGTATACAAATAAGTCTCGTTCAGAGTAAAATGCCAGCCCAAAGTTCAGAAATTCAAAAAACATACAGGTAAAAATCCAAGTATGAGTTATACTGAAATCTTAACTTTTCTTATGCACGGCTTCTTCTTTTATTGATTTGCCTTGGTAATTTCTGCAACAGAATTTCAGGCCCACTTCTAGACTGTGCAACACTGGTTATTAGAAAAACAAATGGTGAAAACTAAAAAAACCACAGTTCTATAAAACCTTGGTATGATCTCTGTCAAATTTCATGTGAACCCTTCTAGAAGTCTTCTAAGCAATATAGCATGTTTAAGTCATACAGGTGTGATATAAGCTCAAGTACAAGTTTGTAATAAAAAATAAAAAATTTTGGAGAAAAGATAAACTCTTTATGAGATGAACATCATGGTTCATCAGCTTAAGTCACATAAATAAAAACTCTAATAAAAATCCTTGTATCTATGAACTACATTAAATCCGTTCTGTTTATGTTAATAAAAATATAAATAAAAAAGGAAAAAATGCTGGCTAGTCACTTTTCATTCTGTCAGAAAAAAGAATTTGAGTCCTTTAATATGGCAGCAACTGTATTAGTTAATTTATGAGAGAAGAGCCTTTCACGAAGATTTTTACAAGCACATCTGACATCAGTCATTTGCTCAATTAACCAAGTATCAGCTCTTCCTGCAAATTTTAGCATTAATTACGATGCTGTTTTGGTAATATATCTATTTTCTGCTCTTAGCTACTTTTTAGCATCATTTAACTCAGTGTAATACAGACAGCCACAAGACGCCAATTTTGCCTTTCCAAAGTGTACCTTTGTTCTTGGTTTTTTCCCGGCCTGGCACTCTAACTTGCTGTGCATGTGTCCCTTGGTTCTTTTCCCTGCTGTTATCTAAAAGCTGTGCCATACCAGTTATTATGACTCTCCAAAATACTACCACTCAGAAATTCACCCTGCACTGACAGAATTTCAAGTCACACTCCTAACGCCCCTTAGCATTTTATTGTATTCCAATTGCCACTTGTCATTACAAAGTGGCATCTACTATGTTCCTCTTGGTCTTGGGCATCACCGCTTTCTAATTTTTGTTTGTTTGCCATTTGCGTCACACGTTCCATGTCTTACATCACAAGTGTCTCATGACTGGAAACAGGGACCATTCTCCACGCCCTTTTCTCCGCTAAGCGCAAATGACCCTCCTGAAACGCACGGCTGGCCATCTTCCTAGACAAGTTTACCTCAAGCCTCACACGAGCATCATTTACCTTAAAATAAGCGCTACTCCCTGCACTCCGAGACTGTGAGAGCTCACAGCTAAGAACGAGGGAGGAGAAACAGAGGATGAAGCCGACTCCAAATACATTATGTAGAGAACTGCCCGAGGTAAAAATAAAACAATCAATACCATGACTCTTGTTAGTGCAGCTGCTCCAAAACTTCCTGTGACATAATTCAGCACGTCATTTTTAAATTCCATTTTTCCCACTAACTTTTTAAAAACATAAAAAGTATCTTCATATACACATTCAGGTTGATCCTATATAAAAATGTTCAGTCTCACAACAGTACACGCCAGAAAAAAAAAATTTCAATTATTCTACTAGAGCCAATTTTTCGGGGGACGCTCCTACTCTTGGATTGTGTCAGGAACAACCAAGAAATGGATGTGTCTTCTCAGAGCAGAAGAAAAGATCAACCTCTCCCCCGGCCAGCTGCCACCACGTGAGCGAAGGACACGCGGACCACTCCCGGGTCTGCAGCGGTGCCGGGAGAGGACACGCACGACCGCGCGGGTGGCTCCGCGCATACCAGAGGCGCGAGTCACGGCTCCCGCGCAGAGGGGCACAGCCAAATTAGGCAGCGCGCCCCGCAGGCGACCTGCTGCGGGAGCGGGGGTCTCCGGTGGGGGGGGCCAGGGCAGGGTCAGCGAGGGGAGCGGCTGGGGCGGGGACCTGGGAGGACCCCGGGGTGGGCGGAGGGGCTGTCGGACAGCGATCGGGACCCCGGGACAGGAGCTGGTGGGCGGGGAGGCTTTGACAGCGATGCGGGAGACGGTGGCTGACTCAGACCGGGGGTCCACACGGCGCAGACCCCCGACTCGGGGCGGGGATCCCGGAAGCGTGGACCTAAGGAGCAGCGGCAGGGGTCCGGCCGGGGGCAGATCTCCGCCCCCCACTCCCCCGTACCTCGGCCCGAGTTTGGGGGGGCCAAGGGTCTGGGGGCGCGGGCCCCTGACTCCGGGAGGCTGCAGCTCGGACTCGGGCCGTGCAGACTCCGCCCGGGCAGGTGTCTACACCGGGTCCGGAGCCCCGGCTCCGGCCGGGCTGGGGCGGGGCCCGCGCGGCACTCACCCAGGCCGGCAGGTCGCAGGCGCGCACCCCCAGGCGCACGGCGCGCTCCTCGTCCTCCAGCAGCGCCAGCGCGCGGCACAGGCGGCTCGCCTTGAGGCCGCGGCTCCGGCGGCACCAGGCCAGCAGCCCCAGCGCCAGCAGCACCCAGCTGAAGCTCAAGCCCAGGTAGCCGAGCGCGTACACCGGCAGCAGCAGCGCGAAGCTGCGCGCCAGCTGCGCCAGCAGCCCCGGCACGTCCACGCTCAGGGCGCCGCCGGGAGGCTCGGCCGCCGGGCGATCGCCGGCCCGGCCAGCCCCGGCCTCCGGGCTCTCGTCCTGGGCGCCGCTCATCGCCGAGCCGAGCCGAGCCGCCCTCCCCGGCTGAGGCGGGAGCGCCGCTACCGCGCCAGCGCCCCTCTGAGGGGGGACGGCGGGCGCCGTCGCGAACACGCCCGCCCGCCCCGCGCTGGGTGGGCGGGGCGTGACGTCATCACGCCGGTGGGCGGGCG
Organism: Oryctolagus cuniculus; assembly: GCF_051225735.1. NCBI lineage: Eukaryota > Metazoa > Chordata > Mammalia > Lagomorpha > Leporidae > Oryctolagus > Oryctolagus cuniculus. The sequence goes on along the minus strand of NC_142873.1, from coordinate 10,927,590 downwards.
CGCGGCTCCGCGGGCAGGAAGGCGCCCGCTACCTGGGGCGTCGCGCGAGTGGGCGGGGCCGACGTGTGCCGTCATCACGCGGAAGGAAAAGGGCGGGCTCCGCGAGGGGGCGGTGCCCTTCCCAGCCCGGCCATGGCGGGCGTGGCGGGCCGCTCCCTCGCACGCAGCTGGACCTCGGCGCCCGGCGGCCTGACAGTCTCGGGCTGTGTACTTTGAGGATGATAAAAACAGAAACTGGACAGCCTTCCCTGAGGGGAAGCGCGGGGCCGAGAAGCTACCGTGTTGTTCGTGCTGTATATTGCTTTTCGTTTTGCCAGTCCCTCAGCTAAGATTTGCAAAACCCGCGGCGGGACATAGGGCGCAAGGATGAAGAATGATGGAATGTTGGCTCAAATTCGCGGGGGGCTTGGGGGGTCCCCTTTGAGATGCGCGACCCCAGCGCCGCGCCCCGCCACGGGAGACTGTGACTCAGCACTGGGGTCGGGCCTTCGCTTTCCTCTTAACTCACAGGAACACAACTATTGATCGCTTTTTCATTTTCCCAGTAAATTCCATCAGCGCAGTTACAGTTGTTTTGCATTATTCTTGAAGCCAAACACAGCACTAGCGGGGAACATCCTGTTTGAATGCTCTTGAGCTTATCTCGTGAATTCTGAGCAAATTTGGGGGCAACTGGGAAAAAAAAATTAAAAACCAGGCCATGGGAGGTACTGAATGAAGAAGACAAGTGCGGGGGTGTCTGTGCCTCCTCTCAACGTGTGCCTGCGTGATTGTGTGTGCGTCTGTGTGTGGGTGGATTATATCACGGGTGATACAGCCTCCGTGGCTCGGGAGTCGGAACCCACGCCAGGCAAGCGCAGGAAACCCAGCGGGAGAAGGAAGTGGTTAAAATGCGATCAACCCCCTTCCCCACGCAACAGGTCAATGCTCTTAATGACGGCCTCATCTCATCCAAGGTCGAGTTTCAGTCATGTTGGATAACTGCCTTAACACAGGGAGGAGCGTGAGCTTGTCTTTCGCAGCCGTCGCTCCAAAGTGGAATCGCATCCTACAAAGCCGTGTGTCGGCACAAGGCACCTAAGGGATCCTGTATGGTCTGCGATCATGACTTGACCCAGGGACCCCGGCGGGTAGAGTAGCGGGAAGTGTGTCATTGCGTGGTAGTCAGCCCCCGCCTTGTCACTCCCCGCCGAACTCGGTCCCCGTCCCTGTCCAGTCGGACTCGGTTCTCTGCCAATATGTATGCCCCGAAGTCTCCTGCGGCTTCTTCGTGTCCCCTGTGTCCGTTCTTTGTGTAGACAGAACTCCAAGGACAGGTGCGGCTCTCTGGGAGGAAGCTGCAAAGCACAGCGAGGAAGTCTCCGCCCTTGTAGTTTCAGAGAAAAGTGCTGCTTTTCTGCCCAACTCCAGTCCTCTCTGCTTCGTTTCAGATCTCAGTCCCTGACATCTGTGCACAGTGTCGCATGCAGGGGCAGGAATACCCACTCTGCTCTCTTTGGTGCTACCAGCCAAAAATGTTTGGCCCATACTGGGGCTCCGAAAATGATACCCTAGCGTGAAGGCCTCAGAAGCAAAGTTTCTCTGATTTTTGTCCTTTCTGTCTCTTCTTGCCCACCACCCCACTCCCAAACAAACAATTGACTAAACTAGACTTTCTCTTCGCCAAAGTGGGTCAGAGAAAGATAAACCCCTTCTTCCCATAAAACCCAACTGTGTTCACTTTCTCCCAGCTTTCTGCCTTGCAGCTGGCCATAAAGAAATTCTCTGACACACCTCATCTGATAGTACATCATAAACCCACGTTTCAGGAGTCCTGCCCCTCACCTGGAAGAAAGGAGTCCTGTAAAAGAAGAATCCGGACAGACAGGCCTTACTGGGTCTCCCCACTCAGGCTGTTAGTTTTGGATCATTCCCTTTTTCTCTGCACAGCTGTCCATGCTTCTTGGAACCTAGGCATAAAAATACATTGTTCACTCTATGTCCTTATTCTGTCATGTAAAACTATCATCAAATAAGGTGGTTGTGCTTTTCTCTTATTAACCTGCCTTTTGGAAACGGGGTTGGCCATGACCCTTTATGACGGTAAGGCGAGGGATCACCCCCTTTCCCTCTCCTACACCCAAAACCACCGAGACTCCTTTTTTTGCATTTCTGTGATTCTCCTTTTGTGGGACAAGCAAACATTCTTATAGTGAACATTCTGTATCTGAGCTATCCTGAATGGGTCTCTCCGTCTTACAACCAAAAAAATTAAAAAAGGTTTCTCTCCCCCAAGATTTATTTATGTATTTGAAAGGCAGAGAGACACACACACAGAGAGAAATAGATGGAGAGTTAAAAAGAGAGAGAAATTTGCGTTTTGCTGATTCACTCCCCAAATAGCTGCAACAGTCAGGACTGGAGCAGGCCAAAGTCAGGAGCCAGGAACTCCATCCTGGTCTCCCACATGTGTGTCAGGAGCTGGGAATTGGATTGGAAGCAGAGTAGCCAGGACATGAATCGACACTGATGTGGGATGTGTGCATCACAAGCAGCCTCCTAACCTGCTTAGCCACAATGCCCACTTCTTGGTACTTTCTTACCCAGTTTATTACAAATGTATTTATTTACCTGAAAGTTGGAGTGAGAGAGAGAGAATCTCCCATCCACTGGCTCACTCTAAATGGCTACAAAGGCAATGACTGAACCAGGCCAAAGCCAGGAGCCAGGAGCTTCATATGGGTTTCCTATGTGAGTGGCAGGGGCCAAGTACTTGGACCATTATCAGGGAGCTGGATGGGAACTGGAGCAGCTGGGATACAAACCAGCACCCATATGGGATTCTGGCGATGCAGGCAGTAACTTTGCCCGCTACCCTACAGTGCCAGCTCCGAATATAAACATCTTTAAATCGATTGGCATCCCTTTAATCCTGCCCTCTTAAAAAGCTATCTGGGGCCGGAGCCGCGGCTCAATAGGCTAATCCTCCACCTGTGGCGCCAGCACACGGGGTTCTAGTCCTGGTCAGGGCACCGGATTCTGTCCCAGTTGCCCCTCTTCCAGGCCAGCTCTCTGCTGTGGCCAGGGAGGGCAGTGGAGGATGGCCCAAGTGCTTGGGCCCTGCACATGCATGGGAGACCAGAAGAAACACCTGGCTCCTGGCTTCGGGTCAGCGCGGTGCGCTGGCTGCAGCGGCCATTGAGGGGTGAACCAACGGTAAAGGGAGACCTTTCTCTCTGTCTCTCTCTCTCACTGTCCACTCTGCCTGTCAAATAAATAAATAAATAAAAAGCTATCTGGAGGACCTTCCCCTCCCAGCACAGAGGAGGCAGTGGCAAAGATACCCAGTATTGACAGCATAGGAAATGATGAGGTGGCAGGCAGAAGAGTTGGTCAGCCTGGTTATAGTAGCAAATAATTAAGTATCTTGAGGACAATTACAGTCAGGTTTCTTGTTTTTGGAGAGAAGATACCTATAAACATGGAAAGGGGGAAGGCTAGAAAAAACTCTTAGTTATTGAATTAAAATGAGAGCTATTCGTACAAACTCATCTTTGAGCCATCACCTGCTACCTTCCAGGGTATGCATTAGCAGGAAGCTGGAATCAAGAGTGGAGTCAGGCCTGGCTCAGCTCCAGTTGCTGGAGTCATTGGAGGAGTGAACCAGCAGATGGAAGATCTCTATTCTCTCTCTCTCTCTCTCACTCTATCTCTCTCTCTGTAATTCTGCCTTTCAAATAATAAATAGACCTTTAAAAAAAAAAGAGTGGAGCCAGGACTCAAACACTGGCACTCTGTTAAGGGATGTGGGCATGCCACATGGGGTCTTATCCACTGTGCCAAATGCCTGCTTCTTCCGCAGATTTTCATCATCCCCAAGTGCTTGTAACTCAGGTAATGACAACCATAAAATTGATAAACAACAGTTACTGAGTGCTTAGTTTGTGCTAGGTATTTTACATAAGGATTCATCTAATCCCCACAGCCCCTCTACAGAGTGATTCTCTTTTTATAGAAGAAACTGAAGCATACAGTTCTGAGGTTCACACGGCTCCTGAGAGGCTGAGCAGGGACAATTGGACACCACAGCCAGTATTAGGCAAGCTTATGAGCCTGCCACTTGGTGTGAAGATATTATTTAATACTGTAGGTAGTGCGCCGGCCGCAGCGCGCCGGCCGCGGCGGCCATTGCAGGGTGAACCAACGGCAAAGGAAGACCTTTCTCTCTGTCTCTCTCTCTCACTGTCCACTCTGCCTGTCAAAAAATAAAAAATAAATAAATAAAAAATACTGTAGGTAGGCCTGGTGCACTACCTGTATATGCAGGCATTATGCTAACATAACACTCTGATGACAAAACCTATAGGAGATGGGGGAGGAGGAAGAAGGAGTTATGTAATAAACTGCTCATTATTGTGAAAAATAGGTCTAAACTAACCTAAATCATAATCTAGTAGATAGTCTGGTGGGGGAGTTAGAAATTAATTGTCACCATGATCTAAAATAGGATACGGGAGAACAACAAATGAGTCAGATATGGACCCTGAGTAAGAGGACGGTTGATAGTGGTGCTGGGCCAACAAGAATGAGTGTGAGCCGGCAGGGGAAGTGGACTGGGGAGAAGGAATGTACGCTCCAGGCAGGCAGTCAGCTTGCACGAAGGCTGTGTGGCTGCACATGACCTGTGGCTTCCTAGGGATCCGCAGGCAGGTCCATAGGCCAGAGCAGAGGGTGATGCTTCCCAGGTGAACCTCCTGCTCTGTTTTGGCTTCTGTTCCTCCGCTGCCAGGCCATCCTGCAACATGCAACTGCGGCATTCTCTTCCCATTGTTTGTTTTTTGTTTTGTTTTTGTTTTTTTTTGTTTTTGTTTTTGTTTTTACAGGCAGAGTGGACAGTGAGAGAGACAGAGAGAAAGGTCTTCCTTTGCCGTTGGTTCACCCTCCAATGGCCGCCGCAGCTGGCGCACCGCGCTGATCCGAAGGCAGGAGCCAGGTACTTCTCCTGGTCTCCCATGGGGTGCAGGGCCCAAGCACTTGGGCCATCCTCCACTGCCCTCATGGGCCACAGCAGAGAGCTGGCCTGGAAGAGGGGCAACCGGGACAGAATCCGGCGCCCCGACCGGGACTAGAACCTGGTGTGCCGGTGCCGCCAGGTGGAGGATTAGCCTAGTGAGCCGCGGCACGGGCCCCCATTGTATTTTCTTAAAGATTTACTTATTTATTTAAAAGAGAGAGAGAGAGAGAGAGAGAGAGAGAGAATCTTCCATCTGCTGGTTTATTCCCCAAATGGTTGCAACAGCTAGGTCTGGGCTAGGCTGAAGCCAGGAGCCTGGAACTCCATTAGAGTCTCCTGTGTGTGCTTGGGCCATCTTCTGCTGCTTTTCCAGGTGCATTAGCAGGGAACTGGATCAGAAGTGGAGTAGCTGGGACTTGAACCACTGCTCCGATATGAGATGCTGGTATTGTGAGTGCTGGTTTAACCTGCTTGTTGGTAGTCTTTGACTATTTGAAAATTGAGCAGGGCCAAGTTTTTGGCATAGCAGTTAAGACACTGGTTGAGATATTTATGTCTCTTGTTGGATTGCATGCCTTGCTCTGGCTCCCGACTTCAGCTTTCTGCCCGTGCAGACCCTGGGAGGCAGCAAGTGAACGTGGGAGACCCAGATTGAACTTCTGGTTCCTAGCTTTGACTGTTGGCCTAACTTTGGCTTTTGTGGGAATTTAGGGACTGAATCAATCGATGGGGTTCTTTGTGTCTCTTTGTCAAATAAATAAGAAAGTAATAGGGGCTGGTGTTGTGGCACAGTGGCTTGAGAAGTTGGCACGCCGTATCTACGTGCAGGTTTGAGACGCGGCTGTTGTGCTTTGGATCCAGCTCCCTGCTAATACACCTAAGAACACAGTGGGAGAAGGCCTCTCCTGCTCTGGCATTCTGCCTTTCAAATGAGTAAAAACATATAAATTGAGCAAATAAAACCCTTAAATGTCCTTTCTACTAAGAAAAAGAGGTTTCAGCCATCTATATAGGTAAACTTGTTCCATTTTCCAGATCCAGCTAGTGAATTCTGAATTTTAAGACCTGAGGCATAAATTTTAAAGAGAAAACTATGAAATCTGTTTTTACCTGTGTATTTGTGACTGTCTATACATGTGTATGTTAAGTGTGTGATATTTTTCTACCGTGGTTATAAGAGCTGCATTTTTAATTGTCTTAGAGAAAAGTGCATGCTCATAAATGAATACACGTACGTTTCCTAAAAGTGTGTAGTAATTAACCCAATGCTTTTTTTGTTCAAGTGACCCAGATAATTTTTTTGATAAGCTGGTTTTCATTTTGTTAATGGAACCAAAATGGAGATGTTGTCAGAATGGTTAACATGTATTTTTGTCTGGGTTTGCTATCTGCTCTCCAGGCAGGGTTATATTTATCTCTGTGAGATGTTTAAGATCATAAAAGTGTAAGTTTGGCCCAAGAACAATTATGCAGATGACAGTGCAATGCAGCGTCTATTGCTTCCTATGTATCAAGTACAGCAACTTAACTTCTAGGGTTTTTCTTTGACAAAGAAACAACCTGAAATGATGACTATGTTTGTCTATACCTCAGTTTTTGTAAGTCATCTAAATGTAATTGTTAAAAAAATTAGGTAGCTGGCGCCGCAGCTCAATAGGCTAATCCTCCGCCTTGCGGTGCCGGCACACCGGGTTCTAGTCCTGGTCGGGGTGCCGGATTCTGTCCCGGTTGCCCCTCTTCCAGGCCAGCTCTCTGCTGTGGCCAGGGAGTGCAGTGGAGGATGGCCCAAGAGCTTGAGCCCTGCACCCCATGGGAGACCAGGAGAAGCACCTGGCTCCTGCCTTCGGATCAGTGCAGTGCGCCGGCCGCGCTGGCCATTGGAGGGTGAACCAACGGCAAAGGAAGACCTTTCTCTCTGTTTCTCTCTCTCTCTCTCACTGTCCACTCTGCCTGTCAAAAAAAAATATAGGTATATGAAAAATGGGATAACACAAGTGGACTTTTCATGTGAATTTTAAAAATTATATCACGTTAAGTAATGGATACTTGTGAGATGTCCGAGTCATTCCTAAGTAAGTTAAAATAATGAAACACATTTGTATTTTGAGGAAATGTGTGTTGATGTTTGTGTTAATCTATAGAATACTGGTTCATATGGTGAAGAGTTAAATTCTTCTTTACTTAAAGACTTGTTTATTTGAAAGGCAGAGTTACAGAGGGAGGGAGAAACAAAGACAGAGATCTTTCATCTGCTGGTTCACTCCCCAGATGGCCTGGCTGGGCCAGGTCAAAGCCAGGGGCTTCTTCTGGGTCTCTCACATGGGTTGTAGGTCACCAAGCACTTGGGCCATTTTCCACTGCTTTTCCCAGGCTATTCACAGAGAGCTGGATTGGAAGTGGAGCAGCTGGGACTTGAACTGGCGCCCGTATGTGATGCCGGCATCACACTCAGAGGCTTTACCTGCTATTCCACAATGCTGACTACATTCTAATATATGACTAAAACTACTAAACAGAAGGGAAACAGTTCTGTATACAAAGAGTTTAAGAACAGTAAGACACATTTTTGATAAGAGACTATAAGACATAATTTTTTTTAGAAAAATAACAATTTTGTTTAAATTCGGTTTGGTATAGGTTTTTTCTTTTTCTTAAGATTTTATTGACTTATTTGAGAGGTAGAGTTACAGTCAGTGAGAGGGACAGACAGAGAGAAAGGTCTTCCATCCACTGATTCACTCCCCAAATGGCCGCAGTGGCTGGAAGTGGGCCGATCTAGAGCCAGGAACCTCTTCCTGATCTCCCCTGGAGGTGCAGGGGCCCAAGCACTTGGGCTATCTTCCACTGCTTTCCCAGGACACAAAAAAGAGCTGGATCGGAAGAGGAGCAGCTGGGACTAGAACAGGTGCCCATATGGGGTGCCATATGGATTAGCCTACAGTGCCGGCCCCTAGGTTTTTTTAAAAATTGGAGCATTCATACACTAATATAAAACCAGGATTTAATGTTCTTTATTTAAATCAATAAGCTTCTCCTGAAATATTGATCTGCTACTAAAATTTATAAAAGCCTTGATTTTAAATTCTGAAGCCTGTTTTTATAATGGCCCATCATTTTATGAAGTATAGCTTTTCCTGTCTTATTGAATCCATTTAACGCGTGATTCTCAGCCTCAACTTATTAGTCAGCTCCTGTTAGCTTCTTTTCTTCATTTCTGACTCTGCTATTGTGGTCTGATGCTAAAAATGTTTGCCTTTAAAGGCCTTGCATGAATTGATTCTATACTTGGCTTCTCTTGGTGTACTTGAGTTTTTCCATATAACTGAGTATGTCATGTGCTTTTACTGTTTCCAAGTCCTGCATCCCCCTGCTGCAGATACTGGTTTTCTTGTTTTGCATCTTCTATGATGGGATATTCACCCATAACCTTGGACACATGCTCTTACGGTGTCTAATTCATATTCAAGTATCCTTTCATTAGGGTTAGCTTCCAGCTTATCTGAACAGGTTTCCCACAAAAAGAAATCACACTACAGAAAACTTTTGTTTACCTTTTGGTAATTGACCTAGAAAATGAACGTTTTATACTTTATCAAGATAATTTCTTCCATCTTTTTAATTTGATACTTAGGAAAACTGAGACTCAAGAGTTTTTTTTTTTTTTTTTTTTTAAACATCGATTTGCGGGGCCTTTGCTGTGGAGTAGCTGGTAAAGCTGCCGCCTGCAGTGCCAGCATCCCATATGGGTGCCAGTTCAAGTACTGGCTGCTCCACTTCTGATCCAGCTCTCTGCTATGGCCTGGGAAAGCAGTAGAAGATGGCTCAAGTTCTTGCGCCCCTGCACCCACATGGGAGACCCGGAGAAAGCTCTTGGCTCCTGGCTTCAGATCGGCACCATTGTGGCCAATTGAGGAGTGAACCAGCAGATGGAAGACCTCTTCTCTCCCTCTCTCTCCTTTCTCTGTGTAACTCTGTCTTTCAAATAAAAATAAATAATCTTTTAAAAAATTTTTATTATTATTTTTGACAGATGAGTTAGGGAGAGAGAGAGAGAGAAAGGTCTTCCTTCTGTTGGTTCACCCCCCCAAATGGCCGCTACAGCCCACGCTGTGTTGATCTGAAGCCAGGACCTCTCCCATGCGGGTCCAGGGCCCAAGCACTTGGGCCATCCTCCACTGCACTCCCAGGCCACAGCAGAGAGCTGGCCTGGAAGAGGAGCAACCGGGACTAGAACCCAGCGCCCATATGGGAAGCCAGGAGGATTAACCAAGTGAGCCATGGTGCTGGCCCAAAATAGCTAAATCTTTAAAAAATATATAGACATTGATTTGCTTTTAAAATATTTTAATCACTTGATAACTATGGTTAAATAACTTGTTAAATGAATGAATATTATTTCACAAGCATTTTTTAAAAAAGATTTATTTATTTGAAAGGCAGAGTTACAGAGAGAGAGGGGGAGATTTTCTGTCTACTGGTTCACTCCCCAAATGGTGGTAATGGCTGGAACTAGGCTGATCAAAAGCCAGGAACCAGTAGCTTCTTCCGGGTCTCCCACGTGGGTGTAGGGGCCCAAGGACTTGGGTCTTCTGCTGCTTTCCCAGGTGCATTTGCTGGGAGCTGGATCAGAAGTGGAGCTGCTGGCACTGGAACTGGCACCCAGATGGGATGTCGCTGCCACAGGTGGTTCTTTACTCACTATGCTACAGAGCTGGCCTTGATCAAGCACTTTTGTTTTTAGATTATTTATTTATTAGAAAGTCAGAGTTACACAGAGAGAGAAGGAAAGGCAGAGAGAGAGAGAGGTCCTCCATCCACTGGCCCATTCCCCATTTGGCTGTAACAGCTGGAGCAGCTGGAACTTGAACCGGAGCCCCAGTGGGATGCTTCACCCACTATACCACAGCACCCGCCCCTTGATCAAGTATGTTATTTTTGTCTTATTTGTGAACTTTCTATTTATATATTTGTTTTTTACATTTAAAAATTTATTTCTTTATTTCCCTCTCCCCAAATAAGACATTTATTTAAAGAATACAAACTTCGTGCATTTCATAAATACACCTTTAGGAAAATAGTGATTCTTCCCACCATACCCTCCCTCCCACTCACTCTTCCCACCTCTCCTCCTCCTTCCTCTCCCATTCCCAATCCCATTCTCCACTAGGATCTATTTTTGACCAACTTTATATACAGAAGACCAACTCTGTACTGAGTTCAACAATTTGCATGAATGCAAAACAAAACAAAACAAACTGTTCCTCAACAGTTGAGACAAGGGCTGTTCAAAGTCATCGCATCCTGAAGTTTATTTCACTTTAACTTTTTTTAGAAACTTAACTAACTTTAAAGAAGCACCCAAGAATTATAAGTCCTTTGCAAGCACTTAGACTTAATTATAATACAACTCAACTAACTCTGTCCTCAAAGGACAGAGGTCCTGCATGGGAAGTTAGTGCACACTGACTCCTGTTGTTAATTTAACAATTAACACTCTTATGTGTGATGTCAGTGATAACCCGAGGCTCTTGACATGAGCTGCCTAGGCTATGGAAGCCTTTTGAGTCCACAAACTCCGTCAGTATTTGGACAGGGCCATAAGCAAAGCGGAAATTCTCTCCTCCCTTCAGAGAAAAGCACCTCCTTCTTTTGAGCAAGCATTTTAAGCATTTGATATTTGGCAAACTTCACAAAAGCAAATTCTAAATTATGTCTTTTTGACCACAAACTTTGGACATTTCCAAGGGCTCCTGAAAATGCAAAGCAATATTAAACTAGGAGTATTTGATATATTGATGTATATGAGAAAAAGTGTCAACTAGGAAATGATGGTTAGTGTCCAGCATTGTGGCACAGCAGGTTAAGTTGCTGTTTGCAACTTTGCCAGCATCTCTTATCAGTTTGCTGGTTCAAGTCCCAGCTGTTCCTTGCTAGTGTGACTGGGAAGGCAGTGGATGATGGCCCAAGCACTTGGGCCTCTGCTACCCATGGGGGAAACTGAAGTGAAGTTCCTGGTTCCTGGCTTCAGCCTGGCCCAGACCTGGCTGTTACGGCCACTGAGGGAGTGAGTCAGTAGATGGAAGATCTCTTTGTCTTTCCCTTTCTTTTTGTTGCTCTTTCAATTAAATACATATCATTTTTTTTTAAAAAAAAATGAGATTTAATTGTTGCATGTTATATCTGTGTGAATGTATTATTAACATGGATTCCAAGATTGTATGAGGTTCCTAGAAATCTAGTATGTCTTGGTTTATGTTATAATTTATAAATGTTAAGACTGTATGCTGCAAAATAATGAAATATACTTGTCAATTCATATGAATTCTCATCACTTTTTTTTAAAAGATTTTTTATTTATTTATGACAGGTAGAGTTACAGTCAGTGAGAGAGAGAGAGAGACAGAGAGAAAGGTCTTCCTTTGCCGTTGGTTCACCCTCCAATGGCCGCTGCGGCTGGCGCACCGCGCTGATCCGAAAGCAGGAGCCAGGTGCTTCTCCTGGTCTCCCATGGGGTGCAGGGCCCAAGCACTTGGGCCATCCTCCACTGCACTCCCTGGCCACAGCAGAGAGCTGGCCTGGAAGAGGGGCAACCGGGACAGAATCCGGCACCCCGACCAGGACTAGCACCCAGTGTGCCGGCTCCACAAGGTGGAGGATTAGCCTAGTGAGCTGCGGCGCTGGCCTTTTTTTTTTTTTTTCCTTTGGCAATTAGCTATTGTCCAACATTGTTACTTCACAAAAAAGACTGACGTGTACTCTTAAGTTTCAGATAACTTCAGGATCACATCGTTGAACTGGGTAAAAATCTCCAGATCTCAAATGGAAAATGAGACTTGTAACACGGATGGCTTCATCAAGCAGAATAAGAGTTAGCAATACAAGACTGGAGTGATAAAGGATTACAATTTTTTGACTTTTTTGTTTAAATCATAGCTCATTCTTTTAGTTTTCCAGATTTAAGAGAACTTTTAAGTTTTCGACAATTTGGTGAAGTCTACCTTTTGGAATAGAATGCAAACATTTACATTTCTCCCAACCCGATCTCATCAGAAAGCTCACAGTGGCGTTTCCTTAATTTTATGGCAGTATCGTTATTTGCACGAGTTCAGTAAGAATCTCTTCTTCTAACTGGACACAACTGAAAATACTACGTTACAAGGGTTTGCCTAAAATGTTATTTTCTTCAGATATGACTAGACCACTTCAAAGGACTGAGTTACCGATTTAATGAAGTCCACAGGTGCACCCCGGACAATGTGACCGTTACCCTTGCCTACCCACTTCTCGGCCTTGCGGAAATTATAACGCAACGCTCCCCTTCGTTCCATGAAGTTCATGCTTGAGCCATCCTCTGCCAGGAGCCCTCCTCCCCCTCAGCTCCCGCGGCCACCAGGGCACTCCATAGTTCTGCACAGGACAGCCTACCTCGGACTAAGCTTTCTTAGCATCCAGGGATCCAGACGACTGGATCAATCAGAAATGCGTCTGACATCAGCCATTAAAACAGGCGGATGTGAGCAGAGGTCACAAATGGCTGCCCTTTGGGTCAGAGCCCCGGGAAAGGCAGGAATTAGGGAGTGGGGCCAATGCGCAGCCTCAACAGTCTTTGTGGACTGGGTGGAACCACAGGGACCTCAGCAGGCGGCCCTCACTTGCTCCTGCGGCACCTGTGATGACCGGCAGGCCCTTGTGCCCACGGGCTTGCACCGATCATCTCTGCGCGAGACAACTGCACACACCGCACAGCCGCGGTTCTTCTCTGGGAGGCAATCAGTAGCCGGGCCCTGGATCCGCCAGCATCGCAACTCCTTTGAGGGCCCTGAATAAATGCCTTCTGCCGCAGCCTATTTTTCTTTAAGATCTGTTGGCACTTTCGTGTTTTTAATCTCTAAATAAATGTGACGCAGAATAACTCTTGATATTTCGTTTCTCTTGTCCAGATACTCTGATTCCTTATGGGGTTTGCAAAGTGCAAACTCTTGCATACACGTAACGGTCGTTTTTTCTGTTTCTTTCTCCCTGGAGGGCCAAGTGAGGGCAAAGAGGCGCGGCCCTCGCAGCGACTAACGAAAACACCTACCTCTCCACTCACTGCGGCTGATGCCTAATTTGACACCATTCCGGTGTGCGCAGGCGCACTGAGAGCGGCCGCAGGGCTTGACGGATAGCGGTCGCTCGGCTCTCTGCTCTTCCTGCCTGCCTCAGCTTGGGCGTGGGTACGCGCAGGCGTACAGGGAGCGGCCGCGGGGCATGCCGGGTAGCTGTCGCTAGGCTCGCGGCTACTGCTGCCTGCCGGTTGCTAGGAGTCGAGGACGCAGGCCACGCAGCAGGCCCCTGGCCGGCCGAGGGGGCAGGCGCCAGCCAGGTGGTCTCCGGGGTGGCCGGAGCCTGGCCGGGGCCCCGGGTACTCCGGCCGCCCGGGCCTGCGAGGAGCTATGGAACCTGGAAGGGTCAGTGCAGGCCGGTATCCGGGAGCGGGGAGGTGGGTGCCGGCCCTCACCTGCGGCCGGCTCGGCATGGCGGACATTCTCGGACTCCCGCGGGGTTCCCGGGCCAGCCGAGCGCGGCCTTCGCGCCTGCAGGCTTCGTGGGGGCTCGAGCGGTTCCCTGTCGGGAGCCGGGGCCGCGGGGCGGGGAGCTCGGAGGTCTGAGGCGCTGGGATTGGAGGGGTCGGAACGCAGCACCCGGGGGCCGCCTGTTAGTCTCCTCCGCCCCGCCCGAGCGGGCAGCCCCCTTCTCTCCGTCTTGGCTCTCGCCCGACGCGGGGGAAACTGAGGCAGGGCTAAGCAGTGTGTGTAGTAGGCGCCGGGAGCGCAGCTCGTGTCTGGTTTTCCGGCTCCAAACAGTATTGAACGGCACACAGAATAGCTTTTTAGGCTGTAGGACGATAACGACTGGTAGCCGGCTTTTACTCCTTGTCCGGTACCGGTAGGAGCCGGCCGCATGCGACTCCTGAGCTGTGTGGCTGATGTGACCGAGGAACAGAATTGCAATTTTTTTTTATACATTGCATACCTTTCCTCCCATTATTTTCCTTGTTTACCTTTATAATAAATAACATTTACTTTGTATTTAGAGAATGTTCCATGATACTCTCATCTGAGCTGGTGTTTTGTGTTCTTGCATCAACCGTAGGAGGCATCTTTAACTCCTCTTAGTTAAGTTCAGGGAGTGACGCTGCTCCCCACCTCTCGTTAAGCCCCACCCGAGCTCTGTCATCCTCTCTCATCATTCCCTTGACATTTCTGTAAGTCGTTCTGTACCTCAAGCCTTCCGTGATGTGTTCACAAGTGGATGCGTCGGCATTGTGTAAGTAGTGCCTACTGCAGAACCGAACAGGTGGAGATGCAGCCCCGACTCATTCTGCCTAGAGAACGGTGTCCCTGGGGCCGGATTCAAATAGATCATCTACTTTTACATTCAGTTAATGTAGTACACTGTGGTTTACTTTGTGCTTGGACTATGTCTTCCTTTTTTTTTTTTTTTTTTTTTTTTTTTTTTTTTTTTTTAGATTTACTTATTTATTTGAAAGGCACAGTTACAGAGAGGTAGAGGCAGAGAGAGAGAAAGAGAGAGAGGGAAGTCGGTCTTCCATCCGCTGGTTCACTCTCCAGATGGCCGCAACTGCCGGAGCTGTGCTGATCCAAAGTCAGGAGCGTCCTCTGGGTCTCCCACATGGGTGCAGGGGCCCACGGACTTGGTCCATCTTGTACTGCTTTCCCAGGCCATAGCAGAGAACTGGATTGGAAGTGGAGCAGCCGGGACTAGAACCGGTGCCCATATGGGATGCTGGCACTGCAGACTGGAGCTTTAACCTGCTGCGTCACAGCTCTGGTCCTGGACTATGTCTGTCTGTCTGTCTTTCAAGATTTATTTATTTATTTAGAGAGAGATAGAGCCAGAGCCAGAACTAGAACGAGAGAGAGAGAGAGAGGGAGGTAGAGGTCTTCCATCCGCTGGTTCACTCCCCAATTAGCCGCAACAGTCAGAACTGCGCTGATCTGGAGCCAGGAGCTTCTTCCAGGTCTTCCACGTGGGTGCAGGGGCCCAGGACTCGGGCCATCCTCTACTGCTTTCCCAGGCCATAGCAGAGAGCTGGGTAGGAAGTAGAGCAGCCAGGTCTTGAACTGGCACACATATGGAATGCCGGCACTGCAGGTGGCGGCTTTACTGGCTATGCAACAGTGCCAGTCCCATATGTTTCTCTTAAAGACTTTTTATTTTTTGACAGGCAGAGTGGACAGTGAGAGAGAGAAAGAGAGAAAGGTCTTCCTTTGCCATTGGTTCACCCTCCAATGGCCGCCGCGGCTGGCGCGCTGCGGCCGGCGCACCACGCTGATCCGATGGCAGGAGCCAGGTGCTTCTCCTGGTCTCCCATGGGGTGCAGGGCCCAAGGACTTGGGCCATCCTCCACTGCACTCCTGGGCCACAGCAGAGAGCTGGACTGGAAGAGGGGCAACTGGGACAGAACCGGTGCCCCAAGCAAGACTAGAACCCGGTGTGCCGGCGCTGCAGGCGGAGGATTAGCCTAGTGAGCTCTGGTGCTGGCCTCTTAAAGACTCTTTGATCTTCTACTTGTTTCTATTTGCTGCCTTTTGCGCAAAAAAGAATATATACTCTCTTACACCTTCTCACTATATATTCTAGTTTATTCATCAGTCATCTTACCTGTTTAATGAAGTCCACTTTGAAAAACCTCTTCCCAGAGCTTGCCTTCTCCCTTCTCTTCTCACCAGAACTGTTTGTTTTCTGGATCAGGGCAGAACTGTTGTCTGCAAGCTCGTTTACATTGTATTTCTGAGTTAGGCTTGCTGTGTCTGGGCCTACTGGGTTTTTTTAAAAATCTCCCTCTCCTGCCCTCGAGTATTTTCATGCCTTTTTCTTTATTTCTTTTTAAAAGACTTACTTATTTTTTTTGAAAGGCAAAGTGACAGAGATATAGAATGACGGAAAGATCTTCTATCCACTGGTTCACTCCCCAAATAGCTGTATCGGCTGGAGTTGGTCCTGTCTGAAGCCAGGAGCCAGGAACCTCTTCTGGGTCTCCCATGTGGGTACAGGGGCACAAGGACTTGGGCCATCTTCCACTGCTTTCCCAGGCCATAGCAGAGAGCTGGATTGGAAGTGGAGCAGCCGGGACTCAAACCAGTGCTCCATGGGATTCTGGCACTGCAGGCGTCGGCTTTACCCACTACGCCACAGCACCAGCCCTGCATTTTTTTTTGTTAGATACTAAACCATTGGTAACATGTAAGTTTGTTATTACTGAGATGTTTATTATTCATAGGTAGAAAAATGGAAAATCTTATGTATGTGTATTAAGGTTATCTTTAGGTTTGAAAAATTCCTTAAGCTTTAAATTTGATATGAATATGAACTAACGATACTGACTTGGCGTGGTACAGTGCTATTTCGTTCTATTTTTATAGAGGCCGGGTGGCCTCTCCAAGAGTTGATGAGCGCTAATCCACTTGTTGGGACTCTCAGCATGAACGTACATTCTGACCCCCGCAGCAAGAGGCTTGACCAGACTCCAGCACGCCTTCCAGCAGCCTAGGCTGGGTCTCTGGGACACCCCAGCCCCTCTTTGAACTCCTTGTTTGGAGAAACTCAGGGCTGCCAAAATAATTTACTGTGTGTCCTAGCCAACACCTGAGGATAGGCCTCTAACTTTGCTTTCCGAGGGTATTAGCTAAAAAGGCTGAATGGGAACCCTTCTCTTGGCTGAGATGTCTGTGTGTCTCCGACAACTCAGGCGTGTTTCCCAAGGGCCTCGGGGCCATTGTTCAGAGACGTGCTCATCAGGCGCAGTGGGCCTGTGTCTCCCATTGTCCACGGGGGCAGACTCCTAATTCCAGGAATTGTCAGCTAGAAGACAGAGCTCGTGCAGTCCCATTGACACTGATCAGCCTTTATAATCTTCGGGTTGCGTTTTCCCCTGGCTGCCTCCCTCCATTCTCTCTCTAAAATATCTAGACACCTCCGTGCCATTTGGAATGGAGCTTAGCTCTTTCCCCCACTGCCACTGTTACTGAATACAATCTGTGTTTACCACTGTAATGCGCAGCTTTCTTCATCTTTGACATCCTCCCCACATTTCTGTCAGGCAACTCTGGAGTGGACTGGTCAGCGTTTCACCTACAAAACAGACTCAGTGCTGTCGGAATCTTAGGCATCCACGTGCTTCGACATAGCATTTTATTCCAGTAGGTAGACAGATATTTTCTAACCTACCAAGAAGTAGTTACCATTGGTTTAAAGAGGGTAGTGGAAAAGCAGCCAACTGGAGCACACAGAATCAGTTATTTTAAACTTCAAAAATTCTTACTTTGTATTTTTCCTTTTAGAGAAGAACCAAAGATGATACTTGGAAAGCGGATGATCTCAGAAGACAGCTTTGGGTAATGCCTTCTAAAGCTTTAAGCTGAGATGTGTTTGGAGCCTGTGTGATTTCCTTGGACATTCACAACTTGGGTTCCCTGTGGCTGATTTCAGATATGCCTTTGACTGAAAGATGATGCCCTGTGGTTAGTACCTCAGGAACTGGGGTGGGATAGGGCCAGGGGCAGGGCAGGATGTGTTCCGTTTGTTAGGCCAGCCTGGCAACCCCACTGGGTCCCTGGGCCCTGTGCTACTCCAGGTGTTTGTGTGTGTTTCCTCATTCATGGAAGCAGTGGCAAGGAGGTAGAAGAGAGGCTTGGGGACTGAGGTCATGTCCTCAGCTCCTCAGAGTTTTATAATGAGGGTCTTTGTTCTGTGGATAGAACCCAGGTAGTTCCTATCTCAGCAAGTTTAAAAACACTCTCGCATCTTTTTCTTTCTAATCTACGTGGTGTTTTAGATTTGATTTGCCAATAAATGTGCAGGTCCCTGCCACCCAGCAGGCAGTTGGAGAAATGCTGGTTCTCACTTCAGTCACTTTAGTATTCTAGGAACACTCACCCGGGCCCCTACCCATCCTGCTAGGATTGGAAAGCTGTTGAATCCAGTGTGTTTTTAAGGTCCCTACGATGAGTATGATGATTCTCATATTCAGATGTCAAAAACGTAAGGGAAATGTGCCTTTCTGGTCAAAGAGGATTCTTTTTTTTTTGTTTTTCCTGTTGTTTTAGGCTGTGCAATCAGGTGCTTCCAAGGAAGAAAGGAAACACAAAGAGAAGAAGCTGCACCGGGAGTCTGAGACGGACCTTCCTGAGCACAAAGAGCATAAGTACAGGGATCCAGAGCGGGAGGCGAAGTACAGAGAACGGCTGACCGAGAGAGAGGCCCACGCCTCCAGGGAGCACCCTCGCGGGGAGAGGGACAGAGAGAAACAGAGGGAGAGGAAGAAGGACGCCAGAGATCGGGACAAGGAAAGGTCGAGAGAGAAGTACCGAGAGCAGGAGGCAGAGAAGGCTCACAGCAGGGGCAAGGACAGAGACAAGGACAAGGACAAGGACAAGGACAGGAGGGCGAGGAAGGACGAGCTCCGGCAGACCGCTGCCCACCACAACCTCCTGGGCCGCGAGGCCCGCGAGGCCCGCGAGGCCCGCGAGCGACAGCTTCTGGAGAGAGCAGAGAGGAAGGTCCGCTCAGGTGCGTCCCCCTCGTCTCGGGCGAGTGTGCTCCTGTCGAGGTGCCGCATGCCCATTTGTTAAAACCTTTTGTTAGGAGTGTTTCTTTTTATTTTTTAAGGATTAATTTGTTTATTTGAAAAGCAGAGCTACAGGGATGGAGGGGTGAGAGGGGGAAGAAAGAAAGAGATCAATCTTCCGTCTGCTGGGTCACTCCCCAAATGGCCGAGAGGACGGGGCTGGGCCAGGTGGAAGCCAGGAGCCAGCAGCTTCATCCAGGTCTCCCATGTGGGTGCAGGAGCCAAGCACTTGGGCCATCTTCTGCTGCTTTCCCAGGTGCATTAGCAGGGAGCTGGATTGGAAGTAGAGCAACCAGGGCTCCAACTGGTGCCCATACGGGGTCCCAGTGCTGCAGGTGGTGGTTTTTTTAATAAATCTTTTATTTATTTATTTATTTTTGACAGGCAGAGTGGACAGTGAGAGACAGAGAGAAAGGTCTTCCTTTTCCGTTGGTTCACCCCCCAATGGCCGCTGCAGCCAGTGCACTGTGTTCATCTGAAGGCAGGAGCCAGGTGCTTCCTCCTGGTCTCCCATGGGGTGCAGGGCCCAAGCACTTGGGCCATCCTCCACTGCACTCCTGGGCCACAGCAGAGAGCTGGCCTGGAAGAGGAGCAACCGGGACAGAATCCAGTGCCCCAACCAGGACTAGAATCTGGGGTGCCGGCGCCGCAGGCGGAGGATTAGCCTGGTGAGCTGCGGCGCCGGCCATGCAGGTGGTGGTTTAACCCGCCATGCCAGTCATTCTGTTTTCCCTGACATTTTTGTGAGTGGTTTAGCATTGTATTTGAAGTTACAGGTCCCTCTTCTGTGTGTCTATGTGTGTTGGGGTGTGTACTGTTTACTGTTCTTTTCTTTTTGATCTTTTTAAAACTTAGTCAATAAGGGTAGTAATAATTTCCTCATTTGCTAGAGTTTTACTGTTGGAAAGTATTTTAGGTTCATATTAATACATCTTAATTCTATTGTAAATAAGCAGAAATCATGTTCTTTGGTAGGAAGTATTCCTTACAAATGCCGGTTTTCTTTTAAGCAACGTTTAGATATTGTTTATGTAAATTCTGAGGTAAAGGTAATGGGCTTCTCCCCACCCCAAATGGAAGTTTCTTGATGATTTATTAGTTGTACAGACAGTGTACTCTTCTTATAAAAAAAGAGGCAACTTACGTGAAAAAATAGATTAGCAGAATATATCTTATAGTTATATAAGTTACATATATAACTTATAGTTAGCAGTAGTAACTCAGAATCAGCATAAGGGGTAGAGGAACTAGCTATGAAGTTATCTTACTAATGCCTCTCATTATTATTTTGGTGTTCTTGGTCCTTATTTCTAATAACATACTTTGTCCTCAGGTCGCTCTCTGTTGTCGCTGCTTGCCCTTGCCTTTTCAGTACGGTATTTAAATGAGTTATGTTAGGAAGGCAGATTGTATACTTGGGTTTGGTGAAGTTGTTTCCGTCATCGCGGATTGGCCTCTCGCATTTCTTTCTCCTCCTGCTTCTCCCTGTCTTACACGTGACCTTGCTCTGGGCCGTGGTCCTTGGAGCACTTCACAGCTGGCTGTCTCCCTCACTGGCTGGATCCAGTCTTGTAGTATTCAGTACCCTCTATCTATTCCAGATTTCCACATTCCCGCAGTGGGCCTCATCCCTGAACCCCGTGCGTCTACCTGCCTGTATTTGCTGTTGCTTAGGTTCTGTGAGTTGTGTCCCCGCTGCACTTCGGATCACTCTGCCGGACGCGGCTCCACCACCGCCCTCTCGTTTCTGGTGGCAGTTGCGTCCTTCTGTTCCGGAGTCAGGAAACCTGGAATCACCCTGACACATGCTTCTCTCCAGTCTCTTGGAGAATATGTGGTTCTACCTTCCAAATACGCTAGACCCTGACCCTCCCCGGCCTGTGTCCCTGGCTCCTAGCACGGTGGCTAGTGCTCCTGAAGATGTTTGTCTTAGTCATCTCTGAAAGTTTAATTTTGCCCCTTTTTGAAAGAATTTATTTTATTTATTTGAAAAACAGTTAGTGGGAGACACACACACACACACACAGAGACTTTCCCATCTGCTGGTTCACTCCCCACATGAACACAGTGGCCTGCAGTGGGCCAGGCTGAAGCCAGGAAGCTGGCATTCCATGTGAGTATACTATGTGGATGGCAGGGGCCCAAGCACTTCCACTCCCAGGTGTGTTACCAGGGAGCTGGATCTGAAGTGGAGCATCCTGGAGTCTAACTGGTACTCACATGAGATGCTGGTGATGCAGGCAGTGGCTTAATCTCTTACATCACGACACCAGCTCCTGCCTTTATTTATTTATTTATTTTTTAAGATTTATTTATTTATTTGAGAGTCAAAGTTACACAGAGAGAGAGAGAGAGAGAGAGGCAAAGAGAGTAAGAGAGAGGTCTTCCATTCGCTGGTTCACTCCCCAGTTGGCCGCAGTGGCCAGAGCTGTGCCGATTTGAAGCCAGGAGCCAGGAGCTTCCCTTGGGTCTCCCATGTGAGTCAAGAGGCCCAAGGACTTGGGCCACTTTCCACAACTTTCCCAGGCTATAGCAGAGAGCTGGATTGGAAGTGGAGCAGCCGGGACTTGAACTGGTGCCCACATGAGATGCTGGCACTGCAGACGGTGGCGCCACCTGCTATGCCAAGTGCTGGCCCCGCCCTAATTTGCTTTATAAGGTTTTATTTGAAAGGCAGAGTTACAGAGAGAAAAGGAGAGAGGGAGAGGGAGAGAGAGGGAGCACATACTCTTCCACCTGCTGGTTCACTCCCGAAAAGGATACAGTGACTGGCACTGGACCAGGCCAAAGCCAGGAGCCAGGAGCCAGGAACTCCATCCAGGTCTCCCACGTGGGTGGCAGGGATCTAGGCACTTGTGCCATCTTCTACTGCTGTCCCAGGTACATTAGCAGGGGGCTGGATCTATGGTGGACCAGCTAGGACTCAAACTGGTGCTCATTTGGGATGCCAGCATCACCGTTGGTGGTTTAACCTGCTGCGCCACAATGCCAGCTCCCGCCCTTATCTTTTAAAGTCAGTTTTCATAGCTGGGAGGCAGATGCCTTTTTTATCTGCAGTTTCAGAAGAGAAGATCCAGGTTTGCTTGCTCAGTGGTGCTTTGGGCGACGTCAGTAACTGTATGACTGTTTGGCCCACCCCTTCCTTCCCTGGGCCTCACTGCCAAGTTGTGCTGGGCGTTGGCTCAACACGCCCTGCCCCCAGGCACTGATCCTTCATGCTAGTGTGTGTGGGCTGTGCCTGCCTAACTTCCTTTTAGTTCGGGGACCTCTTGCCTCTTTTGTCTTCCCGGCATTGGGGGAGCCATCAGGCTGTGGGGGCCGGGCTAGTTCCTCAGCACCTCCATGAGGGCAGACGTATCCTCGGAGCGTCAAAGCTGGCTAGCATGTTTGGCCATCTGGGTGAAAGTCTCTCCTCAAACTGGGCTCTGCTTTCCCCTTTTACTGATACGTGGAAATCATGAGGTCAGTGTGTATCTGGGCTGGGGCTCCTCTTGAATGTCTCATGGAAGTGAGACATTTGCCTGGTTGCCAACTAGCAAACTGGGAGAGGGGAAGAATTCTGTCTGAGCCTTGGATTGCCATTTTGATCTCCCTCTTTGTTCCATTGTAGGTTTAGATGCTAGAACTTCCCCTCGAATTTGGAGAGTGTGTTTTATTCAAGAATATCTAAAAATACATGTTAATAAATGTTAATAAATGGAGGTGCAGTAAAGTCTGCATCAGGATGTTAGAATATCTGCTTTATGGCTAACATTTGGGAGTGTTAAAAATGTTTTATTTTTGTAGTAAGTAAAGTAAGAATTGAAGAGAAAGAACGGAGAGAAGAAGACTGTGAAAGAGCAGAAGATGAGAGAGAGAGGAGATACCGAGAGAGAAAGGTACCAAACCAGGCCAGCACGGGGCGTTCAGTGCTGCAGGGGAGGGCGGCTGAGGGCCGGGAGGGACGTTACTGGAAGCATTTGTGGAAAATTTCATACCTGAGGGTTCCAGGCCTGGAAACGTTTCAGGCTCTATGCATTACCAGTCTTTCCTCCTCGTGATTGCGTGTTTCTCTGGGTTCCAGGGTAGTGCGTCATTATTTTAGAAAATTTAGAACACACAGATAAATAGCAAGTAAACAAAGGCTGTCTGATCTCCACTCAGGTAATTAATTATTGATAATGTTTGTATTGATCATGTATGTATCTTACCAGGTTTTTTGTTTATATGTACAAACATGTATGCACATACACCCATACTCATATGTTTGTAGATATGTGTGTGTATGAGGGGACTTTCAAAAAGTTTGTGGAAAAATTGATTCTTAAGAGATGTTTATTTTGGCATAAACAATTTTTCAAGTCTGTGCATATTTTTTTTCCCCACAAACTTTTGGAAAACTCCTCATCAGAGGATAATTCCCCATGTCCTAAGTAGCTACTGGGCATTATTTTCATTTTCAGTCTTTGCTAATTTGAGAAGACAATGGCATTTCTGCACGTTTTCTTAAAAGGATGTACTGCCTTTCTGTTAGTTACTTATTGTGTACATTTTGTGTCTTACTGATTTGTAAGAGTCCTTAAAGGTTAACTCACAGCTAGTCTTTTTTTTAAGATTTATTTTATTTATTTGAAAGAGTTACAGAGAGAGATAGAGAAAGAGAGAGGTCTTCCTTTTGCTGGTTCACTCCTCAGATAGCCACAACAGCCGGAGCTGCGCCGATCTGAAGCCAGGAACTGGGAGCTTCTTCTGGGTCTCCTATGTGGGTGCAGGGGCCCAAGCACTTGGGCCATCTTCTACTGCTTTCTCAGGCCACACAGAGAACTGGATAGGAAGAGGAGCAGCCAGGACTAGAACCAGCGCCCATATGGGATGCTGGCTCTTCAGGCCAGGTCTTTAACCCGCTGTGCCACAGTGCTGGCCCCACAGCTAGTCTTTTATAGCATTGTTTTGTTTTGCTTTGAATTTGGTTTATGTGACCTTTAGTCAACTTGTTGTTGTGGAACTTTTGAGCCCCCTTTCCCCATAGGGAAACATCTGTTTTGTTTTTTTAAGATTTGTTTATTTGAAAGTTATTTGAAAGGCAGAGTCTCTCACACACACACACACACACACACACACACAGAAGGAGGGACCTTCCATCTGCTGATCTGCTGATTAACCATTGCACACACCCCCAAGCCCCTAGAACACACACACAGTCTTACAGTAATCATGCTGTAAAAGGCCAAGGCCAGGAGCCCAGAACTCCGTCTTTATCTTCCAGGGAGGTGGTGGGGACCCAAGTACTTGGGCTGTAACCTGCTGCCTTTCAGGCCCATTGATAGGAAGCTGGGTTAGCAGCAGAGTAGCCAGGACTTGCGCCAGGTCCTCCCACATGGATGCAGGTGTCCTAGGGGCAGCGTGGCCTGCTGTCCTGCAATGCCCACCCCCACGTGTTTATCTGTGTGGTCATCTGAAGTTTGATTTGGGTCTTTAACATTTGTTTTAAGGCTGAAATCTTTTTTTTTTAAAGATTTTATTTATTTATTTGACAGGTAGAGTTACAGTGAGAGAGATAGAGAGAGAGAGAGAGGTCTTCCTTCCATTGGTTCACCCCCCAAATGGCCGCTACGGCTGGTGCGCTGCGTCGATCTGAAGGCAGGAGCCGGGAGCTTCTTCCTGGTCTCCCATGTGGGTGCAGGGGCCCAAGCACTCGGGCCATCTTCTGCTTTCCCAGGCTATAGCAGAGAGCTGGATCGGAAGAGGGGCAGCCGAGACTAGAACCGGAGCCCATATAGGATGCCAGTGCCGCAGGCAGAGGATTAACCTAGTGCGCCGCGGCGTCGGCTCCAGCTGAAATCTTTTATTATCTTGGAGTTTATTTTGGTGAGCGACACAGGACGTAATCTCACTCTACATGGGAGCAGTTTGGTCAGGGAGATGTTCAGTGTGTTTGTCTTCAGGGTGGGTATCCTGGCACAGGTGAGAGTCAGGGTCTGTGGGAGGAGGGAAGGGGCCGCAGAGTGCAGCGATGAGCAGAAAGCTGTGGACTAGGAGTCTGCTCCCCCTGGTTGAGGTTGAGCTGAGAAGACCCTCTGTGAAGGATCAGGTCAGGCACACTTTGGGGTCTGGCGGCACGTTGGCTGTGCCCCTGGAACTGCGTCTGAGCCAAGAATATTCTGTCCTGATAACTTGGCATACAGTTCCTGAGGAACGTCACCAGTTGCTCACTGAGCGCCGCTCTGATCTTGGGGGATACAGAAGTGACCGAATGGTGGTCCCTGTTTCAAAGATCTCTATGTGGGTCGGACTGATAGAGTGGTGTGATGCATCTTTGTGAGAGAGGTAGCAGCGTGTGGGTGGTCAGTGAAGAGACCGTCTAGGGAGGTCACAGAGATTCCGTAGGGAAGATCTTCAGGGCCAGCGGAGCTCAGGATGTGGGCGGCAGGACGAGACTTGCAGGAGTCGGGAGAGGCTGGACTCTGATGCCGTATCTGCCTCCTGAGGAACTTGAACGTTGTCCTCCATACCTCAGTGAGGTCAGCTGGGCCGTGGTGTCTTTCTGATATTGTGTAGGCTTGAGTCATCAGAAGCATCAGCCGTAGAACAATGGTGTGAATAGGTTCTTTTGCTTTCCAAAAGGACAGCAGATTAAGTTGTTAGGACAACCCCTAACCTCGGGAGAGAGAAGAGGGCAGTATTAGTTGTGTGGTTTTCTCTGCATTTGTCATACTGTGTACATAAGGTAGACTGCTCTTGTTTCATGTGTTCATTCGTTTTTCAATATTTTGCATTTCAAAGTTGCAGTATGGTGACAGTAAAGACAATCCTCTTAAGTATTGGCTTTATAAAGAAGAAGGCGAGAGAAGACACAAGAAGGCAAGAGAACCAGATCGAGAAAAGAAACACCGGGAGAAAAGAGAGAAACATTCAAAGGAAAAAAGTAGTTCGTTCTTTGAGAAAGAAGGAGAAGAAAGACATAAAGAAAGACGACATAAAGAAAGCTCTCATTTTGATGATGAGAGGCACCGAAGTAACGTGGATAAAAAAGAAAGATCGTTGAAAGAGGAACACAAGAAAAGAGAATCCAAGGTATGAGTTTCCGATGCTTGCTTGCCTTCTGGTCATCCTCAGATCAGCATTCTTAGAGAAGAGTCGTAGCTGCATGTGGCCTGATGACGTTACTGTTTGTTATCTGATGCCTGTCATCTTGGGAAAAACGTAATTCAAGTCTCTGATTAGTATATGTATGGAGATTACTGAACTTACAAGAAACGAAGGCAAACTTTGGATTTTATGATGAATGTACTTTTTTTTTTTTTTTTTAAGATTTATTTATTTGAAAGAGTTACACAGAGAGAGAAGGAGAGGCAGAGAGAGAGAGAGAGAGGCCTTCCATCCACTGGTTCACTCCCCAATTGGCCACAACAGCCAGAGCTGCACCAGTTTGAAGCTAGGAACCAGGAGCTTCCTCTGGGTTTCCCACGCGGGTGCAGGGGCCCAAGGACTTGGGCCATCCTTCATGGTCTTCCTAGGCCACAGCAGAGAGCTGGATCAGAAGTGGAACAGCCAGGACTCGAACCAGTGGCCAGGTGGAATGCTGGCACTGCAGGCAGTGGCTTTGCCCACTACACCACAGCGCCGGCCCCAATGAGTGTACTTTTTTTTTTTTAAAGGTTTATTTATTTTATTTGAAAGACTTAGACAGAGAGAGGTCTTCCATCCGCTGGTTCACTCCTCAATTTGCCGCAATGGCCAGAGCTGCGCCAATCCAGAGCCAGGAGCTTCTTCCAGGTCTCCCACGTGGGTGTAGGGGCCGAAGGACTTGGGCCATCTTCTACTGCTTACTCAGGCCATGGCAGAGAGCTCGATGGGGAGTGGAGCAGCTGGGTCTCAAACTGGCGCCCATATCGGATGTCGGTACTGCAGGCGCCGGCTTTAGCTGCTACACCACAGCGCCAGCCCCTAGGAATGTACTTTTAACTTATATTTGAGAACCTGTTATAAAATTTTGAGATTTAGCATTATAAAGGTAGCTGATGTTATTTAAAAATTTATTTATTTTAGAGATATACACACTCACACACGGTCAGATATTCACACAGGGAAGCAAAGAACTGACTAGCTCATTTCTCAGGTGCCTGCAGTGAGCAGGGCTGGACCAGGAGCTGGGAACTCAGTCTGAGTTTCCCACGTGGGTGGCAGGAACTCAGACACTTGAGCCGTCACTGCATCGGCTGGAGACTGAAGTCAGGAGCTGGAGCCAGATACTAAACCCGGGTCCTCTGAGATAGGACAGACGTGTCTTTACAGTGTCTTAATGGAAAGGCAAAATGCCTGGCCCTGATATTTTACAGTGGAGACTAAGTGAGCAGCCAAGTAATCAGTGTTCAGCCAGAGTTGGTAGTGTAAGTGTACAGCAAACCAAACAAAACAGACCAAAAATATAAAACACTGGCTGCAAAGGATCTAATCTCTCCGTCGGTATTAATTTAATTACTGTACATGCTTAATATTTTCTTAGACTCATTTTAGTATCTTGTTCTGATGTGTACTTTTTGCTGCTCTTTACAGAATCTGTAGCTAGTATGGTTTTATTCTATTATTTCTTAGTGGGATCAGGGGGTCAGGGGCTGACTGAGGCTGAGAGAGATTCACACCTTCAAGGGCAAGATGGGGTTTTAGCCAAAGCCCAGGACTTGGCCTGCTGATGCAAGTATACATAGCTGAAGCCTACTGTATGCACATGTGTTTGTTGTAGGAACCAAAAGCCTTGGATTAAAACCAGGACCATTTAAGCTGAGAAACAGTTGAGTTAAGAGTAGGTTACTGGGGCAGGTTTTGTGGTACGGTGGGGTAAGCCACTTCTTGTCAGAGTGTTTGTTCTGGCTCCTCCCCTTCCTATCCAGCTTCCTGCTAATTCTCTTGGGAGGTACCAGATGGCTCAAGTATCTGGATTTCTGCCACACACATGGATGACCCAGGTGGAGCCCCAGGCTCCTGGCTTTGACCTGGCCCAGCCCTGGCTGTTGTGAGCATTTGGGGAGTGAACAGAGGATGGGATCTCTCTCTCACTCGCTTTCTCTCTGCCTTTGAAGTAAACTTATGAAAAAGGAATAGATTGCTGCCTGGTCTCATGTCACCAGTTTGCTCTTTTCACTGTCCTGTGGCATGAATCCGCGTCCTTTCTCCCCATTGTCTTCACCCTGGTGCCTTTCTTAGAGCTGTGTTGAAACCCACCGTCGCCTACCGCCCCTGCCTTCCTTTTGGAGCTAAATGGTGGTTATGTTTCTTAGCAGTCACAACACAGTCTCAAATTTTCCATGTGTGTATGTGCTGTCTAAGGCCCATGCACTTCCTCTCCAATCAGTCACTTGGAATGTGTGCATTCCTGGCCGTGGACTGGTTAGAAAGCTCGGTGAGACGCTAGTGGACAAACAGATCCCCAAGGACAGGTATGCATTTTTTATTTTTTAAAAGCTCTTCTCTAGATCACAACTTTTTCATTGCTTTTTTCTCTGACATTTTATTATGAACATTTTGAGCATGAAGTTGACAGAATTTTACAATAGACACCCTTATACTCTCCACTTGGATTCTGCCACTAACATTATATAGAACTTGCTGTTGTCCATTCCATAGGCCAGGCTCAGTTACTAGAAATGATATGCTTAGATTGCATTTGTTTAGTCCCTGTCTCTGAAACATCTTTCTGGATATCTTTTTTTTTTTTTTTTTTTTTAAGATTTATTTTCATTATTTGAAAGAGTTAGAGAGAGAGGGAAAAAGAGAGAGAGAGAGAGAGAGAGAGAGAGAGATCGATCTTCCATCTGCTGGTTCACTCCCCAAATGGCCACAAATGCTAGGGCTTGGTCAGACTGAAGCTGGGAACCAGGAGCAGCTCTGAGTCTTCCCAGATGGGTGCAGTAGCCCAAGTACTTGGGTCATCTTCTTTCTTATTTTTTAAAGATTTATTTATTTAGTTGAAAGTCAGAGTTACACAGAGAGAGAGGCAGAGGGAGAGAGAGGTCCTCCATCCGATGGTTCATTCCCCAGATGGCCACAACGGCTGGAGCTGCGTCAATCCGAAGCCAGGAGCCAGGAGCCTCCTCCAGGTCTTCCACGTGGGTGCAGGGGCCCAAGGACCTGGGCCATCTTCCACTGCCCTCCCAGGCCATAGCAGAGAGCTGGACTGGAAGTGGAGCAGCTGGGTCTTGAACTGGCGCCCATATGGGATGCCGGCACTGTAGACCAGGACTGTTATCCCACTGTACCACAGCACCATGGGCCATCGTCTGCTGCTAGCAGGGAGCTAGAAGAGAAGTGGGGCAGCCGGGACTTCAATCACTGCCTGCAGTGCCGGCATCCCACATAGGTGCCAGTTGGAGTGCTGGCTGCTCCACTGCCGATCTAGCTTCCTGCTAATGTGCCTTGGAAAGCAGTGGAGGATGACCCAAATGCCTAAGCCCCTGTGCCTATGTGGGAGACTTGGAAGAAGCTCCTGGTTCCTGGCTTCAGCTTGGCCCATCCCTGGCCATTGCAACCATTTGGAGAGTGAAGCAGGGGATGGAAGACCCCTCTCTGTCTCTCCTCTCTCTGTAACTCTGCCTCTCAAATAAATAAAACAGATCATAGGAAAAGAGACAAAACCTCTAGACTTTTATTCTAGATTTTGCCCTGTGCAGGCCGTGAGGGTTTAGCAGTGTTACCCATCTCCGTGAGCATTGTAGGTACTGAGATAAGGACTTGAAAGCAGTGGGTAATCCCTGGCCATCACCCATGTCGCCTGCCCACATGCAGCCCCTCGGGCCAGCATTACCCCAGGGCTCTTCCAGTGCTGGCTGCTTGATTCTTACAATTAACTTGGTCACTTTTTTCTTTTTCCTCATTTATGTCTAGTTAACCATTAAATTGTAGTTTTTTCCTACCTAGCTCTTAAGATTTCATTCCTTTTCCCTTCTAATCTCTTTTGTTCAACATATAATTATATTTATTGTCTCAATGATTTTAGAAATATTTTTAAGTACAGGGAAGTATTAGAAATTACAAGTTGCGCATGACCCTGGAGTCAGATAATCCATTTTGGTATTTTGTGTATATATATCCTTGCACTGCTTTTTCTGCACGCGTAAATGAACTTTGTGAAAACGAACGTTGGAATCGTGGTATTCTCTTCTCTTTGTTCTGGGGAATCCTTTTTAATACTAGGATTTTTAATAGCCATCTAGTATTCTGTCCTGTGGTCATAACTTCATTTATTTAGCTAATAACAATATTGAACATTCAGGTTATTAGCATTTTTTGGTATTATAAATTCTGTCATGAATAGGTTGAAAATTTTAATATATCTGATTATTTTCTTAGATTTTTTAAAAATATATATTTATTTCAAAGGCAGAGATGCAGAGAGAGAAGGAGAGAGAGAGTGAAAGAGAGATCTTCCATCCACTGGTTCACTCCCCAAATCGCCACAACGGCCAGGGTTGGGCCAGGCCAAATCCAGGAGTTAGGAGCTTCATCTGGGTCTCCCACATGAGTGCTGGGGCCCAAGCACTTGGGCCATCTTCCACTGCTACCCCAGGCCATAGCAGAGAGCTGGGTTGGAAAAGGAACAGCCTGGTCACAAACCAGCACCCATATGTGGTGCCGGTGCTGCAGGACGAAGGATTAGCTCACTATACTACAGCGCCGGCCCCCTAATTTTATTTTTAAAAGTTCAGTTAATTCCAGAGAAGTTTTTTGAAGTTTTTTTTTCTCTGTAGTAACATACATCTGTGAAAAAGCGATATTCTAAATGCTTGAAACTGCAATTTTCAGCAATTTAAGGAACCAGTCATATTTATCCATAAATTATGTGTCGGTTATGTGAAATGGATGACTAGTACATCCATTATTATATATTATTATATGTACTGGGGTAATATATAATCACCATTTTAATATACTTTTATTTATTTTCCTTACATTGCCTAATTTATTAAAAATAGCTGAGGCTAACGCTGTGGCATAGTGGGTAAAGCTGCTGTCTGCAGTGTCGGCATCCCATATGGGCTCTAGTTCTAGTCCTGGTTGCTCCACTTCTGATCCAGCTCTCTGCTATGGTCTGGAAAAGCCGTGGAAGATGGCCCAAGCCCTTGGGCACCTACACCCATGTGGGAGACCCGGAGAATGTTCCTGTCTCCTGGCTTTGAATCAGCGCTGCTCCAGCTGTTACAGCCAATTGGAGAGTGAACCAGTGGATGGAAGGCCTCTCTTTCTCTGTGCCCCTGCCTCTGTAGCTCTGCCTTTCAAATAAATAGATAAATCTTTAAAAACAATTTTTTAAAAAAAATCAAGTAAAATAGTTATTTTTAAAAATGTTTGTAGATGCTATTGCTGAATTTTATATCCATACTTGTTTTATAGAGTTTACTGATTATCCTTAATTTGTTATGATTTATTACTTAATTAGGTTATGGAATTTTTTTCTCTTTAATAGAATGGTGAACATAGAAATCGAGGAACAAATTCAAAAAGAGATGGAACTGGCAGCCAGTAAGGAATCTACGTCATTTCTTGATCGTTATGTACAGCATAGATCTCATAGAATGCTATAAAAATGAATTTTTCTTTTTTTGCCTAATTATAACTAGTAAATGGGAATAAGTTATAGAAGTATTTAATTTTCTCTAGATTTAACCCCTCCAAGTCTTTTTGTTCATATAAAATTAGAGAATGAGTACTTACTATGGGAAGTAAGACATTTGGGAGTTTCTCACTGTGTGAGAGGTGGTCTTTCCTCTGTCTAGAGGAAAAGTGTCTTCAGGTAGAAGGATTAGCTCCTTTTAGAGACTCGAGTAGACCATTCAGGGTCGCGTTCACTGATGCCATATTCCAGCAGCTGCCCCCAGCTCAGCATTCACAAATCGTGAGCACCAGGACACTTCAGCTGGGCTGCGGCAGTCACCGTGAGAGCAGTCGCTGGGACCGGCCTCGCCTCGAGTCTGGGGTCTGCCTCTCAATTATGCCATTGGGTGGCCTTCCAGTGAAATCTTGGTGATCATGCCTTGTGAAGATTGCAGGCTCGAGTTTATGGGTGAATGCTCATCTTGAACAGAAGCCCTGGATTCAGGTTTTTAGGGCAGCTGCATTTTGTGATGATTTTCATAGATTAGGAGAACTCAGCTTTGCTATCTTACCCAAATTTTTACACATTTGAGCAAAAACATCACTTAAACCTGGGTGAGCTTCCTAGATTTTATATTATAAATCTGTAAAGTAGGCTTTTGCTCAGATCTGTATATCTATTAAGCCCCATGTTATATTGAATTACTGTGTTTTATAAGTTCTAAAATTTGGGAATCAATTTGAAATTTTGTAAACCTTACTTTAGATCCCAACTAAAGTGAAATATGATTGAAAAATAGAACATATTTCAAGGTAAATTTTGTTTTAGAAATATAAGTTTTATATGCCACATAAAATGGTATTTGGGATAGATTAATAAAATTATAGACAAACTCTAGAACTCTTAAAGGATAGATTCATGCACACACACGAAAGATTGTTAAAACACAGAATTTCCTCTCTCTGCCGAAGAGGTCTTCTATCTTGCGTTACTGTTGCAATAGTGAAAGTACTGGGAAGTCTTTAGCATTCATAATGCGAATAAAACATGCTTTGCTAACAGATAGCAGTTCTTAATCATAACAAAATATTGATAAGAACTTTTACTAAGAAGAAAAATGTTTCATTTTTCTTAAGGACATGATTTAAAATTAAATTTTAATTTTGATCATGTTTGCTTTCTAGGCATGCAGAGAATTTAGTCAAGAATATTGGGAAAGACAAAGATTCAAGAAGGAAGGTAAGAATCTGCATTGAGGTTGTTCATGCAGTGAGATTAGTCATGTGTCTTACTTTGTGTTTCCTCTTGAAAGCAGAGCTCAAGAAAGGATTTGTTTGCATGTGGTGCGAATGATCTTCCCAGAATGCTTACTAGAGACTCCCTTTATAATAAAAGACTCAGATTGAAAGTGAAAAGATGGGGCCAGCACTGTGGCCTAGCGGGTAAAGCCACCTGCATCCCAGCATCCCAAGTGAGTGCAGGTTTGGGTTCCAGCTGCTCCTCTTCTGATCAAGCTCTCTGCTATGACCTGGGATAGCAGTGGAAGATGGCCCAAGTGCTTGGGCCCCTGCACCCATGTGGGAGACCAGGAGGAAGCACCTGGCTCCTGGCTTCGGATCAGCACAGATCCGGCCATTGTGGCCATCTGGGGAGTGATCCAGTGGATGGAAGACCTCTTTCTCTGTCTCTACCTCTCTCTGTAACTCTGTCTTTCAGATAAATAAAATAAATCTTTTAAAAAAAATAAGGAAATTTACTCAGTATTAAGAATCTTCCCACAAAGAAGCTCAGGCTCAGGTGGCTTCTCTGGCAAATTCTTTTTTTTTAAAGATTTATTTATTTATTAATTATTTGAAATACAGAGTTACAGAGAGAGAGAAGGAGAGAAAGAGAGAGAGAAAGATCTTCCATCTGCTGGCTCACTCCCTAAATGGCTGCAGCAACCAGGGCTGGGCCAGGCCAAAGTCAGGAGCCAGGAGCTTCTTCCAGGTCTTCCACATGGGTGCAGGGGCCCAAGCATTTGGGTCGTCTTCTGCTGTTTTCCCAGCCACATTATTAGGGAGCTGGATTGGAAGTGGATCAGCCGAGACTTGAACAGGCTCCCATATGGGATGCTGATGCTGCAGGCCGTGGCTTACCCTGGAGTGCCACAGTGTTGGCCCTTCTCTGGCAAATTCTATCAAGTACTTAAAATTTTAAAAAATTAAAAAAACTTTCACAAATTTATTTGAGAGGCAAAGGGGACTGAAATGGACAGAAACACAGAGAGAACTCTCATCTGCTGGTTACTTCCCAAATGTCTACAATGGTTGGAGCTGTGCTGGGACCAAAGCCAGAAACCAGGAATTAAGTGTAGGTATCCCAGAAGGGTGGGCTTGATTACCTGAAGTATTACCAGGGCCTCCCAGTGTCTACATTAGAAGGAAGCTGAAGTCAGCCACCGCAGCTAGGTAGCCAACCCAGGTACTCCAGTGTAGCGTGCAGTGTCTTAATGCCTAGGCTCAGTGCTTGCTCCCTAAACACTTGTCACTGATAGTAATGTGCACTCGCAATGTCTCTCCTTGCATAGTTACTCTTGTCTTGTAAACTGCCTTGTCTATACGTATGTACGCATAGTGGGAGCAGTGATGTATGCTGTATCAGCATTTCTCCACACGCTTCTTTTTACTGCCGTCTTCCTAGTTATCATAAGAATAGTCTTCCTAGTGATTATGCAATACCTATAAAATGTTACATTGTAGAGTTCGTATCAAACCATATTTTTAGTTCCTTTTGTGGTTATTTCAGATAACGTGGCGAGATTATTTGTCTTCTGAATTATTTCTGAAGAATAATTATTTCTTTGCAGTTACCTAAAACCCGTCATATTTAACAATTAGATGCCGTAGTTTTATGTAACTTTATTCCACATACATATGCAAACATATAATTTTATATAAATTAGTTCTTATGGCATGTATTGTTTTGATGTGGCTATGATCATTGAATTTTGGGGGATGCTGGTTGGGTCAACTACTGTCTGGCTAAAGCTATACCCCTTACCATAGGAAAATGTTAGCCTTACAAATATTTCTCCTCATTATCTTTTACAATCACATATTGATATGTATGTATGTATATATTATGTATAATATATATTATATATATTAAAATTTATTTATTTGAAAGGTTGAGCAGTTGAGAGGGAGAGAGAAACAGAGAGAAGACCCCTTCCATCCACTGGTTCACTGCCCACATGCCTATAACAGCCAGAACTGGGACAGGCCAAAGCCACGAGCCAGGAGCTTCACCCCGGTCTCCCATGGGAGGCCATGACTCAAGCACTTGGGCTATCTTCCACTGCTTTCCCAGGCATGTTAGCAGGAAGCTGGAGCAGACGCAGAGTGGCTGGGATCAGAATCAGAGCACCAGCATGGGAGGCCGGCAAGTGGCTGCCCAGCGTGAGCGTGCTCGTCCCAATAGGTTTATTTTTCTTTTATTGTTTACATATTCACACATACACACATAAACACACATACTGTGCAGCCCACTGTTCTTCCCCAGTTGGTTGTGGAAATCTATTTACCCCTCTTTTTTGGAAAAAAAAAATTTCATTTTTATTCAAAAGGCAGAGAGACAGAGATCTTCCATCTGCGAGTTTACTCTCCAAGTGCCTGCAGCAGCCGGGTGCCCAGCATTTGACCTGGGTCTCCCATGTAGGTGGTAGTGACTGAAGTGCTTAAGCTGTGATCTCCCACCTCCCAGGGTGTACGTGAGCCGGATACTGGATCAGAAGTAGAATAGCCAGAACTCCAAGCAGGCCCTCCAGTATGGGATGCAGTGTTCCAAACAGTGACTTAACCGTTGTGCTGAACATCACCTCACATTCTTTTTGTGGATGAATTTCTTGAACTGAAGTTGTGGAATTAGTGGATGAAAATATATCTATTTTTTTTATGCTGTTTCTCATGTCTCCCAATATTTTTTCTCTAAAATTCAGATTAGTATTGTTTACTAGAATTATTATGTGAGCCACATTTTAAATTATAAGTTTTCTAGTAGTCACATTAGGGAAGTAAAAAAAAAAACCACTAATTTTAGTAACATATGTAATCCAGTGCACGTAAAGTAGTATTCTTTCAACATGTAATCAGTATGAAAAATCACCAATGAGATATTTTATACTTTTTTTTTTTGCCACAAATGTGAAATGTGTGATGGTTTTGTTCCCAGAAACATTTCAGAAGTGATTTTGAAACTTAGCTTTTTTTTTTTTTTGGCTTATGACTAGTCTCATATATATTTTTTTAAATTAAATTTATTTATTGGAGAGAGAATGAGAGAATGTGTGCCCATTTGTTGGTTCATTCCCCAAATGTCCACAATGGCCAAGACTGGGCCTGGCTGAGGGTGGGAGTGTGGAACTAGATCCAGGTCTTCCATAAGGGTGCTGGGAACCCAGCTACTTGTGACATTTGGTCATATATTTTATAGTCTCAACACTGAATTTATGTTGCTTCAATTCTTCAGAACATGGATAGCCTACTATGTGCCACGAAAGTTCTTTGGACACATAGTAAATTCTTTTTATTTTCTTCATGAATAATACATTTACTGTCACCAGTTTTATATACTGAATAGTTTGGGTAAGTGTCATACCTTCCTTGTATGAGTAACAATAGGTAACATTTATCAGGATTTTCCTATCTCAAGCACAAGGACCATTCTTTATGTGCATTGTTTTATCCACTCCTTTCACTGGTACCATTGTAATCTAATTTTTCAGGTATGACTGTGGCACAGAGTTTAAGTTAATCTCCCTAGTTACATAGTTCATACACCACAAAGCTAGGACCAGTTTCCCAGAGTTTGAGCTTTGCTGTCTGTGCGCTGAAGTGCAAGGGTGGCACCTGCGTGGGAGGAGCTGGGATGGCATCGTGTTACTCCCTGGGCTGATGGTGGCTTTCCTCTCTCCTGAAGCATGGCCACGAGGAAGCCTCATTGATGTGGAAGCTGTCTCAGAGGCAAGAAAGTGAAGAAACTGTGGTAAGCAGAGTGTGTCCGTATACACGTGGCAGTCTGTCCGGACATGTACTGTGCCTCCTGCTTCCTTGCCTTCGTGTTACCATGTTATTAGTGTAACTCTTATTCCTTTCAGACATCAGGGCGTTAATATAAAGGATGCATGAGATTTGCATGTGAAATTTTATTTTCTCTTGTTTGAAAGTCTGGTCCTGTTGAAGGCAGTCTCGGTCGTGGGGCAGAGGTAGCCAGACTGCTGTGTGCAGCCTCAGTGTTCTTTGTGGAAGGGTGAGGGAGAGGTTTTGGAAAGATGTTTGCGGGGAAGAGGATTAGGTCGGGCGAACAGCCAGCCTTCTCACTGTGGCTCTGCCTTCAAATGGAAGAAGACTGGGAAAATCTGAAGAAAGAGAAGTCACAAAAGACATGATTCAGGCCATTGTTGGGAGAAACAGAGAAGGTCACATAATTTTCAGAAACGTGAAATCAGAGAGATCAAGGAACCACAGTACCCTGCTCTCCGCCCCCCGCCGTATCGCCCCTTCACCTAGCTGAGTGCCTGGCGCGTGGAGTGTGCTGCCATGTTTACTGAGTGGATGAGTTGCAGTTTCAAAATGCTGGCCAGACACAGGATGTGGTAGAGTCCCGATCATCCTGAGTTTGAACATGAATATAAAGTGTGATGTTTACTAGTTTTTGTTTAAGACTCCTGTGGTAGCTAAGATATGGAGCGAACCTAGGTGTCTCCATACGTGGATGAACAGATGGACAAAAATGTGGAAGTTATACACAATGGAATATATTCAGTAACAACAACAAAATGAAATCCTATCATTTATGGCAAAAAGGGTGGAACCAGAGGACATTCTGTTAAGTGAAATAGGCCAGACACAGAAGACAGATACCACATGTTCTCTCTTGCTCATACATGGAAACTGCCAAAGTGGATTCAGACAAGTAGAGAGTAGAATGGTGGTCCCTCGAGGCTAACAGGGGACTAGTGGTGGGAGGGATGGAGGAGGTTGTCTCAGGGGTACCAATACACAAACAGGAGTGCAGGTTCCCGTCTTCTCAGCACAGTAGGTGATGGTCCCAACAGCTTATTGTATGATTTATAAAGAACTAGGAGAGAGAGATCTTGAATGTTCCCAGCACAGAGAAATGATACATGTTTAAGGAGATAGAAATACTAATTACTTTGACTTGTTCATTATACATATTGCATTATAGTGTATCACATAAATGTTACATTTCAATAAAAAGATTTCTTTACAGGTGAAAGTATATAACATTTGTTTTTGTTTTTCTTATCAGTAGATATTATTTGTACAACAAATACAGTATTATCATTCAATGTAATGTGTCATGATTTGATAGAAAAGTATGCCAAAAGAATTTGCATTAATTTTTTTTTAAGATTTATTTTTTTATTTGAAAGGCAGAGTTACGGAGAGGCAGAGACACAGAGAGAGAGAGAGAGAAGTCTTCTATTCGTTGATTGACTTCCTAGGTTGCTGCAATGGCTAGAGCTGCACCAATACAAAGCCAGGAGCCAGGAGCTTCCTCTGGGTCTCTCACACGAATTTGCTGGGGGCCCAAGGACTTGGGCCATCTTCCACTGTTTTCCCAGGCTACAGCTGGATTGAGAGCTGGATTGGAAGCGGAGCAGCTGGGACTCGAACTGGTGCCCTAATAGGATGTCGGCACTGCAAGCAGTGGCTTTACCTGCTACGCCACACTGTCAGCCCCCCTTTGATTTGTATTTTATGACATGTTTAAAGAACATTTCTAAATTTACAACAAGACTGAGAGAAAGGTACCTTTCTCTGTTTCCACTTTGTCCTCACTCATGCATAGCTTCTCCCATTATCAGTATCCCTCATTAGACTGATACTCTTTGCTTCAGTTGAAAAACATAAATTGACACATCATCACTCAAAGTCCATGGTTTGCATTAGGATTTACTTTTTGGTGTTGTAGATTCTATGGTTTTGGACAAGTGTATAATGGCGTGAATTACTAGGAATTGAATCTAGCTTTAGCACTAATGTTCCTTCGTCAGCAAAAGGAGCATATGTTGGAAGTGATGGTAATAAAATCATACTTGCAAGTTTGGGTCCAGATGAGGAGAGTGCTTATCGTATTTAAGGAGAACACAGTGGGTGCAAGTGTCTGAATGTGTTCTAGCCATGATTTTCAATGTAGTTTCAGTTTTGCTGAATTGGTTAAGCTAGGATTATAGGAATGTAAAATTGTGACCCACATTCTCATTTTCTCTGCTTATGTGTTTCTTGCTGGAATGCAGGGTGAAGCACCATCGGCATAGCAAAGATGACTCAAAACTACTCTTTTTTTTATCTTTTATTTAATAAATTTCCAAAGTACAGCTTTTGGATTACAGTGGCTTTTTCCCCCCATAACCTCCCTCCCACCCGCAAAAACTGTTCTTTTGCAGTTACCGCTACCTCTTTTTCTTTGCTCCATTCCCTAGTGTTTTTTTTTTTTTTTAAAGATTTATTAATTTTGTGAAAGAGCAGCAGAGGAGGGAGGGAGAGCCTTTTGTCCACTGGCTCATCCCAGTTGGCTGTAGTAGCTGGGGCCGAGCCAGCCCAAAGCCAGTAGCCAGAAACTCCATCCAGGTCTCCCTTTGTGGGTGGCAGGGGCCCAAGTACTTTGGCCATCTTCCTGTGTTTTCCTGGGCGCGTTAGCAGGAAGCTGGATTGGAAGCAGAGCAAGTGGGACTTGTGCTTTGAAATGAATGCTGGTTGCTAGTGTTGTGAGTGGCAGTTTAAACCACTGCAGCGCAACCCCAACCCCACAATTTAAAAATAATATTTTATTTGAGAAAGTATGTGGGGGGTGGGGAGAGAAAGAAAGCCAAGAAAATGAAGGAAAGAAAGAAAAGAAAAGAAACAGAGCTCCTTTCTAG
This sequence comes from Oryctolagus cuniculus, assembly GCF_051225735.1. Taxonomy (NCBI): domain Eukaryota; kingdom Metazoa; phylum Chordata; class Mammalia; order Lagomorpha; family Leporidae; genus Oryctolagus; species Oryctolagus cuniculus. The sequence continues at coordinate 10,888,469 of NC_142873.1, read as the reverse complement.
TGGTTCCCTCCCCGTATGCTACCAGTAGCCTAGGCTGGGGCTGGAGCCCGGAGCAGGCCTGCAGTACAGCCCCTCTGTGTGAGCGGCAGGAGCCCCATGACTTGAGCTGTCACCGGTGCTTCCTAGGGTCAGCCTTGGCAAAAAGCTGGGATCGGGAGCTGGAGCTGCACTCCAGGGTCGGGTGCAGGCGTCCTAACCGCTGGGCTGGTTGCCAGCTGCCCTGTATCTGAATTCCTGACCTACACTGTTGTCTTGTTCTCTGAAGAACGTACGGCCTGGCAGAGCAGAGTCCGTTTTCCCTCTTCCCGTTAAGTGCACGTCACCACCCCAGATTCTCGTGGTGGCCTCTGCACGACTACTGCTCAGTGTTCTGCCAGCCTCCTGGTCCTTGGTTTGGTGTCCAACAGACACCAAATTTGGGGAGATTTCCAGTCATTGCTTGACACTTCTCTTTTGTTCCTTTCTCTGTTGTTCCTCTGATACTCCCGTTACACACGTGTTACCCCTTTTGTAGGAATCGCACAGTTTTGGTCCGTTTTGTCCTCTTTAAGGCTTTGTTCATTCACTTGCGTTTCCGTTCTGAAGGTTTCAGCCGAGATACCCTCACGCTCGGAGGTTTTTCTCCCTCAGCTGTCCCTGAGCTGCTTCTTCCCGTTCTGCTCCTGAGCCCGTCAAAGGCACTCCTCGTTTGTGTTGCAGTGTCTTTGATCCCTGACTTTGAGGTTATTCCCTGTAGTCTCTCTCTCTCTATCGATCTGTTATTGTGTGCTGTCCATACACCCCTGGTCTGATATTCCGGTATCTTTGCCGTGTCAGGAACTCATGCTGCGGCTGTCTCTTCAAGCTGGACGTTGTCCCTTTCAGTGTGCCCTGTAGTGTTTTCTCGGTAGCGGGCTATGTTGTCACGGGCAACAGGAGGTGGGTGGTGAGGTGTGGGGGAGGGGAAGCACTGTCGTCCTGCCTGCGTCTCCTACTAGTGTGTTTCTTGGTCCCCTCTGGGTGGGCCAGGATGGTGTGCGTGAACTGGACGTGGCTGTTTCCCGTCCTGGTTTGGTCAGGCTCTGATGAGACCGCAGCAGGTTAGGCTCTGGCTAAGTCTGTTCTCCAAGGGCAGGCCTTGTGAAGCACAGAAAGCTCCGGCCTATTCCAGGGTGGTCCCCCCTCCCCTCGTGCCCCCCAGAAGCACAAGGGGCTTCCCTCCTGCAGTCACCTATAAAGTTCACAAGCACGTGCCGTGCATCCGTGATTGGGCCCCACGTGCCTGCCCTGGGCCACACCTGCTGAGCAGTTTCAGCTGAGGTTTTCCTGCACTGACGCTGGCTCCAGCAGCAGGGACTCCCTGCACTTTGCCTGCTGTCTCTCCACGCTTGGGGGCAGCAGTTTGCCCTGTGCCTGCTCCTCTCTTACAGATCCTAGTCAAGTCTTGTGTATTTCTTCATTTTATTTCCTAAGCTGTTTGCCCATGAAACTAGAAACTGAAAGTCTCAAAAAAAGTACACTGAGGGCTGGCGCTGTGGTGTAATGGGAAAAGCTGCTTCCTGCAGTGCCAGCATCCCATGTGGACACGGTTTAAGTCCCTGCTGCCCCACTTCTGATCCAGCTCTCTGCTTTGGCCTGGGAAAGCAGTGGAAGATGGCCCAAGTCCTTGGGCCCCTGCACCCTTGTGAGAGACCCAGAAGAACCTTCTGGCTCCTGGTTTTAGATCAGCACAGCTTCAGCCTTTGCGGCCGTCTGGGGAGTGAACCACTGGTTGAAGACCTCTCTCTCTCTCTGCCTCTGCCTCTATGTAACTCTGCCTTTCAAATAAATAAATTTTTTTTTTTTTGACAGGCAGAGTAGACAGTGAGAGAGAGAGAGAGAGACAGAGAGAAAGGTCTTCCTTTGCCGTTGGTTCACCCTCCAATGGCCGCCGCGGCCAGCGCACCGCGCTGATCCGAAGCCAGGAGCCAGGTCCTTCTTCCTGGTCTCCCATGGGGTGCAGGGCCCAAGCACTTGGGCCATCCTCCACTGCACTCCCTGTCCACAGCAGAGAGCTGGCCTGGAAGAGGGGCAACTGGGACAGAATCCGGTGCCCCGACCGGGACTAGAACCCAGTGTGCTGGCGCCGCAAGGCGGAGGATTAGCCTAGTGAGCCATGGCGCCGGCCAATAAATAAATCTTAAAAAAAAACAAAACAAAACAAAAAACAACAACAACAAAAAAACCCTGTAGGTCCGTTTTTCCTGCAAAGTATTTGCTCACAGTAAAACTTCACCTCCCACCCTCCCGTAGCGAGGTGTCCTTGGCCATCCTCGTAGATACGTAGGCGTACAGGAACTTCTCATGCTGGAAGGTCAGAATTGAATATCCAGACGTGAGTGACACCGCAGCTGCGTGGTGGTATAATCGATTGATGGCGTTGCTTACTGCCGTCAGTTTGGTGCTGGAGACGAGCATTCCCCTCCTAGGTGACAGATGGGGCAGCTGAGCGCTCCGCCAGCCTCCTGCCTGAGTCCCAGGTCTGCGCGTGCATCTTCTGCCCCTCGCCCTCGCTATGCTCAGGCCGCCCTGACTTCCCTCTTCCCTCCGCCCCCTCTGAGTGTGCTCGCGCTCTCACGTCCATGTGTTGGCTGATGACACTGGTGTAGTCCAGGTTCTGAATATGGAAGCCCGGGAGAGCAGGATCATTTTCCCTTCTTCCCCTTAAGTCCAAGTCACCCTTGTTACAGCTTCTTGTGGCGGCCGCTCCACTCTCCTTGTTCTAGTCCTTCCCTCTGTGTTCCGTGTCCGTCTTTCTTCAGGAACCAGAATGATCCCATGGTGGGGTTCTTGCCTCCTGCGGATGGACATGCGGGTTCTGTGAGCGGTCTGTGGCGTGTTCTGATGGTCTGCAGGAGGGACGGGGTGTTCAGGTCCACGTGCGGGTTCTGTGACCTGTCTGTGGCGTGTTCTGATGGTCTGCAGGAGGGGTGGGTTCTGTGAGTGGTCTGTGGCCTGTTCTGATGGTTTGCAGGAGGGGTGGGTTCTGTGAGTGGTCTGTGGCGTGTTCTGATGGTCTGCAGGAGGGGTGGGGTGTTCAGGTCCCTTTCCTAGAAGGGTGCTTGTGAACCCCCCGTGAGTCCAGGGACACAGGAGGGATAGCAGATGCTGACCTGAGGGTGACAGTCGTGACAGGAGGGGAAGGGGCCAGGAGACACGTGGGAGCCGACTGTCAGGTTGGCATGGGCAGGGCAGAGCCTGGAGGATTCCTGGGGTTTGGGTAGGTGGATGATACCAGTACGTAGGAAGTGGAAGAGCAGATGTAAATAAAGGGAGGGACAGCTTTTGAGGGAAAGCCTGAATTCTCCAGATGTTTACTGCATTTCTGCCATCCTCTTAGCCTGGAAACCTGCACCCATATTTCTACTCCGTTTCCCTGACAAACTCTCACCTAGCAGACCAAGATGGTGTGCAGCCTCCCACCCCTCCAGGCCTGGCCCAGCATGCGTGCCTCCATCTTACCCCTTGGTGGAGTGGAAGGTGATTAGCCCGGTGCTCTCTGACCCAGTGCCTGGCAGGATCTGGGCAGCCTGTCCGTGGAAAGGAAGGGGCCGTGGTGCCGTGAGACTTCTCAGTCAACGTTTCCATCCTTTGGGAGGTCTGACAGTTCAGGCGGGACTGGGCTGACTGTGGTTCTTGAGCATGCGTTTCTGTGTATGTGTTCCTAACACTGCAGATGAAGCCATCAGTAGGGAATGCATTCATGGGTGAGAAATGGATTGCTGCACACTTAGATTTCTGTGTATAACACATTATTTTTGCTCCTCAAAATTATAGTTTTCTTAAAAGGCTGTTTGTTAACCATTTTCTTCTTTTAGTCATATCTGTAAATTAACAAAGGTATTTCTTGCAAGAATTCAGTTAGCCTTTGTTGGTTTTATAAATACTTATATTTTAAAATTTTCAAAGTCAAGTGAATCTCAGAAAGCATATAGTTTCCCAGCCTATTTACAAATTTCAAGTTTATGATTGATTTTTTTTCATGCTTTATTTTTACCTCTAGGAAATTGAAAAAGAAGACATTGATTTAGAAAATACTGAAGCTGATGAGTATACACCCAGTTTTGAAGGTGATTTTGAAGTATGTATAAAAGTTAAAGTTTTTCTGCTTAAACATAATTCATTCTTAAAAGTTAGCATATGTGAAGTATTATAGCTTTTTTCTCTCTTAATATTTTTAATATCCAGTATCTGACTAGATTTGCTTTAGGTCTGTCTGTAACTTTTGAAAAATTGACTGTACTTATGGAAATGCTTACTAATATGATATAAATAAGGGACTTTAAAATTTAGTCCATTTTTATGTGTACAGCATTCAAATATGTGTGTGTGTAACTGTATGCAAATAAACACTTTTCAGATTCTTGGCACAGCGGTTGTATATTGTGCAGTTCATTTTTAGAGAAATAAGTGCAGTTTATAGAACTATATAATTCAATGATATTAAAATCAGTGAACTATAAAAGTCTGTCTTAGCCATAATAAGGACTCTATTTTAAATTAGAAATTGTAATGTTTTCTTCAGTACAAGTGCTACTTAAAGTGTTCCAAAAATGTTGTTATTATAGGACTATGAAGATGACTTTGAGGTTTGTGATGGAGATGACGATAGTAATAATGAGACTGAATCAAAAGAAAACATCGAAGAACTTCCTCCGGCCCGCAAAAAGGAAATCCAAGAAATTCAGAAAGCCATTAATGCAGAAAATGAAAGGGTTGGCGAGTTGTCCTTGAAACTGTCTCAGAAGCAAGGTCGAGTGGATTGTACCAGGGAGTCCAGGGCAGGTAAATGATGGTGTCCATGCTCATATGTCTGTGTAGGACCTGTTACAGACAGGGTCCCTGTAATCAGGTGGGCAGATAAGTAGCATTTTGTCCATTGGGGTGATGCTGTGCCCTTTTGATCTGTGAGACGTTGAAGAGCCTTGAATCATGTGGGTGTTAGGGACCGTCTAATGGAAGAAGTTTCTCTCTGGCACCCGAGGCCTGAGGGTGGCCGTGAGCACGTGTCAGGTGCCCGTCAGTGTGCAGTGTACTCATTTTTCCAACGTAATCAGTTCTTGCTCAGTCTGTGAGTGTAAGCTCTTGTTTTCCCGATTGGCCTGAGTTTTCACTAAGGGAGCAGTCGTGGTTACCAGCAGGAGACTCAGAGATGCCAGCAAATGAGAGTCATTGTGAGCAGGCCGCAGACCGAGGGGGCAGCATGGCCGTGAAGGCTCAGCAGCGCGGCTCGGCAACGCTGGTCACGAAGAACGTTTCTCACTGAGCCTTTTGTCCCCCCAGAGGTTTTGGTTAGGAGTTTAGAAATACGTTTCAACCCCCAGATCTTGGCATCTGGGTATGATAAGTTACTTGTGCGAATAGAACAGGAAACAGTCGAATGATGCATAACAACATTTTGATCAGTGACATATTGAATGTACGACGGTGGCACCGTAATTCTGTCACTTAGTGATGCATTGTTGAGGTTGTAGCTGTCACGTTTGTGTCAGTGCACTCTCTGATGTCTGCCCAGAGATGAAATCGCCTGAAGAGGCAGTTCTTAGAATACGTCTTCATCACTGAGTGACGATGGCTGTGACTGTTTTAGAGTGACTGAAGGAAAAACAGCTAAAAAAACCTAGCACTGAAAGTAAAATAAAATAATAGTATAGGGGTACACTACTTTTATTCATCTAGTAAAATAATGATGAAAACAATGAATCACGATTAGTAATTATGAGTGTAATGTAACTGCAGGAGGAGCACCAACAGGGAGATCAGTATTCTGATTTTGTGTCTGCTACAGAGGTAGTGAAACCCCATGGCAAGCGCTGAATTTAGACTATTCTGTAAACTTACAGCTGAAAGCCTCTGAAGCCAGGGGTGCCTGTCCTGGCAGCGTTAAGGATCTGCCTTCGTTTTGTCTGTATTGTGTTCATTAGCCTGTCCTGGGCAGGTGTCCAGGCCTGGCTGCCTGCCTCTGCTGTGGAGGAGCATGTGCAGAGGAGTGTGCAGCAGGATGTCAGGACCGCGTTCCGGTCCTGCCGGAGCTCAGAAGTTGCTGAGAAGGTGGCGTCTGGGTGCACAGGTTCAGCTGCCACCTGCGACTCCCGCATCGTGTACTCGAGAGCTGGTGTGCGTCCCGGCTGCCTCACTTCCCATCCAGCTCCCTGCAGATGCACCAGCGAAGGCAGCAGAAGGTGGCCAAAGTGCACGGGCCCCTGGCACCGTGTGGGAGACCTGGATGGAGCTCCTGGCTCCTGGTTTTGCCTGGCCCAGCTCAAGCCATTGCAGCCATTTGGGGAGTGGACCAGTGGATAGAAGATGTCTCTCTTCCTTCTGTAACTCTGCTTTTCAAATACTTATACACATACATTAAAGTTTTTAAAGTCTGAGATGTGAGCAAGATGTTTTTTAAAGTTCTCAATTTTCTTAGCAGATCTGTTTAGTTCATCAAATTATTGCTGAAGAGGTTATGATCACATGAGTGACTTTAATAGATTGTATTTCATAATTTTGTCCTTTTAATGTCTGCAATTCTAAACCCTTTGACAAGTTTTAGTAATATCTAGGTTGCTAGTTCTGCTTCAGTTTCCTTTTCATCATCTTCCTTTTCTTCTTGAGATGACTCAGCAAATTTTTTTGTTTGAAAGGCAAAGGTACAGAGAGAGAGAGAGAAAGATATTGAGGGAGATCTTCATCCATGGATTCACTCTCCAGATGGCTACAGTGGCTGGGCTGGACCAGGTGAAAGCCAGGAGCCCCTAACTCCATCCAGGTCTCCCCCGGGGTGCAGGGGCCCAAGCACTTGAGCCATCTTCTCTGTCTTCCCAGGCGCACTAGCAGGAACTGGATTGGAAGTGCAGAAGTTCAGATTCCAGCTGGCACTCCTACGGGGTGCTGGTGATACAGGTAGCAACTTAACCTGTTGCACTTCAACACCAGACCCAGCAAATTCTTTAACTTCCTCATTGGCTAACACTTCCTGATGGCCTTCAATAGGTTGTCCACTTCTCTGTCACCCCTGTTGACAGACTTTTTCCCACCAGCTTGTCTTGCTGCACACAGGGTTTTCCTGACTTCTCTGTCAGTCCCCAGCAGCCTTTAAAACTCAATTATACTCTTTAAGTTCTTCCAGTAGGAATTTAGTTTCTGATTTTCATTTATCCATTGAAGCTTTGATGAATGGCATTGCATCAGCCGTAGAGAATATTCCAGCACTGTTTTGTGTTTAAATTGAAATCTGCATCAAGTGTTGATCCAATGTGATGAGATACAAGTATGTGTATGTGTCCATGACAAATCAAACAGGGTCCTGGTCATGGAGCTGCAACAGTGGGGTAAAAATGCAACCTTGACGTTTTTATTCTCATAGCAGATAGTTTCAGGATGGCCAGGTGCAGTGACTTTTATTAAGAAGACTTTAAATCCTAACCCTTCTAAGCAGTACTTGCTTCTAGGATAAAGTATTGACGAAACCATTCCATCAACAAGATGGCTGTCATTCTTGATTTGTGATTATGTCGCCAGGACACAGTGAAATAATCACGTTGGTGTTTCTGAGAGTGGTGTGTCCTTCACTCAGTACCCTGTGCCTGGCTTTATCATACGCCCTGTGGGGTTACCACATGTTTTATGCTCTCATTGCCTCTTTTGCAGTTTTGTGAATTTTTTTTTGCACTTTGGTGGGTTCTGTTTTGCATCTTCTTCCAGTGCAGTTAAAGACCAGCTTTGGATGGCATTCTCCTTAACCAGCTTGTTCAGTCTGTTAGAAGTGTGGCAGCAGCTTCCGCACTGAGATAGCCTCTCCAGGAATTGTTATATTTTTAGTCCATCCCTGTTCCTGAGTCTGTTGTAACCATCCCTCACTTGCAGTCAATGGCTTGCAGTCACTTCTTTCTGGGCATCTCTCACTGACGTCATACGTACGCTCAGTTCTGTTCTGTTCTTTTCTTTCTTTTTTTTTTTTTGACAGGCAGAGTTAGACAGTGGGAGAGAGAGACAGAGAGAAAGGTCTTCCTTCCATTGGTTCACCCCCTAAATGGCCGCTATGGTCGGTGAGCTGCGCTGATCCGAAGCCAGGAAGCAGGTGCTTCCTCCTGGTCTCCCATGGGGTGCAGGGCCCAAGGACTTGGGCCATCCTCCACTGCACTCCCTGGCCACAGCAGAGAGCTGGCCTGGAAGAGGGGCAACCAGGACAGAATCCGGCGCCCCAACCAGGACTAGAACCCGGTGTGCCGGCGCCGCAGGCGGAGGATTAGCTTAGTGAGCCGCGGCGCCGGCCTGCTCAGTTCTTTCTGCTGTGTGTTGCTGTCCATGTCCATGCCTACACACAAATTTAATGCCTTCTCCGTATTAACTAAGCTCTTACCATGTACTGTGGGTATAATTTTCGCAGTTTGAGGAGTCACAGCAAAACCAGCAGTTTTTTTTTCTTCACAATTTCATGGGTAGACTTGTTCCTACTGTAGATCCGAGCAGCCTCAGCATATGATTTTTTCCCCTTGTAAGGCATGTTCACCTTTTCACTTACAGGAAGGACGTTATCACTTCTCTTTGGCCTGTCTGAATTGCCAGCACTTCTATTCTTGCACTTCGGGGCTGTTACTAAGGAAAATAAAGGTTCCTGGAACACAAGCACTGTGATGCCAGGATGGTTGATCTGATAAAATGGCTGCCAAGTCTTTAATGTTGGCGGGTGGGTATACAGAGTGGGTACACTGGACAAAGGGATGAGTCACATAGTGGGAAGGGTAGGACAGGGTGGCACAAGATTTTATCACACAACTCAGAGCAGCCTAAAATTTAAAGCTAATGAATTGTTTCTCGAATTTCCATCTAATAATGAAAGATTTCAGCTGACCATGGGTACTGAAACTATGTAAAACAACTATAGGTAAGGGAGGTCTACTATATATATATATATATAATCTTTTATATTTTGGGGATAGTGGAGGAACCTATGACTGAGTTGGATCTGTCTTAAGTATTTTTAAAGGGGCTCGCCCCTCTGCCTGCAGTGCTGGGATCCCATATGGGCACCAGTTCTAGTACCGGCTGCTCCTTTTCTGATCCAGCTCTCTCCTATGGCCTGGGAAAGCAGTAGAAGATGGCCCAAGTGCTTGGGCTCCTACAGTCGTGTGGGAGACACGGAGGAAGCTTCTGACTCCTGGCTTCAGATCAACCAATGTCTGGCCTTTGTGGCCATTTGGGGAGTAAACCAGCAGATGGAAGACCTTTTTCTCTTGTCTCTCCATCTCTCTGTAACTCTACCTTTCAAATAAATACAATCTTTAAAAAACTATTTTTAAAAGCTAGAGTAGTGTGATTGTACATACAGTAGATGATCAGTAAAATTTGCTTTGTTGCCTGAAAGTTTTAGATGAATTAAACAGGACAAACCTCTTAAATGTGCTTGACAGATGTTTAGCATTGCTGTCATTAGTTTCGGGTAAAGAACTTGTGGAATGTCATTGTTACATATTCTTCTGTCTTATTCTTGTCTTTTTTTCCTTGAAAGAAATACTTCAGTATCACCTAATTAGCTCTTTTCCCCTGGTACAGATGGGAATAATTCTCCTTCCAGAGCCCCTGTTTGTGGAATTTTTGTGGATTTTGCAACAGCCTCACACCGCCAGAAGAGTAGGACTCAGGCCCTTAAGCAAAAGTAGGTATTTTGGGAAGTTTGCCAAAGGATTATGGAATTGTAATACAGTTTGCTTCAGTGTACTTAAAAAAAAAGCTTTTTCTTTTCTTTATTTAAAAAAACTTTTAAAGGTTTTTATTTATTTATTTCAAAGGCAGAGTTACAGAGAGGCAGAGAGAGAGGGAGGTCGTGTATCCGCTGGTTCACTCCCCAAATAGCCGCAAGGCCAGAACTGGGCTGATCCAAAGCCAGGAGCCAGGAGCTTCTTCTGGGTTTCCCACGTGGGTGCAGGGGCCCAAGGACTTGGGCCATCTTCTACTGCTTTCCCTGGCCATAGCAGAGAGCTGGATTGGAAGTGGAGCAGCCGAGAGTCAAACTGGTGCTCATATAGGATACTGGCACTGCAGGTGGAGGTTTAACCCAGTACTCCACAGTGCCAGCCCACTCTGTTTTCTCTGTTGGCTGTTTAGGTGTATCCTTTAATTTGTGCCACATTTATCTTTGCGTTTAGATATTAGGCTGGTAGTGCGAGTATGTGTACTGGTGTCTTAGATGTTTGACATCTGATGTTTGTTGTTAAATTTGTGGCTGGCTATTGAGGAGTTACCCTGGGAGTCTGTTTTGGCTGAGGCGGAATCACAGTCGCACTTCACTAAGCTGGGGGCCAGAAACCCCCAAGGGGACAGTAAGTGTGGCTCTTGTAACGTGGCTTCTCAGTTGGCATTGTTGTCACTGAAGGCCAGTTAATGTCAGTCCTGCTGTATCCTTGTGAGTTCAGTATCACTGCATCTGTGTCTCACTTGACGAAGCTAAGGAAATTAGAAATGATTAAGAATACTCGTATTAGATAATACTTGAGTTGAGTGCTTTTGTATTTTTTTTTAAAGATTTTATTTATTTGAGAGGCAGAGTTATAGACACAAAGGGGAGAAAGAGAGAAAGGTCTTCCATCTGCTGATTCACTCCCCAGATGGCCACAGCAGCCAGAGCTCCGCTGATCCAAAGCCAGGAGCCAGAAGCTTCTTCCAGGTCTCCCACACGGGTGCAGGGGCCCAAGGACTTGGGCCATCTTCTACTGCTTTCCCAGGCCATAGCAGAGAGCTGGATGGGAACTGGAGCAGCAGGGAATTGAACCGGTGCCCATATGTGATGCTGGCACTGCAGGCAGTGGCATTACCTGCTATGCCACAGCACCTGCTCCACTTAGGTATTTTATGTGTGTAGCTTGGAGTGCTGCTTTATGTGTATTACCTCAGATTCCTTAGCAGCCCCATTTTAGAGATAAGAAAGAAAAGGCTCAAGGTCAAAATGTAGTGACTGGTAAAGTTGAGGTTTTTCTTTTTTTAAGATTTATTTATTCATTTGAAAGAGTTAGAGAGAGAGACAGAGAGAGAGCATCTGTCTGCTGGTTCACTCCCCAAATGGCCACAATGGCCAGGGTGGAGCTGAGCTGAAGTCAGGATCCTGAAGCTTATTACCAGTCTCCCACATGGGTGCAGCGGCCCAAGCACTTTGGCCATCTTCTGCTTCTTTTCCCAGGCCATTGGCGGGGGGCTAGATTAGAAGTGGAGCAGCCAGGACATGAACTGGCATCCATAATGGGATACTAGCATTGCAGGTGGTAGCTTTACCTGCTGTGCCACAACGCCATCCCCTAGAATTGAGTTTTGAACCTAGGACTGCCAGACATCAAGGTCCAAGCTTCTAATTACTGTAAATTTAGAATTTTATACAAGATATTTTTAAGCCAAGGGTTTCTTGTGCTAAACTCAAATATTTTTAAGGCTTAAATGAAAAAAAAACAAAAAAAACCAAAAAAAAACTCTATACCTTCCAGCTCACTGAATGGCCTTGGTAAATAGTGTGTAAATATTTGCTAAAGGAACAATAAACCATTACTGATAAAATTAACAGTTTTCACAGGATTTTTGTTGGCCTTATATTTTGGGCATCCTATTGAAGCAGTAAAACTAAAGTTCTCTTTTGTTGTTTGTTTTTTAAACCTGATTCTGAGAAAATTGCATAACAGAATGCTTAACAGGATGCTCTTTTTTATTTTATTTTCTTAAAGATTTATTTTACTTTTTTGAAAAATAGAGTTACAGAGAGAGAGGGGGAGAGACAGAAGTCTTCCAACCTCCGGTTCACTCCCCAGATGGCCACAACGGCCAGAGCTGCGCTGATCCGAGGCCAGGAGCCAGGAGCTTCCTCCAGGTCTCCCACGCAGGTGCAGGGATCCTAGCACTTGGGCCACCCTCCACTGCTTTTCCAGGCCACAGCAGAGAGCTGGATCGGAAGTGGAGCAGCTGGGTCTCGAACCAGCACTCATATGGGATGCTGGTGCTGCAGGCCATGGCTTTAACCCACTGTGCCATAGCGCCGGCCCCCAGAATGCTCTTTTTTTTTCTAATTATTTTTTTATTTGAAAGAATTAAAAGAGTAATTAAATGGGGCCAGCACTGTGGCATAGCCTGTAAAGCTGCTGCCTGCAGTGCCGGCATCCCATATGGCCGCTGTTTAGAGTCCCGGCTGTTCCACTTCTGATCCAGCTCTCTGCTGTGGCCTGAGAAAGCAATGGAAGATGGCCCAAGTCTTTGGGCCCCTGCATCCTAGTGGGAGACCTAGAGAAAGCTCCTGGCTCCTGGCTCTTGGCTTTGGATCAGCACAGTTCTGGCCATTGCAGCCATCTGTGGAGTGAACCATTGAATAGAAGACACCTATCTCTCTCCTCTCTCTCTCTCTCTCTCTCTCTCTCTCTCTCTCTGCCTCTCTGCCTCTCTGCCTCTCTGCCTCTCTGTAACTCTGACTTTCAAATAAATTACTTAACAGCATAGCACAAAAATTGAAGGAAATGAAGGGGGATACTTAGTTGTTGTAAGGTCCTGACAGAAAGAGGTAAAAGTACTTAAGGGAGATTTTAATAGGGTAGGAATGCATGTTAATATATGTAGGGTACTTATTAAAAGGTTAAAAGGTACTGGAAAAATCTCATAACTAACAGCCCGTACTGTTAAACTACCTAGCTAACAAACTGTACCTAACATAACATTGAAAATTACACTTGGGGCCGGCATTGTGGTGTAGGGGATTAAGCTGCCAATGCAGTAAATTATTCCATATGGGTGCTGGTTTGAGTCCCGCCTACTCCACTTCCAGTCAAGCTACCTGCTGATGCACCTGGGAAAGCAGCAGAAGATTGACCCAGGCACTTAGGCCCCTGTACCCATGTGGGAGAAGTGGATGAAGCTCCTGGCTCCTGGCTTTGGCCTGGTCCAGCTCTGGCTGTTGCAGCCATTCTGGGAGTGAACCAGTGGAAAGAAGATCTCTCTCTCTTTCTCAGTCTCTCCTCTCTAACCTTGCCTTTCAAGTAAATAAATAAATAAGTAAATAAATCTTAACAAAAGAAAAACTTATACCTAACACTGTTTTAGAAATATATATTGTTTTATTTATTTGAAAGAGTGACAGGGAGAGAGGGAAGGAGGGAGGGAGAGAGAGAGAGAGAGAGAAAGAGATTTCCCATCCACTGATCACAATCCCCAAATACCTGCAACAGCTAAGGCTGGACTAGGCTGAAGCCAGGAACCTAGAATTCCATCCTGGTCTCCCACATGGGTGGTTGGGGCCCAAGTACTTGGGCCATCTTCTGCTGTCTTCCCAGGCAAGTTAACGGGAAGCTGAATGGGAAGCGAAGTAACCAAGACTTGAGCTGGCGCTTTGATACGGATGCTGACGTTGCAAACAGCGGCTTAACCTGCTGCTCCACGTGTTGGCGCCTGCCATGTTCTTTTCAGTCCATATTCTTTTCTTAGCAAAAGGTCATATGATGCTGGGATTGAAACAGTACAGAATATGTTTTCTTACCACAGTGGAATTATGCTGAAAACTTTAATAAGCAGATAATTAGGAAATTCCCCAAAGTTTGAAAATTAAGCATTATAGTTTTTAATAAACTGTGAGTCAAAGAAGAAATCAGGAGGGGAATTACAAACTATTTTTAACAATGATAATAAAAACCAACATGCTCAGTACCGTGCCTGTGGGATGCAGCTGAAGCTAAACCTAGAGACGCCTATCAGAATATGAAGAGGCTGTAAATCGTGATGTGAGCATCCGTCTCAAGAGGTTTGTCAAAGAGACACAAATGGTACGTTAAAGGAGTTAGTTAGCAGGAGCAGAATTTTGTAAAATTGAAAACAGTTTTAATAAATCCAGCAAAACCAAAATTGTTAGCAAAGATTTGTAAAGTTTCCTTTCCTATCTGGAATGAGGCATTTGGATGTGTGCTGCTTTCTTTCTGTTCAACATTGTACACGGTTCTAGCTACAATTAGGCAAGAAAAACAAATTAATCTCACAAATAGTAATAATGTAAAATTGAAACTGTCCATTGCAGTGTGTTTCTGCATAGATGTGAGTCTAGAGCTGTGAGTCACTAGAATTTATGAATAAATGTGACGAATGACAGCAAGGGTACTGGGCAAAAGGGTGATATGCAGCAGTCAGCGGTGTCTCTGTGTATTACTGAATTGTCACCATTTACAGCAGGACTAGGATGAATGTAATGGAGTACATGTAAAAACCTCAGTACAGAGAATTTAACAGATACGACTGAAATTTAACAGATATGACTGAAATTTAACAGATATGACTAAAATTTAATAGATATGACTGAAATTTAACAGATACGACTGAAATTTAACAGATATGACTGAAATTTAACAGATATGACTAAAATTTAACAGATATGACTGAAATTTAACAGATATGACTGAAATTCAGGGAAACCCAAATAAGGGGTAGAGATCATGTTCTTGAAAGGAAGGTCTCACAGTGGCAGTGGTGTTGGTTCTCCCACCGAAGTGTGGGTTCTGCACCGTCGCGTTCGGAGTCTCAGCAGAGCGGGGGTTCTCACATCTTAGAATGCTGCTTCTAGAACTCCTGGAGATACAGAGGGTCAGGACTAGCACATCCTGAGGCAGAGAACAGAGCTAAGGCCTTGCGCTCAGCTATGAAGGTTTCTTGTAAAGCACAGGGAGTAAGCTGTGTTACTGCACGGGGAGAGAGGAGCAGACCAGTGCACAGACCGGGCAGTTCAGGAGCAGACACGTGCGTGTGATCACCTGACTCGTACGTTGCTAGTGCAGCGTGGTGGGGGAGGGGTGGTCTTTTCCGTGGAAGACTCTGGAACAATTAGATGCATGTGTGGAAACAGAGGAACCTGTGCCCCCTGCTTGTACCCCACATAGTCGGGGAGGGTGGTGAGAGACCAGGGAAGGTATAGGGTTCTTTTGTGGGTGCCGTGTGCTTGAAGGATTTTTTTAGAGACAGAAGATTGGGGGCAATAAGTTGGAAAGATAGGACATGGTGGCCAGAGAGTAAGATTCTGGACGCGTGATCGTACTTGGAAGGAAGGACAGGAGGACGCGAGGGGAGAGCAGATCACGTTGTTAGGTAGCAGGGTGTTGGGAGGAGCGTTCGCGTGTTCAGTGTGTGTTTATGAGCACCAGTAGTGCGGAAGTTAGAGTAAATGACAGCAAGAGAAGTCTGCCCGTGAGGAACGCGTATTCTGCTGGGGGCGATGGCCGATGACTATCACACGGGTTGAGCCCAGGGCATGCTAAAGAGAGGGTGTCTGGAGGAGAAGGAGAAACCAGCACGGGGTGCAGCAGACCGGTCTGTGAGCAAGAGGAAGCTGAGAGGATGTGGCGTTTCGGAAGGCGTGGGCCTGTGTTTCAGAGTCCTGTGGGAGACAGAGGTCGGCTGTGAACTCAGGAACGAGTGTGACCGACCTGCTCGTGCCACACAGAGGTCGTCCCTCCAGCCCCGACAGGGCAGTGAGTGATATGAGCTGCCGCTCTTGAAAATCCCAGTGGGAAAGAGGCACAGATACACACGCCTGGTCCAGCTGGGGGCACGCTTGGTCTCATAGATATTTCAACAGCTGTTTTTAAAAAGGAGAGGGGAGAAAGAGAGAGAGATTGTGATTCATCTCCCATTCTCTGGTTCTTTCCCCAAATGGCCACCAACAGCTAGGGCTGGACCAAGCCAAAGCCAAGGCCCTGGAACTCCAGCCAGAGCTCCCATGTAGTCAGCGGGGGCCCAAGCCCTTGAGCCATCACCTGCAGCCTGCTGGATCGGAAGTGGAGGAGCCAGTACTCCAACTCACACTTCAGTATGGGAAGTGGGTGTCCCATGTGGCGGCTTAGCCCACCACATCACAGCACCTGTCCCTGTGCACCAAGTATTGAATACCTCAGGCTCACAGTCAAGCACAAGCTGAGTCTTGCTCGTGGCTGACGTCCAGCCGTAATGCTTCCCTGCTCTTGCTGACTTTCTTATGTGTATTACTCACTTTCATTTTTGTCTTATTTCCATTTTCTTTTAAAGGACACGGAGTACAAAGCTGCTTCGGCTTATTGACTTAGATTTTTCCTTCACTTTCTCTCTCTTGGATCTACCACCAGTAAATGAATATGACATGTATATCAGAAACTTTGGGAAAAAAAATACCAAGCAGGTTAGTACAAGTTGTTTTAAGCAAGTGGCTAAATGTAAGTAACTTGTAAGTCTGTGCCTTCCAGTGTCTTGTTGCAGAATGTTAGGATTTGGGACTGGTCAGTGAAGGATATAGGTACTCATATCTGGGTAGACTGTGCAATGTAAGGTTTAGAGAAAGTCCTTGGGGAGCGTGGAGGAGTGGCCCATTTGTAATGGGTTGCAGGTGGTGGCACAAGGTTTGAACTTGTGAGTACAGCCTTGTTAGTGCAAATGTTTTATTTAAAGTCATGCAGAGTGTCAAGTTTGGATTAGTTTCTTGGCGTTCAGGTGACAACGTAACGTTGATTCTTGCGTAGATAAAACCCTTACCGTTCATGAGCCTTCAGTAATGCTGCCTGAACTCCCCGTAACTGGACCTCTTTAACACTCAAGCTTCTCTGTGTATTCTGTCTTCTTGTGCCTCCCTCCTCCTCTCTGTCCGGAACTTCTGTGTCAGTCTGCAGTGCCCAAGGCCCATTCTCTGTGTGGATCTTTCCCAAATGACCTCACACAGAATTCTCTGTTTTAATCCATACTCAGTGCAATACATCCCACATAATAATAGTCAAACTGAACATCAAGGTTATAAAACTTTAGAAGTCAGTCAACATAGCTTGTGTTTTTCTTATGTCCTTGATCATGGTACCGTCTATTTTAACATTATGTATTTGGACCATACTCTTTTAGAGCAAAGTCATGGCATAGAACTGAAGAAACAAACTTTTAATCCTTGCTTATTGACAAATTCACTCTGACTCAGTGTAAATTTTCTAACTTCTTTGCTTGTGTGTCTTCATTTCACAGCAGTTGGCAACAAAATTGTCCTTATTGAAACATGCTGCTTTTTGAAATAAAGAAACTATATTTGGTTTTGCAAAGCCAGTACATTCTGGGTAGGCTAGGTATTGGAGTTCTGAAAGTCAGGTTAAATTGTTTGATGTGGTTGTTTGAAAATCAGGCCTATACATTTCAAATGTTTAAGACACAAGCAGTTTTTGCATGATTATTAGATATGCCATTATACCTGTTTTGGACATAAGCAAGAAGGACAGGCATTGTTAACTTAAAAAAATTAAATTATTTTAATTTTCAATAATGATAGATTGCTCTGATACTTAGACTAAATGTTAATTCTAATTCTAACATGCCTTTGTTTTTTAGGCATATGTTCAGTATAATGAAGATAATGTTGAAAGAGATATTCAAACTGAAGAAATAGAGACCAAGGAAGTGTGGACCCAGCATCCAGGAGAGAGTGCTATTGTGTCTGGAGGTAACATCATTTTGCTCTTCAGTGTTGAATGTGATGTGGGAATGAATACCATATATTGTTTTGAAGAAGTAACATTATAGCAACTGAACTACAAGGTGATTAAATCTGCTTGTGGAGACCAGTCAGGGTCCTTTTGTTCCTAATCATAGAGGGAAGGATTTCACATTCCAAACAGCCACTTGAACTGGACTTCAGGGATACACTCTGCTCTTAAGTTGAGGAGAGTCTGTTCCCACCAATATAGAATCTTTATGTTTCAAAGTGCAGTTTGCAGGTATGTTCCATAGACACTGGTTGAAGATCCCTGGGACACATGGTTTCTTGTAGGTATACTGCAACTGTTTACATGTTACGTATCTTGCTGGTTGATTGTTTTTCTTGAGGAACTCTCTGTATGGAGGGAAATGATATTAACTTGGTTTCCTCAGATAAGCCTCACCTTAAGGAATTACCTAAACGTAACACTTACATAATAGTTAAATTGAATCTTTTAACTCTTTTTCTTAATACATTTAAATAGAGTTCTGTTTACAGACCTCCAATAAAACAAAATGTAGGTTTTTTTTTTTTTAAGATTTTTAAATTTCATTTGAAAGTCAGAGTTACACATAAAGGAGAGGCAGAGAGAGAGAGGTCCTCCCTTCACTGGTTCACTCCCCAATTGGTTGTAATGGTCAGAGCTGTGCCAGTCTGAAGCCAGGAGCCTGGAGCTTCCTCCAGGTCTCCCATGTGGGTGCAGAGGCCCAAGGACCCAAGGACTATTCCCATTCTTTTTGTTTTACAAAGATCTATTTTCAGTTAACTTTTTACCCGTAAGATTAACCCTACAGTAAGTAAAGACGCTAATAATTAGTATGAAGATAAATAAACTCTTCCTCAATAGTCAAGACAAGGGCTGTTCAAAATCATTGCATCTCAAAGTGTCAATTTTACTCCTATAGATTACCTTTTAGGTACTCTGTTAGTTACCACAGTTCAGGGAGAACATACGGTATTTGTTTTTTGGGGAGGTGACTTATTTTACTAAGTATAATGGTTTCCAGTTCCACCCATTTTGTTGCAAACGACAGGACTTCATTTTTTAACCGCTGTGTCGTACTCCATAGTGTGTATATACCATGATTTCTTTATCCAGTCACCAGCTGATGGACATCTGTGTTGAATCCATGTCTTAGCTGTTGTGAACCGAGCTGCATGTTTTTTGAGGGGAAAAATCAGTTGTAGGTGAGAGAATATGATGCAAAGTTTTCTGACTTTTCCATCTAGGACTTTGAATGTTCATCTGTAACACCTCTTTGAACTCTTAAGATGTGTTTGCATGATTATTTTAGAGTCAATTTAGTAGATGTTATATAACCTTTTTTTTTTTTCCCCTTTAGGTAGTGAAAAAAGAGATATTTCTGATGCTGCAGTTGTACCAAAGATTGATACTCCAAGGTTATCTAGTTTTCTCCGTGCAGCTTGTCAGGTATATTCTACATTGTGTGTTCTAGTCTGTGTGTAAGTGGTTAAAGTTTTATTATACATAGAAACGTAAGAACGGGGCCTGTGCTGTGGCATAACGGGTTAAGTTGCTGCCCACAACGCTGGCATCCCAAATGGGCACTGGTTCAAGTCTTATTTGCTCTACTTCTGAGACAGCCTCCTGCTGATGGCCTAGGAAAGCAGCGGAGGATGGCCCAAGTGCCCTGCCCCCACGTGGGAGATGCAGATGATCAGGGGAGTGAACCAGCAGATGGAAGATCTCTGTCTCTTCTCTCTTTTTCTCTGTCTCTCCTTCCCTTTCTCTCTCTCTGACTTTCAAATAAATAAAATCTTAAAAAAAAAAAAAAAGCATAGGGGCTGCTGAAATCTTGGAGCCTTTTATAGCTTAGATAAGGAGCAGCTACTCATTTTCAGTTTCTTTTTCCCTACAAATGTCAGTGATATTTTCATTAAGCTCTTGTACGCAAAATGATACTCAGAAATGTTTATCACTAAAATACTAAGTATGTATTTGGATTCTAGTACATTCTTTTTTTTTGACAGGCAGAGTGGACAGTGAGAGAGAGAGACAGAGAGAAAGGTCTTCCTTTTGCCGTTGGTTCACCCTCCAATGGCCGCCATGGCCGGCGCACCGCGGCCGGCGCACCGCACTGATCCGAAGCCAGGAGCCAGGTGCTTCTCCTGGTCTCCCATGGGGTGCAGGGCCCAAGTACTTGGGCCATCCTCCACTGCACTCCCTGGCCATAGCAGAGAGCTGGCCCGGAAGAGGGGCAACCGGGACAGAATCCGGCGCCCCGACCGGGACTAGAACCCGGTGTGCTGGCGCCGCTAGGTGGAGGATTAGCCTAGTGAGCCACGGCGCCAGCCATCTAGTGCATTCTATACTTTAACATTAGTTTCTTATATTTTAAAATAACTATAGACTAAGACCTAGACATACTAGTTGATAAGACAAACATAAATATTGTGTATTTGTATAATAAACTCACGATTTCTTTTTAGATTTGTTTTTAAAGATTTTTTTTTATTTATTTGAAAGTCAGGGTTACAGAGAGAGAAACACAGAGAAAGAGAGAGTTCTTCATCTGCTGGTTCACTCTCCAAGTGACCACAGCAGCCTGGGCTGAGCCAGGCCAGAGCCAGGAGCCAGGAGCTTCATCCAGGTCTCCCACATGGGCAGCAGGGGCCCAAGCACTTGGGCCATCTCCCACTGCTTTTCCCAGGCCATAAGTAGGGAGCTGGATTGGAAATGGAGCAGCCTGGACTTGAACGCATTTTCATATGGGAAGTCCATATTGCAGGCAATGGTTTTAGCAACTGTGCCACAATGCCAGCCCCTAGATTTTAATTTTTTAAAGATTTATTTATTTATTTATTTGAATGGCAGAGTTACAGAGAGAGGGAGATAGAGCGAGTTTCTCCATCTACTTGTTCTCTTCTCAAATGACCCTAAGGGATGGGGCTGGGCCAAGCCAAAACCAAGAGCCTGGAACTCTGGGCTGCAGGGGCCCAGGCGCTTGAGCCATCTGCTGCTTTCACAGACTGAATAGCAGGGAGCTGGATAAGAAGTGGAGCAGCCGGGGCCCAAACAGCCTTCGCATGGCATGCCAGCACTGCAGGCGAGAGCTTGACCACACCACAATGCAAGCTCCAACTCATGACTTCTTAAACCGAGTATGGAAACTTTTCAAAATCCATACAAAGGTAAGGAAGCAGTATCGTGAATTCTCATGTGCTTCAGTATTTCCTGCCTCATGGCCAGTTCATCTCCTCTGACACTGGCCCCCACCACCCCATCACCCACTCATCTTTAATTATGCTGAAACAAATACCAGTCATCATAGCTTTTTCTCCATTAATAGTTCAGTGTGAATTTCTAAAAGAAAAACAACACCAAGAGAATTATTAGTTATAATTTCTAAATGTCAGCAAATATGACGTCAGTATTAAGATTTCATTAGATGGGGGCGGAGCCAAGATGGCGGAATAGTGAGGGCGCGCACCGATAGTCCGGGAAAATTTAGTTTAATAAAAGGGGAGTTACGGTAGCCGCAGAAAATAGAACCAAACAAAAAATTGCAGGGGAAACCCTTCTGAATGGAGCAGGCGTGAATCGGAGGACCTACTGGGAGAACAAGGTCGCCCACCGCAGAAGCCAAGTCGCGGGACCCAGCCGCAGAAGCCCCAGGGTCTGCGCGACAGTGCGCCAAGGAGAGTGCACGCCACACAGAAAACAGCGGGGAGACTTGGGACGCTCAGGGCCCCGAGTCCACACATCGGCGCTGGAAGGGGAGGTGAGCTCAATAACCCCAGACATTGGTGGGGAAACGGGGGTCAGAATCTAGAGGGGGACCGGAAAGTGCAGCAAACTCACTACCGGAAAGAAGGAAAAAAAAAAAGCTTCAGGGTTTCTCTTCCCCCTAACCTTGCAAAGGTTACAAGGCCGGCTTGAAGAATTCCCAAGAGACAAAGAGCAGGCCTCCTCTTTGGATTTACATATCAATGGGGGAGAGTTAAGGAACTGAGTCACTACAATTCAGTAGCCTAGGCAACCCAGTGGGAGTCCAGAGGAGCCAAAGACTGGAAGCTAAATACCATCAATTCTGCACAGCCCTGCCCTGCTGTGTTACTTACCCCCTGAATAAATAAAATAAATAAATAAATAAAAAGAGAGAGATTTACCACGCATAACCTGAGGGTGTCACCTTTGCACACCCTTAACCAGGAAGAACCAGGCAGAGCTCCCAGGCTCAAGCCTCCAAGGCTCCTCCAACAGCAGGCAGTCCACTTAACACGGACACAGTATAAAAAAAAAAAAAAAAAAGAAAGAAAAAAAAGCGCACAGTGACGCAAGAAGAATTAACTATGCCGAGTAACAAACACAGAAATAGAGGGAGCAAGATCAACGATGACACTATGATGCCTCCAAATAAGCAAAACACCCCAAGCCAAGAGTATGAAGATGATGAGATAGAAGAAATGCAAGATACGGAGTTCAAAAAATTTATGATAAGAACATTTAGAAGTTTTCAAAAGCAAATCCTTGAACTACAGAAATCCTTAATGGACAAGATTGAAAATCTTTCTCGTGAAAATGAAATTTTAAGGAAGAGTCAAAATGAAACTCAGAAACTAGTAGAACAGGAAAGTGTAATAGTCAAGAGAAATCAAAATGAAATGAAGAGCTCAATAGATCAAATGACAAACACATTAGAAAGCCTTAAAAACAGAATGGGTGAAGCAGAAGAGAGAATATCGGACTTAGAAGATAGAGCACAGGAAAACATACAGTCAAACCAAAGAAAAGAAGAGGAAATTAGAAACCTAAAAAATATTGTTGGGAATCTACAGGATACTATTAAAAAAACCAACATTCGAGTTCTAGGAGTTCCTGAAGGCATGGAGAGAGAGAAAGGATTGGAAGGCCTTTTTAGTGAGATACTAGCAGAGAACTTTCCAGGTTTGGAGAAGGACAGAGATATCCTAGTACAGGAAGCTCATAGAACCCCCAATAAACATGACCAAAAGAGATCCTCACCACGACACGTGGTAATTAAACTTACCACAGTGAAACATAAAGAAAAGATCCTAAAATGTGCAAGAGAGAAACGTCAGATTACTCTCAGAGGATCTCCAATCAGACTCACAGCTGACTTCTCATCAGAAACCCTACAAGCTAGGAGGGAATGGCGAGACATAGCACAGGTGCTAAGAGAGAAAAATTGCCAGCCCAGAATATTATATCCTGCCAAGCTCTCATTTGTGAATGAAGGTGAAATAAAGACCTTTCATAGCAAACAGAAATTGAAAGACTTTGTGGCCACTCGTCCGGCCCTGCAAAAGATACTTAAAGATGTGCTACACTCAGAAACACAGAAACACGGCCATCAATATGAAAGAAGGGAAAGGAAGAACACCTACCAGTAAAAGAGCATGGGAAGCTCAAAGCATATACTAGAAAATATTTCCGGGAAAATGGCAGGGCAAAGTCACTACGTATCAATTGTCACATTGAACATTAATGGTCTGAATTCTTCAGTTAAAAGACACCGTTTGACTGACTGGCTCACAGAACACAACCCAACTATTTGTTGCCTACAAGAAACACATCTCTCTAACAAAGAGGCATGCAGACTGAAAGTGAAAGGTTGGAAAAAGATATTCCATGCCAACAGAAACCAAAAAAAAGCAGGTGTAGCCATATTAATATCAGACAAAATAAACTTTAATACAAAAACTGTTAAGAGAGACAAAGAGGGACACTATATAATGATTAAGGGTTCAATTCAACAGGAAGATGTAACTATTATAAATGTATATGCACCTAATTACAGGGCACCGGTCTATTTAAAAGATATGTTAAGGGACTTAAAGGGAGATTTAGATTCCAATACAATAGTACTGGGGGACTTCAATACTCCACTCTCAGAAATAGACAGATCATCTGGACAGAAGATCAACAAGGAAACAGCAGATTTAATTGACACTATTGCCCAAATGGATCTAACAGATATCTACAGAACTTTCAACCCTACATCTACAGACTTCACATTCTTCTCAGCAGCGCATGGAACCTTCTCTAGGATTGATCACATACTAGGCCATAAAGCAAGTCTCAGCAAATTTAAAAGAATTAGAATCATACCATGCAGCTTCTCAGACCACAGCGGGATGAAGCTGGAAATTAGCAACTCAGGAAACCCCAGAAAGTATGCAAACACATGGAGACTGAACAGCATGCTCCTGAATGAACACTGGGTCATTCAAGAAATCAAAAGAGAAATCAAAAACTTTCTGGAAGTAAATGAAGACAACAACACAACATATCAAAACTTATGGGATACAGCAAAAGCAGTATTGAGAGGCAAATTTATAGCAATAGGTGCCTATATCAAGAAATTGGAAAGGTACCAAATAAATGAGCTTTCAGCGCACCTCAAGGACCTAGAAAAACTGCAGCAAACCAAACCCAAATCTAGTAGGAGAAGAGAAATAATTAAAACCAGAGAAGAAATTAACAGGATTGAATCCAAAAAAACACTACAAAAAATCAGCCAAGCGAGAAGCTGGTTTTTTGAAAAAATAAACAAAATTGACACCCCATTGGCCCAACTAACTAAAAAAAGAAGAGAAAAGACCCAAATCAATAAAATCAGAGATGATAAAGGAAACGTAACAACAGACACCACAGAAATAAAAAGAATCATCAGAAATTACTACAAGGACCTGTATGCCAGCAAACAGGAAAACCTATCAGAAATGGATAGATTCCTGGACACATGCAATCTACCAAAATTGAACCATGAAGACATCGAAAACCTAAATAGACCCATAACTGAAACAGAAATTGAAACAGTAATAAAGGCCCTCCCAACAAAGAAAAGCCCAGGACCAGATGGATTCACTGCTGAATTCTACCAGACATTTAAAGAAGAACTAATCCCATTTCTTCTCAAACTATTCAGAACAATCGAAAAAGAGGGAATCCTCCCAAATTCTTTCTATGAAGCCAGCATCACCTTAATCCCTAAGCCAGAGAAAGATGCAGCACTGAAAGAAAATTACAGACCAATATCCCTGATGAACATAGACGCAAAAATCCTCAATAAAATTCTGGCCAATAGAATACAACAACACATCAGGAAAATCATCCACCCAGACCAAGTGGGATTCATCCCTGGTATGCAGGGATGGTTCAACATTCGCAAATCAATCAATGTGATTCACCACATTAACAGACTGCAGAAGAAAAACCATATGATTATCTCAATTGATGCAGAGAAAGCATTTGATAAAATTCAACACCCTTTCATGATGAAAACTCTAAGCAAATTGGGTATAGAAGGAACATTCCTCAATATAATCAAAGCAATTTATAAAAAACCCACAGCCAGCATCCTATTGAATGGGGAAAAGTTGGAAGCATTTCCACTGAAATCTGGCACCAGGCAGGGATGCCCACTCTCACCACTGCTATTTAACATAGTTCTGGAAGTTTTAGCCAGAGCCATCAGACAAGAAAAAGAAATCAAAGGAATACAAATCAAGAAGGAAGAAGTCAAACTATCCCTCTTTGCAGACGATATGATTCTGTACTTAGAGGATCCAAAGAACTCTACTAAGAGACTATTGGAACTCATAGAGGAGTTTGGCAAAGTGGCAGGATATAAAATCAATGCACAAAAATCAACAGCCTTTGTATACACAAGCAATGCCATGACTGAGAAAGAGCTGCTAAGATCAATCCCATTCACAATAGCTACAAAAACAATCAAATACCTTGGAATAAACTTAACCAAGGACGTTAAAGATCTCTACGATGAAAATTACAAAACCTTAGAGAAAGAAATAGAAGAGGATACCAAAAAATGGAAAAATCTTCCATGCTCATGGATTGGAAGAATCAACATCATCAAAATGTCCATTCTCCCAAAAGCAATTTATAGATTCAATGCAATCCCAATCAAGATACCAAAGACATTCTTCGCAGATCTAGAAAAAATGATGCTGAAATTCATATGGAGGCACAAGAGACCTCGAATAGCTAAAGCAATCTTGTACAACAAAAACAAAGCCGGAGGCATCACAATACCAGATTTCAGGACATACTACAGGGCAGTTGTAATCAAAACAGCATGGTACTGGTACAGAAACAGATGGATAGACCAATGGAACAGAATTGAAACACCAGAAATCAATCCAAACATCTACAGCCAACTTATATTTGATCAAGGATCTAAAACTAATTCCTGGAGCAAGGACAGTCTATTCAATAAATGGTGCTGGGAAAACTGGATTTCCACGTGCAGAAGCATGAAGCAAGACCCCTACCTTACACCTTACACAAAAATCCACTCCACATGGATTAAAGACCTAAATCTACGTCCTGACACCATTAAGTTATTAGAGAACATTGGAGAAACCCTTCAAGATATTGGCACAGGCAAAGAATTTCTGGAAAAGACCCGGGAGGCACAGACAGTCAAAGCCAAAATCAACTATTGGGATTGCATCAAATTGAGAAGTTTCTGTACTGCAAAAGAAACAGTCAGGAGAGTGAAGAGACAACCAACAGAATGGGAAAAAATATTTGCAAACTATGCAACAGATAAAGGGTTAATAACCAGAATCTACAAAGAGATCAAGAAACTCCACAAAAACAAAACCAACAACCCACTTAAGAGATGGGCCAAGGACTTCAATAGACATTTTTCAAAAGAGGAAATCCAAATGGCCAACAGGCACATGAAAAAATGTTCAAGGTCACTAGCAATCAGGGAAATGCAAATCAAAACCACAATGAGGTTTCACCTCACCCCGGTTAGAATGGCTCACATACAGAAATCTACCAACAACAGATGCTGGCGAGGATGTGGGGAAAAAGGGACACTAACCCACTGTTGGTGGGAATGCAAACTGGTCAAGCCACTATGGAAATCAGTCTGGAGATTCCTCAGAAACCTGAATATAACCCTACCGTTCGACCCAGCCATCCCACTCCTTGGAATTTACCCAAAGGAGTTTAAATTGATAAAGAAAAAAGCGGTCTGCACCCTAATGTTTATTGCAGCACAATTCACAATAGCCAAGACCTGGAACCAACCTAAATGCCCATCAATGGTAGACTGGATAAAGAAATTATGGGATATGTATTCTTTAGAATACTATACCGCAGTAAGAAACAACGAAATCCAGTCATTTGCAACAAAATGGAGGAATCTGGAACACATCATGCTGAGTGAAGTAAGCCAGTCCCAAAGGGACAAATACCATATGTTCTCCCTGATCGGTGACAACTGACTGAACACCAAAAAGGAAACCTCCTGAAGTGAAATGGACACTATGAGAAATGGTGACTTGATCAGCATAGCCCTGACTGCTAATGGACAACTTAATACATTATCCCTCATAGTATTTTTTTTTGTCTGTTCTACTTAATATGACTGGTTTAATTCTGTAATTATCACACAGTTATTCTTAAGTGTTGAAAATTAACTGAAATGTGATCCCTGTTAAACATAAAAGTGGGAATAAGAGAGGGAAGAGATGTATAATTTGGGGCATGCTCGGGCCGACTTGCCCCAATTGGTAGAGTTGGAAACATACCAGGGGATTCCAATTCAATCCCATCAAGGTGGCATGTGCCAATGCCATCTCACTATTCCAAGTGATCAATTTCAGTTCACAATTGATCATAATGAAAGGACTAAGAGTCAAAGGGAGCACATAAACAAGTCTAGTATCTGCTAACACTAACCGATAGAATAAATAAAGGGGAGAGTGATCCAACATGGGAAGTGAGATACTCAGCAGACTCATAGAATGGCGGATGTCCTAAATAGCACTCTGGCCTCAGAATCAGCCCTAAAGGCACTCGGATCTGGCTGAAAAGCCCATGAGAGTATTTCAGGCATGGAAAGCCAAGACACTCTGGCAAAAGATCTCTGTGAGTGAGATCCCAGTGGAAGGAACAGGTCTTCAAAGAGGGAGGTGCCTTTCTCTGAAGGGAGGAGAGAACCTCCACTTTGACTATGACCTTGTCTAAACAAGATAAGAGTCGGAGAACTCAAGGGGCTTCCATAGCCTTGGAAACTCATGACTGGTGCATAGGGAGATTACTGATGCCATAAACAGGAGTGTCAATTTGTAAGGTCAACAGCGGGAGTCACTGTGCACTTACTCCTCATGTAGGATCTCTGTCCTTAATGTGCTGTACACTGAGGCTTAATGCTATAACGAGTACTCAAACAGTATATTTCACTTTGTGTTTCTATGGGGGTGCAAACGATTGAAATCTTTGCTTAATGTACACTAAACTGATCTTCTGTAAAAAAAAAAAAAAAAGAAATTATCAATTCCCAACTTGACTCTCACTGGGATTAAACATGACAATAGGTCTGATCTGATTTCATCATCATTTAAAAAAAAATCATCTATTATTTTTCACTTTATGTTTCTGTGTGGGAACAAACTGTTGAAATCCTTACTTAAGGTATACTAAGCTGATCTTCTGTATACTAAGATAATCGAAAATGAATCTTGATGTGAATGGAAGGGGAGAGGGAGTGGGAAAGGGGAGGGTGGTGGGTGGGAGGGACGGTATGGGGGGGAAAGCCATTGTAACCCATGAGTCGTACTTTGGAAATTTATATTCATTAAATAAAAGATAAAAAAAAAAAAAAAAGATTTCATTAGATGTTGTGGGACTGGCGCTGTGAAACAGTGGGTTAAGCTGCCATCTGCAGTGCCAGCATTCCTTACTGGTGCTGGTTCAAGTCCCAACTGCTCCACTTCCAGTCCAGCTCCCTGCTTATGCACCTGGGAAAGCAGCAGAAGATGGCCCAAGTCCTTGGGCCCCTGCACCCGCGTGGGAGACTTGGATGAAGCTCCTGGCTCCTGGCTTCATGTTGGCCCAGCCCTGGCCATTGTGACCATTTCGGGAGTGAACCAGTGGATGGAAGATCTCCCTGTGTGTCTCTGTTTCTCTCTCTATAACTCTGCTTTTCAAGTAAATAATTTAATAAATCTTTTAAAAAACTTACAAGAATAGATTTGTGTCATAAATGTATTTTATAGGTTAAGGATTTAAGGAAAGATCAGCAATAAATATATAGTTGTTAAACCTTGACAGGTTGACCTGGATTCAGCATTTTCAGACTGATCTGAACAGGTGGTGGTGTAGGGATCTGTGGTTTTTGTGATATGATTGTGCTCCCTCACAAATTGTTATTTTTATCAGATTCCATTTAGTCTAAGTACATGGGAACTAGGAAGGGAGGGCATTCGAGTGCAGGGTGAGGTGAAGAGTGGAGATGGGATGGATGGGAATTGAAGTGAGGACAGAAGAGGTCTGGGGCCATCCCTGATCTGTCAGCACCCCTCTGCCTTCTAACCCATCTTCCTAAAACACGGCCCTGTCAGCTCTCACTAAGCATTCCCTCCTTTATGCCTGTCTCGTCATTCTCATGAAATATCCCTAGTCATCTTCATTCCCATGTTGTCATTTCTTACTGAACATTGCCTTACACCCGACCTTTTTAAATTTTTTTAAGATTGATTGATTGATTTGACTGAGTTAGATGGGGCCGGCGCTGTCATGCAGTGGGTTAAAACCCTGGCCTAAAGCGCTGGCATCCCCTATGGGCGCCGGTTCTAGTCTTGGCTGCTCCTCTTCCAATCCAGCTCTCTGCTATGGCCTGGGATAGCAGGAGATGGCCCAAATCCTTGGGCCCCTGCACTCACAAGGGAGACCCGGAAGAAGCTCCTGGCTCCTGGCTTCGGATTGGCACAGCTTTTGTCATTTGGGGAGTGAACCAGCAGGTGGAAAGACCTCTCTCTGTCTCTACCTCTCTTTCTGTAACTCTGTCTCTCAAATAAAAATAAATAAATCTTCAAATATATATATAAAATATATATATATAAATTTATATATAATATATATATATATGAAAGGCAGAGTTAGAAACAGAGATCTTCCATTCACTGGTTCACTCCCCAGATGGGTGCAATGGCCAGCACTGGACCAGGCTGAAGCCGGGATCTTCATCCTGACCTCCCACATGGGTGCAAGCACTTGGGCCATCTTCTTCTGCTTTCCCAGGCCATTAGCAGGCAGGTGGATCTGAAGTGGAGTAGCAGGACTCGAACTAACAACTAAGTGGGGTGCTGGTGTTGAAGGTGGCAGCTTAACCTTGCTGTGTCCCAGTGCCGGCCCCTTCTGACTTCTCACAGCCACTTTGACTTCCCACTCCCTCACTTCCTCGCTCCCAGCCTGACGTTGCTCACCCGATGTTCCCTGGCTTCCTGACACTCGTCCTGTCAGGTATCACCAGACACCGTGTGCCTGCTGCATGCTCAGTCTCTGCCCGTCCCCTGTCAGATCCTGAAGATGCTCCTCCTAGAGTGAACCATTGATTTATCGCACAGGCTGGGCCGTTACCAAAGCCCAGGGAGAGAGGTCGTGTGCACCGCGTCTCTTCAGGCTGCCTCGCACACATGCGTGTGTTGAGTACTCAGCCTTTGTCCTTACCCTGTGATTTTCATTATTCAGTGAATAAAATGGTATGCGAGGTCAAGTAATGGCCCTCCTGTGGAGTTTATTTGACTTTTCCCATTGGTTTCTGCTATTGTGTGAAATGACCTTGGAGTTTCCTTTTTATTTATTATGTGGTGGGGCCAAATACTTATTTGTGGAGATGGATAAAATGAGAAGATATTCTTAAAATTATAGTACATTTTATATGTGTATATATGTGTACACACAAACACACGTCTCTGTTTTTTAACTAGACTCCTGATTGGTTTTTCAAAGGTGATTTCCGTTCTACTGGAAGAGGATCGTTTGGCAGCTGAGCCCAGCTGGAATCTCAGGGCTCAAGACCACACGCTGCACTTCAGTGACAGCTCCTCTCAGCTGAATACTCAGCTGCCGTTCCTTCAGAGTAAGAGACCGTCCTTGAATGCGGCGTTGCATTTAACTGCTAACACGTATGCTGAGTAGCGACCTGTACTTTTACATTCTACTTTCATGTGATGGGATTTTTCATATACAAAAGAAAGACTCAGTTTCTACAGAATGTGAAAGTGGTTAAATTTATTGTTCTTAAATGTTTATGTTAAATTTATGGTTAACAGCTTTCATAAAATGATTAGAAGAGGGGCACACAGTAATTTAAATAAATGAGGATGTTTAACAGTTTTTTGTATTATTATATTATTTTTTAAAGTTTTTAAAAAAAATTTTATTTATTATTTGAGAGGCAGAGACACACAGAGATAAATAGAGAGACAGAGAGAGAGAGCAATCTCCCTTCTAGTGGTTCACTCCCCAAATGCCTGTAGCAGCCAGGGTTGGGGCAGCTGAAGCTGAGAGCCAGGGACTCAACCTGGGTTTCCCTTGTGAGTGCAGGAATCCAGGAATCGAGTCATCCCCTGTTGCTTCCCAGGGAGTATTTCAGCAGGAAGCGAGAATCAGGAGTGGAGCCAGGACCCAAACCCAGGGACCCTCACATGGGATGTGGCCATCCCAAGTGGTATCTTAACTGCTAGGCCAAATGCTCACCTCCCATATTTGCTTAAATCCTTATTTCTTTTTCTTTCCAGTTATTCTCCTTTTTTATTTATTGAAATAGCATAGAGGAAACAGTTGGAGCAGCATGAGAGTTTGGGTCAGAGTTGCATTAGTTTAGATATCGTGTAAGATGCCCAGCACTTACCATAGATACGCTTCAAGTTTTACGTTGATGTTGGATACAGAACAGAAAATGCTAAATAAATGAAGCGCATAATATCAAACATAAGATATAATTGCATAAGATATAGTTGCTTACATGGTTGAAACGAGTTACATTTGCAAGACTGAATTTAGATTTCTTAAGCTGTTAGCCTCCTTGCCTTGAACAACGTGCTCGTGAGGTGGCATCAGGCTTTGCAGGTCCTGGTCTGTGTGAGGAGGTGACAGGATTCAGGGAAGCCCGGCAATTGCTCTCTCTTCAGTAGGTTACGGTATAAATGTGCTCAAGGGCAGGTGTGAAACCAGAACCGTTGGTGCCATTGGTCTTGGTGTGAATAGCTAGTAGGTAGAGGCAAGTGGCCTGTCCTGGACTGCACTGTACCACGTTTGAAGGAGTTCTCTTTAGTGAAACCATAAGATCAGCTTCGACATAATGTTTAGGTACAGGCTACGGCCATTTATCAGATCCCAAATTTGAGAGACCATGTATGTTTCTTTATTAAACTGAAATTCACTTGGATATTCTGAAGTGTGTTAATTTAACATGGGTTCTGGCAAATCACTGAAATGCAAAAATATTCTTCTTGTCCCCAGATCGAAAAGTATCCGGCTTGCATGCCTCTCAAGTTCAGAGGCAGACGGTCGTCTCCGTTCATGACTTACCTGAAAAGGAGTTCGTCCATCCACTGGACGGAAGATACATCCTCTGCGTGTGGGATATTTGGCAGCCATCAGGGCCCCAGAAGGTTCTGATATGTGAGTCCAAGGTAAGCTGAGGGAGTTGCCTGTTTGATCATCTGAAGGGTCGTGGACTCTGAAGCTGCAGAGGAGAGAGGGAGCAGGGACAGTGAGGGAGAATGCGAACTTAGAGCATTCCTTTCTCACAGCCACGCCCAGCTCTGTTGCAGGGGTGACAAGACTCGTGTTTTGACAATAGAAATTCCTAGTTCAAAGGACCAACTCAGACTGAGAGGCCCAGAATTATTGTTGGGCAGCCTCTGTGGTCCACTGAAAATTAGGTAACGGCTATCGTTTTAGGCTCAGTGAAAATACTTGGCCACCCTGGACATGGCTGTGGGAATCCTTGCACTATTTGGATCCTTCTTAGTGTTGCTGAGGTTTCTTAAAATAGTTGGAAATGCTTTTGTCCTCAGAGTCCTCCCTCAGTTTCATGCATCCGCCTCATTGTTGATGCCTGGCTTTGTGCCTGTGCAGGTCCAGTGGGAGACCTGCCCTTTTTTGTTTGCTCCCTTTTTGACAGGGGACATACATGAGGTCATCCCCCAGATACCCGTGGGAGATTGCTTCCAGGACTCCTGTGGGTCCCCCAATCTGAGGATACTCAGATCCCTTGTATAAAGTACACAGTGTTTGTATATAGCTTACACAATCCTCCTATGTACTTTTAGTCATCTTCATAGTATAATACCTCATACAATATAAATATGTAATTGGTTATTCCTTATTGTTTATAGAATAACAAGAAAAATGTCTGTGCATGGTTAGTACAGACACAGTTGTTTTTGGAATATTTTCCATCCATGATTGATTGAACCGTGGATGTGCGGAACAGGGATACGGATGGCCAGCTCTATTTGTATTTTCCTATTTATAAATTTCTTGCCCTCAAAGACACTGATTTCCACCAGTTATTGAGAATAATTTTTGTCGATGTAGGGGACTTGAGAATTGCAACTTTTTGCAATGCAATGTAAATAGAATAACAAAGTATATAATTGCCATTTTTGAGGTCCAGGTAACTGAGTTCAGTTGAAGGGGTCACTCCATACTTGTTATGTGCCCCTATGTGTGCTAAGCATCTTTTGTGTCAGTTATTACAATCTTATGAGCTAGTTTTGTTATCCCTATTTTCCATTTAAAGAAACTGACACTCAGACAAATGAAATTTTTATGTGCAGAAAAAAAAGTACATAGACTAGTTACTACGCGTCACAGCTTCCTGGTGTGAAAGGTTTTATAGTGACACCTATGTAAAATAAAAAAGCGCCCGATGCCGGAGTCAGTAAAGTTAACTTCTGGGAATGTGGTTTTCATGTTTTTGGCCATCACTTTCCTGTGTGCCTGTTTTTCAGGTCACTTGTTGCTGCTTTAGCCCTGTTAAAGCATTTTTGCTGTTTGCTGGCACAGCGCATGGCTCAGTAGTTGTGTGGGATTTAAGAGAAGATTCGAGGATACATCATTATGTGAAGCTGAGCGATTGCTTTTGGACCTTCAGGACAGCAACGTTTTCTACTGGTCAGTGTCATGTGTGTGCTGGTGATGTGTCTCCTAGCAAAGCCATGGCAGATCTGAAGACTGGGCTTTTACACTTATTCACCTTTGTTCATTCAGCTGATCTCAGGGCATGGGATCTGACGCATGGGCGAAAGAGACAAATAGAAAAAACCAAAATCCATTCAAGGAATGCTTATCTGGTAGCCAGCAATGATTGGAATTTTTTTTTTTCTTATTAAGTCTGTAGCAACCAAAAAATCCTCCAAAAAATAACTTTTAATCCCAAGTTAGCCCAAAGTGTGTTACGTGTGTGCTCCTATGGCATAGTTAACTAGTACTTGAAATAGTCACCTCTTGGGGGATGAAAGAAACCAGAACAGTGAGACCACCTGGGACCCGCAATCTGACTCCGGTGAACAGTTGGTGCCATGCTGTACCACAGCCACCATAGTAGGTAATAAGTAAGCATTTCCTCTGTTTGAGGACTTTGCCTAAGTGCTTTGTGTATATCCTAATTTAAATTTCTCATGTAGTCCTGTGTTACAGATCCTCAGGAATGAAATATTTGTCCAGGGTCAGACTGACTCCATGGGCCAGGCCTGCACACATCCCCAGTTTTATGACTTATGCTGTGCTGTGACACCTTACCTTTTGTGACCAGCTGTAGGGGCTGGAATCCTGCTGACCGAATGCATACTTTCTGTCTCTGACTGGGGTCCCCCCTCCCCCCCCCCCGTTCCTGCTCACAAGCCCACCACACAACAATGACTCTTGATTTTTCTCTCTCTCCTTTCCCATAGGCTGCTGATCTGTTTTCTGACCCTATAGTCTGCCTTACTCCAGGGGTCAAATAAAAGGAATCTTATAGTTAGGGGAATGCAGTTGCATGTTGCAGAATTTCATTCCTGTGCCGGATTCTGTCCCGGTTGTTCCTCTTCCAGGCCAGCTCTCTGCTGTGGCCCGGGAGGGCAGTGGAGGATGGCCCAAGTGCTTGGGCCCTGCACCCGCATGGGAGACCAGGAAGAAGCACCTGGCTCCTGGCTTTGGATTGGCGCAGTGTGCCTGCCGTGGCGGCCATTTAGGGGGTGAACCAATGGAAGGAAGACCTTTCTCTCTGTCTCTCTCTCTGTCCACTCTACCTGTCCAAAAAAAAAAAAACTAATCATAAACTCATAAACAAAAAAAGCATGTAATAGTACCTTGTATTTTTAACTTCCATTCCCTAATGAATATTTTTCCCAATCTGTGGTCTCCTTCCTCTTAACTGTTTCAAATAGAAAGTTTTACATTTAATAAAATTCAGTTTATCTTTTTTATGATCATACTTTTAGAGTCACAAATAAGCAATCTTTGCTTAGCTGAAAATTATAAAGCTTTTCTCCTGTTTTCTTCTAGTTTTATGGTTTTAGGTTTCTAGTTAATTTTGTGCATGGTGAGAGGTATTGGGTGAGATTCATTCTTTTTGTATATGGATATCCAGTTATTTAATAATATTGTGTGTGGAAACTTTCATTCTTGAGAGATAGTATGGAGGACATACAAGTGGAGTGTCAGGGTCTCAAGCCCTAGGCTGGCCCCTGACCAGCAGGGACCACTACAGACACTCCCCAACAAGGCGAACGGGAGAGGTAAGGTCGACGGGTGAAGAACAAACACAGCAAGCACCTGTGAATTCTGTCGAAGCAGGAACTACTTTATTGAGGAAGTGTGCAGGCTTATAAAGCTTACGAAAGACATGCGCAGCAGGGGAGCCAATCAGTGAAAAGGTCACGCAGGCGTGGGTGGAGCACGCACAGGGGCACCTTAAGCAAAGTATAGGGATCACGCACTGTGCACGTGTCCAGGACCAAAGCAGACCTATCCCTGCCGGTGGTCTGATCTTACGTGGCTTAACCCCAGCAGCCGCAGACACGCCCCTCGAACATCCGCCAGGCGCCATGTTGTAATGGAGATTGTAGGCAGTGCCCAACAGTAGAGGTTTATAGTTCCTTTTTCTTTCTGATTTTCTGTTGTTCTATATCTGACTTCCACAGTTTCTATTGAGAAGTCAAATATTAATCTGTTATTTTTTCCCTTGCTTAAAAAAGCACTTGTTTTTCTTACTGCTCTGTGCATGTGGCTTCCCGCAACTTGATTACGATTCTGTCTCAGCGTGGTTTCTCCTGTACATCCTTCTCTCCCTCCTAACTCCTGGCACCCACTTACCTTTTACTGTTTCCTTACTTTTGCCTTTTTCTGCATGCCATCTAGTTGGAATCACGTAGTATTTTCATTGCCTTCTTTCACTTAGTAATGGGCAGTTAAGGTTCTTCCATTTCTTTTCATGCCTTGATATCTCACTCTAAAGTTTATTTTGTTTTATATTCTTTAAAATTCTGCTTAGTGAACAGTATTCCACTGCATGGATGTGCCTCCATTTACTTACTTATTTATTCATTCATTCACGTGTTGAAGGACAGCTTTGTTGCTCGCCGTGATGAGTAATTTCCAAGCTGTGACATTTGTGTGTGTGTTTAAGACTTATTTGTTTATTTGAAAAGCAGAGTGATAGGGAGAAAGAGAGAGAGGAAGAGAGACAGACAGATACCAATATCGATCTCCCACGCACTGGTTCATTCCCCAAATGCCTGCCATAGCTGGGCTGGACCAGGCCGGAGCCAGGAGCCAGGAACCTGCATCTGGGTCTCTCCAGTGTGTGGCAGAACCAAAGTACTCGCACTACCATCTGCTGCCTCCCGGTCTCACGAGCAGGAAGCTTGATTGGAAGTAGAGGCAGGACTCCATCCGGGGCTCTCTGATGCGGGATACAGGCAGTTTGATATGGGATGCCAGATTCCCAGGAGGAGGCTTTACCTCTTGTGCCACAACACTTGCCCCCTCAATTTCTTTCAGAAAAGATTTGACTTAATTTGGAATGTTGAGTTTTGCTAGAGTTCTGCTTTGTGGTTGTCTTTTGAGGGGGATGAGACTTTTCATCAGTTGGAATGCTTTGACTTGTATTTTCTGTTTTCTTACTATAGTTGCTTTGTATGGAGTTTGCTGGGTTTTTTTCCCTACTCCTAGACATTTTCTAGACAAATATTCTAATTTGTAAAATGTGTTTCTTTAATGGAAAGTGTTGCTTGTGGTGATGGTGGGTGGGGCTGGTGTGTCTTTTAGCTTTGGGTTTTTTTTGTTTGTTTTTGACAGGCAGAGTTAGACAGTGAGAGACAGAGACAGAGACAGAGAAAGGCCTTCCTTCTGTTGGTTCACCCCCAAAATGGCCCTACGGCCGGAGCTGGGCCAATCTGAAGCCACGAGCCAGGTGCTTGCTCCTGGTCTCCCATGTGGGTGCAGGGCCCAAGCACCTGGGCCATCCTCCACTGCACTCCCTGGCCACAGCCAAGAGCTGGACTGGAAGAGGGGCAACCGGGACAGAATCCGGTGCCCTGACCGGGACTAGAACCCGGGGTGCCGGTGCCGCAGGCGGAGGATTAGCCTAGTGAGCCGCGGCGCCAGCTAGCTTTGGTTTATAAGAGCCTGGGTTTCTCTCTTGCTCCCTGGTGTCCCTGGCACTGCCCTGTCTCCAGTGGCACCTTCCTTTTCTGTTGGCCTCCTTCCTAAGCTGCGTCACTTCCTGTGGTCCCTTCACTTCCCTGTAGCTGTCGAGAGCCCGCGGGATCCGGCTCAGCGTTAGAGCCTGTCTTTCTGAGGGCGCTGGCGCTGGGATTTGTTTGTCTTCTTCCAAGCACTTTGAAGTCCATGGTCTCTGCTTGCTGGGAATGCTGAGGGTGTCACTTTACGTGTGGTCCATGTTGGTCTTGTGGTTTTCTGGGGGGACCTATGGGGAGATTTGGATCTCTCAGGCCCAGAAGCACCTCCATGTTTGTCCATGCAAGCATCCCTTGTATATCTCTGATTTGCTGCTGACTTGTGGGTGCTGTGGGTTTTAATCTCCAGATGGAATCCTTCTATCAGTAAACCATCGGAGTCCCATTCAAGCAGTGGAACCGATCTCGACGTCTGCTTGCAAGAAGCAGAGCTTTGTGCTTTCACCCTTTTCTACTCAAGAAGGTACCGAGCCCTCATTTTCTTTGTATCCTTAAATGAGCCGCTGGGTTTGTGGTTTCCTTGTTTAAACTTTTTCTTTGTCCTCTTTGTTAGAAAGACCAGGTGTGTCCTTCCACATGGCTTCCTTGGATGAGAGTGGCGTGCTCAACGTGTGGGTAAGTGCGAGCCCAGGGCCCTGTGCAGCAGGAATGAGGAGGTCTGGGGAGGGGCCAGGGCAGTAGTAGGGCAGCAGTATGGGACCTGCCCTGGGCAAGTCAGGAGCAAGCCTGGGTTTCCTAGCTCTGGGAGAGGAGGTGTGGAGTGTCATGCGCAGCAGGTTTGGGGCCCAGCCTGACTCCTCAATATGGATATGTGGTTTGGCAATTGGAACAAAATGTCCAGAACTACAGGAAGGCCTCAGGACTCATCCTAGAGCGTGAACGGAAGTTTGGCTGCCAATGAAGTTCCTGAGCATAGAGATATGAAAGAGTAGCATTTAAAATATTGTCCCTACAAAAAAAATGACCTAAATGAAAGATCTCTACGAGTGAGATCCTGGGGGAAAGAAGGGACCATCAAAGGAGGTACCTTTCTCTGAAGGGAGGAGAGAACTTCCACTTTGACTATGACCTTGTCTAAAGAAAGATAGGAGTCGGCGAACTCAAAAGGCTTCCATAGCCTTGGCAGCTCATGACAAGAGTCTCGGGTGATTACTGATGTCATAAATAAGAGTGTCAATTGTTAAATCAAAAACAGGAGTCATTGTGCACTTACTCCCCATGTAGGACCTCTGTCCTTAATGTGTTGTACTATGAGAATTAACTGTAAAACTAGTCTTCAAACAGTACTTTATACTTTGTGTGTCTGTGTGGGTGCAAACTGTTGAAATCTTTACTTAGTATGGAGTTGATCTTCTATATATAAAGATAATTAAAAATGAATCTTAATGAGGAATGGGATGGGACATTTTGGGGGTAGGAGGGCAGGTATGGGGGAAAGAACTACTATAATCCAAAAATTGTATTTATGAAATTTATATTTATTAAATAAAAGCTTTCTTAAAAAATCGTCACTAAGCCCCAAAATAAAATATTGTCCCTAAAGTTCATGGTTGAGGATAGGTTTTTGGTGTAACAGTTAAGAAGCCCCTTGGGATTTCTGGATCCCATACCCGAGCGCCTGGTTCATGTCCTGGTTCTGCTCCTGATTCCAGCTTCCTGCTAATGTACTTCCTGGGTGGCAGCAGGTGATAACTGAAGTAACTGGGTTCCTGCCACCCATGTAGGAAACCTAGCTTGAGTTCTGGACTCCTGGATTTAACCTGGCACAACCCTGGCTGTTGTGGGCCAGTGTATGGGAAGTCTGTAACTCTCCATCTCTCTCTATCTCTCTGCTTTTCAAATAATAAATTAAAAATTAAAACATAATGATCCATCTCTTTTCTGGAGCAGTTATATTTTTAGCAGCTAATACAGCATGCTATCTTAATTAGAGCTATGCTTTGCTTAGATTGTTTCATGATTACAAAACATATCAATATTCATTTTCAATATTTTGTTTTTAGGTGGTTGTTGAATTACCAAAGGCAGACATCGCAGGTTCAATAAGTGATTTAGGTAATTAAAAAAAATTAATTTTAGTTGATGTTTTCTAAAATTAGTAGAAATTAAAAATACCAGTAACTGCTTTGAAAAATCTGTAATCAGCTGCCTGAAAAATAAATGCTAAAGTTGTGTGTGATATAATCTTACGAGTTATTCACTAAGCACCTCAGTTAACATGAGTAATCAAAGGGTAATCTGTTTTATTTTAGCGAGTTCTGTTTGCAGCTGCGTATCACTGTATTTTACTTATGAGAGTGCCTTTTCTAGTAGTCACCAGGTGTCCACGGCCTTGGGTCTTCATTTTGGGTCTGTGGTGTAAGTGCACTGCAGGAACCTTCCTCAGGTCATAGAATTGGCTGAGGGCCAGTACACTCTTGTCTGGGTGCAGCAGAAGTGACCCGGAGGAACAGTAACCAGATCCCCACAGTTTGCTGTTGCTGATGCTGTGCAGTATGGTTTTCAGCCTTAGTTCCAAAAAGAACTCAGAAATCATGGAGTAATTCTGTCTTGTTGCATTCTGTCGTCTAGCTTAGCCCATGTTTTATACTCGACTTTCTCATTGCTTTATTAGCCTCTGACCTCTCATTTCTAATGACAAGCCTCCCCACTTGTTTGTATCGAGAGTGTGTCTCCAGGTGGATCTTGCAAAAAGTACATGACAGGATTAATACTGACTTTATTCCCAACTTCTTGAAATAAGGCAAGAGGGACACTTTGTTATCTGTGGAGCAGGTGCTGTGTGCTTCATATCCAAATGTCAGTGATAAAGTTCAGTATAGACTGTAATGAAAACGAGCCCTCCTCAAATAGCATCCTTCCTGCTTGCTTTGCAACCATCGCTCGAAGGATGCTGGCACCTGAGAGCTGCAGAAGCCTTTGAGGTTTCCTAGGCCCGCCTCTGTGTGCACGAGTCATTGAAGCTGATCACAGTGAGGCCAGGCTGAGAACTGACCCCGGCTTCTCATCCAGGCTTATTCCCCGAACACCCAGATTTCTCTTAACCCTGAGGACTCACCCAGAGGCTGATCATGCTAGTCACTTGTTACATGGCCAAGGCAATTTCCCAGCAATTAGGGATAATGCTAAGGAGTTTAAGGAGTCTGTCCACAGTTAATAAACCTGGCTGTGGAGAAATGTATTTCATTGTTAAATGTTGCTATATAAAAACACGTTTTGGGGCAGGTGTTTGGTTCAGTGGTTACGCCACCACTTGGATGAGCACATCTCTTATCAGAGTGCCTGGGTTTGAGTTCCCAGTTCCATTCTCGACCCAAACTTGCTGCTAATAATGTGCACCCTGCGAGGCAGCAGATGATGGGTCAAGTGCTAGGTCCCTGCTATCCACGTAGGAGACCTGGATTAAATTCCCAGCTTCTGACTTTGGCCTTGCTTAGCTGTTGTGGGCATTTGGGGAGTGAACCAGTAGATAGCTCTCTCTCTGTCTCTCTGCTTAGCGAATAAAATGAATAAATAAAAATAAAAAAAACCCACAAACATCTTGTGTCTGCTAAACTACTTACCAGAGCTTCGGTGATGTTCTAGCCTTGTCTTTAGGAAAGGAGAGAAGGTCACACAGCAAGCGGATGAAGGTGATTCCGTGCTCACTGGTGTATGTTGGGGTTCATTCCTTTATGAATGTTCTGTGCACAAGCTGGTCAGTCCCAGGTGCCTGGGAAACGCTGTTGGAGAGGTGACGACTGCTGCTGTAAGTGCTGGAACAGAGGAGGCCAGTCACGAGACTTCCTACGGCAGGTAGACGTGAGCTGAGATTCTAGGTTGAGGGCAGTCTCCGATTTGTGAATAGCTGCTTGAGCATTCTTGCATTAGAGTTAAAATTGTGACAAGTAACGTGCAGTATAATCACAGTCGCTCTTTCCAACTGCAAATTGAATTTATTTCTGTGTACTTTATGATTTAAAAGCTTTTTTTTTTTTTAATTTGTTTTGCACCCCAGATGCCTAGGGTAGCCTGTGTCTGGGGTCAAAGCCCTGAGCCAGGAAGCCAGTCCAGTTCACATGGGTGGCAGGAGCCCAGTCCCTGGAGCCACCACTGCTGCCTTTCAGGGCCTGCGTTAGCAGGAAGCTGCAGTTAGAGGCACAGCTGGATGTTGAACCCAAGGACTCTGATCTGGGATGTGGGTGTCCATGGGCCGGTGTGGTGGTCTAGCAGTGAAGTCTCCACCAGTTTGCCAGCGTCCCATATGGGTGCCGGTGCGGCATCCTAACCAGTGTCTTAACCTCTAGTTCAAATGCCTGCTGCTTTATCCATATACTTAAAAAATTTATTTACGTTTATGTATCTGCTGGTTTAATCCCCAAATGCATGCAACAGCTAGGGCTGGGCCGGGCTGAAACCAGCAGCCTGGAATTCAGTCTGGTTCTCCCATTTGGGTGGCAGTGACCCAAGCACAGGATCATCACCTGCTGCCTCCCAGGGTGTGCGTTAGCAGGAATCTGGCAGTGGAAGCAGAAGCAGAACTCAAACCCAGGCACTCAGCATGGGAGGCGGGTGGCCCAGGCAGCACCTAACTGCTGCACCAAATGCTTGCCCCTGTTTATACGTTTAATCCTACTCCCAATGTTCGAGGCACTTCCTTGGCCCAAATTGGGGCTCTAGTGTATAGGAATTTCCACTTTTCCTTCTGCAATAATTTTATTTTAAAGTGGGATTGATGTTGAGCATAAAGGGAAGAGGCGAAGCTGGTCAGTGATCACGAGTTACCACGGTGGTGTGGACGTTGTAGGGAGGTGCAAGGAAGGAGAAATAAAGTCAGGCCTTAGAACTGTAGCCTTTTTGTTTGAGAGAAGGAAGTTAAAGGGGCTGATGCTGCAACAAGTGGAGCTAGAGGAGCCCGGAGACCTCTGTCCACTTGCTGCAGGGCCTGAAGCTTTCAAAGGGGGGCTTTGAAGTGGTGAGGAGGGAGGTGCGGAGGGCCCAGCCCTTGCGCTGGTGAGTTTAAGGGT
Source organism: Oryctolagus cuniculus (assembly GCF_051225735.1). Lineage (NCBI taxonomy): Eukaryota > Metazoa > Chordata > Mammalia > Lagomorpha > Leporidae > Oryctolagus > Oryctolagus cuniculus. The sequence goes on along the minus strand of NC_142873.1, from coordinate 10,846,463 downwards.
GAGTCATTCACACATATGTCTGCATGAATAAGGGTGAACTGCCCTCGTTTCAACAGATCTGAAGCTGAGCTCTTAACCTGAGGCAGTGTGTGAACGTCCCTCAGAATTAGGAAGGAAATACTGTTTGTTGATTTCTGTTTTGATACTGTTTCCTAACACGTATTTAAGAAATAAAAAATGATTCCAGGCAACTGTAATGAGCTTTCGTTAAAAAGTGCCCTTACTTCTGGTCTGTGTTTAGGTCTGATTCCTGGAGGGAGGATAAAGTTGGTGCACAGTGCTACGATCCAGCTGGGCGACAGGTGAGGCTGCTGCTTTGAGCTCAGATGCTCGCTCCGTCGTCTCTCAGAGAGAGAGACGTAACGTTTAACTGCACAGACAATGAATGCAAAGTTGTCAGTGAAGACACATTTTCTCACACTGCTGTTTAGTCAGTTCGTTATTCATGAGTTACTGTGATAAATATAACTTCCAGGTACAGAGCTACCGTTTTACTTTGATGAAAAATTTCCTGTCTTATGAGTTGATACTCTTTGGCCATTTTTAATCCACTTGTAATGCTTGAGTAAGGCTTCAGGAACTAGAAACCTTAATAGAAAATTTTTTTGTTTCTGTTCCTGTTTTTCCACAGAAATTTAGATTTGGATTACTGGGGGAGTGAGCCAGTGCATGGGGGCTTTCTGTCTGTCTGTCTTTGTCTTTCACTAATTTCAAATTAGTTAAATAAAAACTTAACAAATCTAGATTTTTACTTTTACTCATATCACTTAAAATGACATCTATGTTCTTAATAAATACACAAATATCACTTGTGATATTACATATTCTGTGTTAATTTATTTCCTAAAGATATCTTTTCTTGCCATTTATTGCACTCAGGCTAAAATTTTTGAAAAAATTTTTGAGCCTGGTTCCTCCATCACACAAAATGCCTCTGGGTTATGTTAATGAATTCATGGACATTAAAGCTGATTTAAAACATAACTCTGAAAGTAACCAGTGTATTTTAAAAAGCCATCTAATGTGTGAGAGGTCATGGAAAATGCATACTATGAAAAATATTTTGCGTCAAAATATGCTTATCTTCTGCTTCTATTTTTCTGTGAACTTTTTGAAGTACTTTTGTGTTACAGAGTCAGGCACACTTGATTTCTAAGCAGCTCTGTGTGGTTCCCTTGATGAATTTCTTTTAAGACTTTTTGTCTTTCTTAATAGTCTTTCTCACTTCCTAGCATGTATTCTATTTATTTTTTTTTAATGATAGATTTCTCCTAGACTTAATTAGGTGCTCTTTGAAGGGAAGTGTCTAATGTACCTGATGTCATGTTTTCTCCATAAAACCTCCTGAGAGTAATGCGTGGTAATCAGACTTGATACAGCCGTGCTGCGTATATTCTGCTCCAAGAGTAGCATCTTCCCCCTGTAGCTCTGTTAAGGAGGCAGACAGGTGAACACAGCAACTATTGCAGGTGGAGGTCCTGCTTCCAGAGGGAGGAGACTGTGGGATGGAGTTTAGTGTGGGGACGTTTCCTAGGGAATTCCTGGAACCAGCACCTGGACAAGGGAGGGCAGGAGGCAGACTGGTCCAGGAATCCTCCCAGGACAGTCTCCGGCCCTGGGGACTTGGAGCCGGAATGGCTTTTCAGAATCGCTATTGCCAGGCCCTCAGACCCGCTTTCCCGTCAGTCCTTGGAGGTGGGCGTCCTTGGGAGGGTGTGTCACTTGGATGAAGTTGCTCGTGTAACTGCCTGCCTGCAGCGCCCCACCTCTGCGCCAACAAGCTCTCCACGGAAAGCGGTGTTCAGTGCACATCTGCTCATCCGTTGTGGTTGTAACACACAGCATGCAGTACTTGTTGGGGCAGCCACAGGGCCTGTGGGAGCTCAAAAGAGGGAATAGTTGGCCGGCGCTGCGGCTCACTAGGCTAATCCTCCGCCTAGCGGCGCCGGCATACCGGGTTCTAGTCCCGGTCAGGGCGCCGGATTCTGTCCCGGTTGCCCCTCTTCCAGGCCAGCTCTCTGCTGTGGCCAGGGAGTGCAGTGGAGGATGGCCCAGGTGCTTGGGCCCTGCACCCCATGGGAGACCAGGAAAAGCACCTGGCTCCTGCCATCGGATCAGCGCGGTGCGCCGGCCGCGGCGGCCATTGGAGGGTGAACCAACGGAAAAGGAAGACCTTTCTCTCTGTCTCTCTCTCTCACTGTCCACTCTGCCTGTCCAAAAAAAAAAAAAAAAAAAAGGGAATAGTTTAGGGGATGGTGTGAAATGGTGACTTTGTGGCGAGGTGATCAGTGAGCCATGCCTTTAAAAGGTGCATGGTAGGTAGACTTAGGAATGCGTTCTGGCCCAGAGGCAGGAAGGTGCATGGCGCATTTGGAAATGCCAGTGAGTCTGACGTTGAGAGAGATGGGGATGAGTCAGTGGCCAAGACCCTGATGCGGCTGTTTGCTGTGCTGAGGAGTTGAGAAATTACCATGCAGGTGATAGGGAGTTATTGCACGATTTTAAGCAAAGAAAGGACATGTCTAACTTGAGTTTCAGAATGATAGACTTGGAGCAGGGTGAGCTGGCAGCAGAGGGAAGGAGGCTGGATCAGGGAGATGGTGTGCGAGGCTGTTGTGCTGATCCCTGAGGCAGACGGAGCAGCTGCGGGCCCTCTCCCGTTACAGGTGCATGTATGCCTAAAGAAAAAAATAAAGCCAGATGCAGCTTTTGAAAAAGTCTAAATCTATTTAAATGCCAGAAACAAGGAGAGAACCTAAGTTGGTGTAATAAACTTTTTTAAAAACAGGATTTATTTTATTTATTTGAAAGAGTTACAGAGAGAGGTAGAGACAGAGAGAGAGGTCTTCCGTCTGCTGGTTCACTCCCCAGATGACCACAACGGCTGGAGCTGAGCCGGTCTGAAGCCAGGAGCCTCTTCCGGATCTCCCATGTGGGTGCAGCGGCCCAAGGATTTGGGCCATCTTCTACTGCTTTCCCAGGCCACAGCAGAGAGCTGGATCAGAAGAGGAGCAGCTGGGACTCAAACCGGCACCCATTTGGGATGCTGGCACTTCAGGCCAGGGCTTTAACCTGTTGCGCCACAGCGCCAGCCCCTAAACTTTTTTTTTTTTTTTTTTTAAAGATATATTTATTGGCCGGCGCCGTGGCTCACTTGGCTAATGCTCCGCCTGGGGCTCTGGCACCCAGGGTTCTAGTCCCGGTTGGGGTGCTGGATTCTGTCCCGGTTGCTCCTCTTCCAGGCCAGCTCTCTGCTGTAGCCCAGAAGGGCAGCGGAGGATGGCCCAAGTGCTTGGGTCCCTGCACCCACATGGGAGACCGAGAGGAAGTACCCGGCTCCTGGCTTCAGATCAGCATAGTGCCAGCCGTGGCGGCCATTGGGGGAGTAAACCAATGGAAGGAAGACCTTTCTCTCTGTCTCTCTCTCACTGTCTATAACTCTCTCTCTGTCTCTCTCACTGTCTAACTCTGCCTGGCCAAAAAAAAAAAAAAGCTAGATTATTTATTTGAAAGTCAAGAGTTACACAGAGAGAAACAGAGAGAGAGAGAGAGAGAGAGAAAGAGGCGTCTTCCATCCACTGGTTCACTCCCCAATTGGCCACAACAGCCAGAGCTGCACAGGTCCAAAGCCAGGAGCCTAGAGCTTCCTACATGGGTGCAGGGGCCCAAGAACTTGGGCCATCTTGTTCTGCTCTCGCAAGCCATAGCAAAGAGCTGGATTGGAAGTGGAGCAGCTGGGACTTGAACTGGTGCCTATATGGGATGCCAGCACTGCAAGCGGCAGTTCTACCTGCTGCACTACAGCGCCAGCCCCAGTAATAAACTTTTAAGCTGATGTGCAATGGCCTGGAAGCTGAGTTATTTGGCCCAGGCTCTTTGGCCTCTACTGTGTGTCTAGGGCTCACGCCCCATACAGGACCAGGTGATGTATAGGCAGGATCTGGAGCAGACCCTTGAACAGGACCCTGGCACTCACTGCCCCCTCAGTGTGAGAGAAATTCAGAAAGCATTATCCTCAGCTGAGAGAGGGCAGGGGAACTTGGAGCACCTTGAAATCCCAGGCAGTGTGTGGGTGTAAACTGAGAGGTTGACATCCAGATTCTAGACCACTGATATCAGTGGGCTCAGAGTTAAAGCACAGAGAACACTGGTGGGTAGGGACACTTGTACAAGCTGGAGCTCCCAGGATTCCCATAAGTAGTCTGCTGAAAACGAGTTCACAAACAAAAACCATAAAACCTACACGCATGAAAAACAGTCCCCATAGTGCTACAAATAGGGTTAGCCCACAACTATATGGTCTAAAGACGTTCCTAAAAATGAAACTATTATCCTGAAATCTTAAATGTAATGAGTTAGTCATAGCTGAACAAAGACTTGGTGATAGGATGACAGCTGAAGAATTTACCAAGAATGCGGTAACAGAAAAAGTAAATAACAAACAGTGGAATGACCCAGAAGACAATCACGTGGCCTGTTGCACATTTGAGTTTGTGTGGTAGTGCTGAGTACGTGTGCAGTGTCATCACTGTCCCTAAGGTTTTACAAGAATTCATTGTTCATCTTGCTTTTGTGTTTTCAGTCTTTGCCCTAGAAGCAGTGAATTTTGGGGAAACACACAAACACTGAATATTAAATTTCTGCCTTCCGATCCAAGTCACTTTATTGTTGGCACAGACCTGGTGAGTAGTACTGTGAATTGCATTCTGTTACTCCTTCTTCTTTTCCAGTCACCTGATATGTCTTAATTTACCATTAACTTAGTACTTGCTTTTATTATGATTATTTTAATAATGAAAGCTTTATCCAACCCTATACTTAATATTTTTCTTTAATCATCATCTTATTACTAGGGTCTTATAAGCCATGGCTCAAGACAAGATTTGAAAGTATCTCCCAGGTTGTTCAAGTCTCAGCAGTGTGGAATAAGACCAGTAAAAGTTAATGTGATTGATTTTTCACCATTTGGAGAACCAATATTCCTGGTAAGAAAGTCTATTTTTTACAACAACAATTCTTTTTAACAGTGTTATTTGCCTACTTGGGCAGCTTAACATGTCCTTTGGAAAATTTGAAAAGTTGATCATGTACTAGGCCACAAACTTACTTATTAGGCCTTGGTGGTCTAAAAAGGAGAAACATGACATTAATAATAGAAATTTTTAAGACTAGAACCCACCTAGAAATTTACTTCTTAAGGAGTACTTTATTCAGTTGAAAACTATTTAGATTTTAACAGAGTATCAAATCTTGATACAACCAAAAATGTGTCAAGAAATTCTTAGTGCAGGAATTTTTGCCTTATGGACTTCTATTATTTAACCAAACATAATCACAGTCAACGTTCCGTGTCTGTAACTCCCAGAGAAAGTGTAGAGGTAGCCTTGCAGTGGGACACCCGTCTACAGGCTGCACGGGTATACTGCAGGGAACGTGTGGTGGAGTGTAGAGTCCTTAATCCCCTCTCCTCCAGGACCTGGTGACAACACAGCTCATCCCAACTCTAATTGACTTTGTAGGTCACTCAGGATGTGGGTTAGGCGGGGAGAAGGCAAAAACATGTTAGAACTTTAGATGATTAAATCTGGCAGTTAACTATTTTTTTTTTTTTTTTTTTTTTGGACAGGCAGAGTGGACAGTGAGAGAGAGAGACAGAGAGAAAGGTCTTCCTTTGCCGTTGGTTCACCCTCCAATGGCCGCCGCGGCCGGCGCGCTACGGCCGGCGCACCGCGCTGATCCGATGGCAGGAGCCAGGAGCCAGGTGCTTTTCCTGGTCTCCCATGGGGTGCAGGGCCCAAGCACTTGGGCCATCCTCCACTGCACTCCCTGGCCACAGCAGAGGGCTGGCCTGGAAGAGGGGCAACCGGGACAGAATCCGGCGCCCCGACCGGGACTAGAACCCGGTGTGCCGGCGCCGCTAGGCGGAGGATTAGCCTAGTGAGCCGCGGCGCCGGCCTAAATCTGGCCGTTAACTATTAAGTGTTACGCCAGGATCAAGGCATGCATAGCTCAGCTCTCCCTTTCTCTCTCTAGTCCTTACAAACTTCTCTGTGCTTGAGATTGAGGGGAAAGATTTTCTTTATTTGTACTACAGTTACAGCACTTAAAGTATGTTATAAATTATATTTCTATGTCAGCATCTCTGCCAACGTTAAGATTGTTGAAGGCAGAGATTGTATGTTGTTCATCTTTATTTTTCCCAAGGTTATACTTGGCTGTGCAGTGCAGTGGCTACATGTGGCTGGCTGTTGGGCATTTGGCCAGAGTCGAGGTGTGCTGTAGGTATAAATCTACAGTAAATTGTCTGTTTTATGAAGGTGCATAAAAGAGCAGTGATGTTCCCCAGAAAGACTTGTGTGTATCCTGGCCTTGGGCCTAGAGCTGGTCCTAAGTGCAGAGCAGCTCTGGCTCCACAGGCTCTGGTTGCAGTGGGATGGGGCAGCCTCTGGAAGGTCCCCTCCCGCTTCACTGCTGCGTGAGGCACTGACCTGCATCTTTGGTCCTGGGAGGTTTGCTTGTGTCTGATGTTGCACACCTGATCCTTCGCTTTCTAAGAATCTTTTTATTTTTTTTTTTAATTTTTTTTTAAAATTTTTTGACAGGCAGAGTTAGACAATGAGAGAGAGAGAGACAGAGAGAAAGGTCTTCCTTCCGTTGGTTCACCCCACAATGGCTGCTGCGGCCAACGCACCGCGCTGATCCGAAGGCAGGAGCCAGGTACTTCTCCTGGTCTCCCATGGGGTGCAGGGCCCAAGAACTTGGGCCATCCTCCACTGCACTCCCAGGCCACAGCAGAGAGCTGGCCTGGAAGAGGGGCAACCGGGACAGAATCCGGCGCCCTGACTGGGACTAGAACCCGGTGTGCCGGCGCCGCTAGGCGGAGGATTAACCTATTGAGCCGAGGCGCTGGCCGTGTTCATATGTTTTAACTGAGAGGAGAAAGTTGTATGATTTTCCACTCCAGCATAGTTAAATGAGATGTTCTTATTCTAAAACCAAGAGCACTCTCTCATGTTGCCAGCATGATCGTAATCACCAGGAAGTCAGCACTGAAAAGATCCCGTTATCTAATGTACAGACCTCACTGAGTTCTCGTAGTGTCCTATATAAGCCAAATAGCATCCTGGGGCATACATCCCAGCTACTCTGTCACCTCCGTCTTTTTTGATCTGAGTTTCTCAGTCTTTTGTGACCTTGACGTTTTTGGAGGGCATTGGCCAGTTTTTTTGTAGAATGCTCCCCAGTGTGAGCTTGCCTGATGTTACCGTCATGATTACCTGCAGGCTTTACCCGTTAGCTGGAGTGGCTCAGAAGTGACATGTGTGCTGGGAGGGCCTGATGATACTGATTGATCCAGTCACTGATGGTGCTCATTCTGACCACGGGTGGGGGCCTCCTCCTCCGTGGCTCTCCTGCCAGCCCTTCCTAGTGACCATGTGTCTTAAATGGGGACACAAGTGGACACTGTGACTGCCGGAGACTCATGTTCACCCGCTCACTGAATCATCCATTGCTGCTGCTCGCCTGACGCTGTCACTGTGTGGCTGGCAAATGCTGATCTCTAATCCTGTCGTTCGTTCTCCATTTCCCGGTTGGCTTTCTGCTACTAGGGAGAGCGTCCCCTCTTCCCTGTGGATGTATGTGTGTTTTCATTTATCACGGGAATTTGCACATGTGGCCTTTTGTTTCACACAACGGGCTGTACTCATTTACTGTCAGTGTTTATTTTGCTACTCAAATTGTCCTCCCGGTTAGGCCAGTAGATATCTTTTTTTTTTTTTTTTTTTTTTTTTTAAGATTTATTTATTTACTTGAAAGAGTTAAGCAGAGAGAAAGAGAGAGAGAGAGAGAGGTGTCTTCCATCCTCTGGTTCACTTCCCAGTTGTTTGACACAGCTGAAGCTGCACTGGTCTGAAGCCAGGAGCCAGGAGCTTCTTCTTGATCTCCCATGTGGGTGCAGGGGCCCAAGGACTTGGCCATCTTCTGCTGCTTTCCCAGGCCATAGCAGAGAGCTGGATTGGGAGTGGAGCAGCCGGGAATCGAACCAGCGCCCACATGGGATGCTGGCACTATTGACAATGGCTTTACCCACCACGCCACAGCGCCGGCCCCCATAGGTATCCTTTAAGCAGGCACCTATGTTCTTTTGATATAATTCTGTGAGCCCTTCCATTGCTTCCTGGTGCAAGCTCTAGAACTGGCCATTTCTCTAGGGAGTTCTGTCATCATTGGAGGAAAGTGTCCAGAAACCCACACCTGCACAGTAAGAAGTGGTCAGTGTGCTGAAGTCCAAACAGTGAGGCAGGACATCTATCCATACCTGCTTTTACCCAAGCTACAGGTCACAAGCAGAAATCTACCCCCATCTCTCACTCCATGTTAACTCGTAGGCTGCCTCTGACACTGATAGATTATTGATAATATACCTGTTTATTTGCTCATCGTAGAATATGCAGAGCCTCCATGCCTCTGTGACAAGAAACCCAAGTGGGTTCCGTATTGAGGATTCTTTCTGTGCTTGGAGTCAGAAAGTACGCTGTTGCCATACTGTGTTCAGAAATCAGTGGGCTGAGCTCTTGTTCCTCTCCCTTTGTGGTTATGTTATTTATTTGGAATGTAGGTTTTCAAATTTGTTTGTTTGTATTTCATCTTCGAATTTGCCCCCCCAGGCTGGTTGCTCAGATGGAAGCATCAGGCTGCACCAGCTGACCTCCGAGCACCCCCTTGCGCAGTGGGACAACAGCACCGACGGACGCGCTGTCACCGGCCTGCAGTGGTCCCCAAGCAGGCCTGCTGTGTTCCTGGTCCAGGATGAGGCATCCAGGGTTTATATCTGGGACCTCCTCGAGAGTGATCTGGGCCCTGTGGCCAGGCAGTCCATCTCCCCAGACGGGTAAGCAGTGCACTCAGGACGCCCCACATCACTGCAGCTGGATCCTAGGCAGGGGTGTTGCTGAGGATTTAGTTAAACTTCTACTTTAAAAAACTTAACTGGCACATAGTAAGTGTGCATATTTATGGAGTACTTATTTAATTTATGCATAAAGCCACTGCATTTTAAAATGTGGCTATTTAAATTTAATTAATCAGAGGTACTTGAGAAAGTTCAAGGAAAATGGAATGAAAGGGTCAGTTTATTTGGGTGCAGAAAAATTTTTAAATCCATGTATACTTTTTTCACAGGAAAGTTAATGGAAAATGTGTATTGTGAAAATATAATTGATGGACTTATATCAAGACATTATCACCCAGAATCCAATTTGCATTAGGGTGTACTCTTGGTGTTGTACATTTACATAATATTTTAAAGTGCTTTTAAGGTTTTTATTTTATGTGAAAGGCAGAGAGAGACAGACACAGAGAGCTCCTGTCCATTGGTTCCCTCCTCACATGCCTCCAACATTTTGGGGCTGGGCCACGCTGAAGCCAGGAACCGGGTCATTGCAGGTCTCACATGGGCAGCAGTGACCAAGTATTTGAGCCGTCACCTGCAGCCTCCCACGGTGCAGATGAGCAGGAGGGTGGAATCAGAAGCAGAGTCGGAACTTGAACCCAGGCACTCCAGTAGGGACACGGACGTCCCAGGTGATGGCTTAACTGCTGCACCAAATGCCCACTGCTGGGCAATATTTTGAAAACCACTTTAAAATGCGGTTATTTTATGTTTATCCCAAAATAGTCTAATGAATTAAAGATTTGTAATATACTGTTTCCCCATTGTCATGATTCTGTAAGTAAAAGGAAAGTTTTTGTAAGCTTCTTGGTTATATTCATGTGCCAGTTTTATAAATTCAGCATGTCTGTGATATAGAGTATTCCTTCTGGTATCAAAAACAGAATAGTATGTGAGAATAAGTAATTCACGTAGTTTCACACTGTTGAACCATTTCAGAGTCAAATCATCTCAGCATCCCTGCCGTGGCCTTTCCATCAATTCATGTGAAATTCACTAATGTGAATTTAAGACATTAAATGTGAATTAATGAGTCTTTATCTTTGTTGTCTTTTTTCAAAGTAGAAATATTTATAGAAGCTTTCATTACGAAGGGTTCTCTCTGGTATGAGTTTGTCTGTTCACCTGTGTTTTTTCTTGAGACTTTACATTTCTCAAAACTTCCTCTCCGGGGAAGAAAAGGAACTCCCAAATATAACCCCAAATCCCGTTTGTAAAGGTAAGAGGAAGATAGAAAGCCAGATAATAGTTTGATCGACTGTTAGGAATACACTGATAAGGTGTGAAAAAATACTGAGGGTTGGATTTATGTAATTCAAATGCTAGGCATACTGACATTATTCTAATTGTTAGAAAAAAATACACCAAAAAAGTTCATCCTGTGGATACATGTACACTCATAGTGCATCTGTAGTTTATTTTCCGGAAAGTCTGCCTGTCCATTGTTTAGTAAATAAATACCGAATTTATTGAGCTCCAGCTGTGTACCTGGCACTGCTCTAGACCCTGGGTATAACACGGAGCCAGTCAGGACTGCCCCCACTTCCTGGTTAGCCAAGATGGGTGATACATAAGACAAGGAACGCAGAAGATGTGTTAGAATGTATGCGATGTTGAGAATTAAAATAGTAAGGGGCCAGGAGTGGGGGCAGTAGGCTGTTGGGGAAGATGGTCCTGTTGAGAGGGGACATTTGGGCAAAGACATAGGAGATGAATACCAGGGGCCTGCCTGGGCAGGAGAGCAGGCAAACCAGTCCCACGATGGACTGCGCTGGTGTGGGGAGGCCGCGGTTGCCCGTGGGACAGGGACACTGGCTGAGTGGGATGAGAGTTGTGGGAGGTGAGCAGAACAATGACGAGTCCTGTTTGATCAGGTCCAGATGCACTGTTCAGAATATGTTTGCGCACGTTAGCTGGATAAGGAGCCCTCCTCCGTGGAGCCTCGTCTTGCATCGCACCATGTGTGCTGGGGACCGTGGTTGCAGTCTAAGAACCTGACGACTCTTGCCCTGGCGAGGGCCCTCTCTGCCGTGTCCCGTGCCAGTGCTGGACACGCGAGGGACCGCCCGTCCTTGTGTCTGCTTCTCGGGAGCTTGCGGGAGGGAGGTGGCAGTTGAGCAGCTTGTTTGCAGCTGTGTTTCAGTTAGAAAAAAGTAGGAGCCAGTGCTGTGGTACAGTGGCCAGCATTGTGGCACAGCAGGGTTAAGCCCTCACCTGAGATGCCATGTCCTGTATGAGCACCAGTTCCAGTCCCAGCTGCTCCACTTCTGATCCAGCTCTCTGCTGTGGCCTGGGAAAGCAGTGGAGGATGGCCCAAGTCCTTGGGCCCCTGCATCCACATGGGAGACCTGGATGGAATTCCCAGCTCCTGGGTTCGACTTGGTGCTGCCTTGGCCATCGTGGCCATTTTGGGGGAGCTCGCTCTCTCTCCCTTTCTCTGTATCGCTGTAACTCTGTCATTCAAGCAACCAAATCAATCTTTTTTTTTTTTTTTTTAAATAATGTTACATAGAAAGTTCTGAATTGTTTTTCTCTAGCTCTAAAGAAAATCAGACCAAGAGGAGTGCAATAGAGTTTGACAGGAGTTTAGATTAAATAGAGGAAGGATTTACCACTTTTAGAGTTTTTTAGGCTGAAATTCATGATAACCACCTTCCTGTTCTGCAGTCACTCATTGAAAGCAGACAGCTCCTCTCTAGGGCTTCTTGGGGCCAGCCCAGGAGCTGTTGTAATCGGTTTGGCAAACAAATGTTAAACCTAGGCTTTGGTTTTCATATTTTGCCCTGCTTCCCTGATTCTGTCCAACTCAAATCTTGAAGATATTTCAAAAAATTCTCCAATGATAGCACTAATTCCCCAATGGTAGTGTTTAAAAAAACATTTATAGAGATAGTTTATCAATGAACTACATTCTGTTCCTCACCCCACTCCTCCAGTCCTTATTCCAGGGATACCTTTTAGGATTATCATCCATTCTAATTTTTTTTAAGCTTTTGTTTGGTGAATACAATTTTCATAGATTCAACTTTGGGAATACAGTGGTTTTACCCCCCATACCCACCCTCCCTCACCTACTCCCATTCCACCTCTTACTCCCTCTCCCATCGCATTTTTCATTAAGATTCATTTTTAATTATCTTTATATACAGAAGACTAATCTATACTAAGTAAAGATTTCAACAGTTTGCAAACACACAGACATACAAAGTATAAAGTACTGTTTGAAGACTAGTTTTACAGTTAATTCTCATAGTGCAACTCATTAAGGACAGAGGTCCTACATGGAAAGTAAGTGCACAGTGACTCCTGTTGTTGATTGAACAATTGACACTATTATTTATGACATCAGTGATCACCCAAGGCTCTTGACATGAGCTGCCAAGAAAACTATGGAAGCCTCTTGAGTCCACAAACTCCGTCAGTATTTAGGGCCATAAGGAAACTAGAAGTTCTCTCCTCCTTTCAGAGAACAGTACCTCCTTCTTTTTTTTTTTATTTATTTATTTATTTATTTATTTTTTTTTTGACAGGCAGAGTGGACAGTGAGAGAGAGAGACAGAGAGAAAGGTCTTCCTTTGCCGTTGGTTCACCCTCCAATGGCCGCCGCGGCCGGCGCGCTGCGGCCGGCGCACCGCGCTGATCCGATGGCAGGAGCCAGGAGCCAGGTGCTTTTCCTGGTCTCCCATGGGGTGCGGGGCCCAAGCACCTGGGCCATCCTCCACTGCACTCCCTGGCCACAGCAGAGGGCTGGCCTGGAAGAGGGGCAACCGGGACAGAATCCGGCGCCCCGACCGGGACTAGAACCCGGTGTGCCGGCGCCGCTAGGCGGAGGATTAGCCTAGTGAGCCGCGGCGCCGGCCCAGTACCTCCTTCTTTGATGGCCCCTTCTTTCCACTGGGGTCTCACTCACCAAGATCTTTCATATAGGATAATTTTTGCCACAGTGTCTTGGCTTTCCATGCCTGCATTGCTCTCATGGGCTTTTTAGCCACATCCGAATGCCTTAAGGGCTGATTCTGAGGTCAGAGTGTCATCCATTCTTGATGTTTCCAGGTCTGTGGCAGTTAAACTCTACCTGTATTTTACATGACTGATCAAACAGCAATACTGAAATGTTAAACAGTGTAAGTTCTAATGACTTGTCATGGTCTGCCCCTGTTGTGTTCTTGCGAGGAATTAGTTCTTACACCTGCCCTTGTTCCTCGTAATGCTGTAACTTCTCTCTAGCAAGAGCTCCTGGTGGCTGTTCAGTGAACACTTCAGAGGCACATTGTCAAGCCCCAAGTGCATTTCTCTGAGTGCTCAGGTGGGTTCCCCCAGTGCAACTCTGGCTTCGCCTTGGCCACCCATGTGCTAGGGAATGCTATGGTGACAGCAGAGGCTCCTGTCCGTGTGCTCTGAGGGCTCATACCATGGGAGTCTGGCTGCCCTGGGTATTTGGATTACAGAGACAGCATTTACTTCATGTTAGTAGACAGAGCTGTTGGGCCACACAAGGGGGATTCGTTCTAGCCCTCTGCTGCCTGCTGGTGAGAGCTCAGTGTGTCCTGCTTCCAGTCATGTGCCCCACTGAAACGGTGCAGCACTGTGTAGTGCCAGACCCTGGCTGCTGATCACTAGGGAGTAAGACAAGGGGGAGGGGCCATGTTGAGGAAGGCGCTAGGTTAAACCCGATGATTCAGGCTGTGACTGAGACATTCCTGGGGTGCTGTGGGAGTCCTGGGGGGGGGGCGGGGGGCTGACCCAGATGTGCTGCAGTCAGGGGGTCCTGGGAGATTTCTCCAGGTGATGGCACTGATAGATGGGAGTGTGCTGGACAAAGCTGGATAGGAGGAGTCTCTGAGGCACTGGGAGAGGAAGCCAGTCCCCAAGCTGCAGGTGCCTGGAGCGGGGAAGGAGGGAGGGTGGGGAGAGCTGGATTTGTAGAGGTTCTGGGCCAGCGCAGGCTGGCGGAGGCCTTCTGGAAGACTGAATGCTTTCCTGCGGGCAGCAGGATGGGATTTAAGTGGGGGCAGCACAAACACTGCGTGTGTGTTTCAAGTCTGTCAGCTGTGGGGAGGGAATAAGATTCAGGATGGGCAGTGGGGATGATCTCACGGTGGGGATGTCCTGTGGGAGGAGACAGAGGTGTTGGCCCAGCCCTAGGTCTCTTGCACGGGCACTTGATGGATGGATGAAGGAGGTGACCAGCGGTCAGCGGGTGGCCTCGGCTGTAGATGCAGATTTCTGAGCACTGACACTGAGCTGCTGGCCGTCTCCTCTGGGGAGGCAGTGAGGAGACCAAGGACGAGGCACCAGGAAACCTCATGCTGGGGCCCCACGTCAGGGACGCAGCTGTCCGAGGCTCTGGGGTTGGGCAAGACCTGCCGAGGTCACTCTTGAGCTGAGCAGAGAGGAGGCACATT